>NC_133619.1:465172756-465491977 GCF_048593235.1 Sminthopsis crassicaudata | reverse complement strand
GTTCTTTCACTGAGTATAGCTGGTTCAGTTCATTACTGCTCTGTTGGAACTGATTTGGTTCATTTCATTGTTGAAAATGGCCACATCCATCAGAATTGATCATCATATAGTATTGTTATTGAAGTATATAATAATCTGATCATTTCACTCAGCATCAGTTCATGTAAGTCTCTCTAGGCCTTTCTGGAATCATCCTGTTGGTCATTTCTTAGAGAACAATAATATTCCATAACATTCATTTACCACAATTTATTCAGCCAATCTCCAATTGATGGGCATCCACATAGTTTCCAGTTTCTGGCCATCACAAAGAGGGCTGCTACAAACATTCTTGCACATACAGGTCTCTTTCCCTACTGAGCTTATATCTTTAGGATATAAGCTCAGTAGTAACACTGCTGGGTTTGACTATTTCTACTATTCTTTTCTTGTGCAATGAATTGCAGTCTGAAAGGGGCTTTTCTTTTTAATTAGCATAGTTAGTACACTGAACTAGAAATACCAAAGCAGAGTGAAATGAAGGCATTAAACCACATTATCTCATCTGTTGGGTCAGAATCTTTCATTGTGAACTTTGAAGGATATGGTATTTCACTTGCCCCATCGTTAAACTCTGAATTTGATTGGCATTGAATTCTGAGGTATTTGGTGAACAGTTATCTCATGAAAGAGGTTATGTGGTATAGTTTTTTTTGGGGGGGAAAAGCACTGGATTTGAAATCAGTAGAGTCCTGGGCTTGTAGTCTAATGCAGACACTAGCTATTTTTATGACAATAGGAAAAACCAGTTATTTCTGAGTGAGCATAATGTTCTAATGAGACCAAAGTTATGGATTTAATCCTGTTGTCATTCTATTGTCTATTCATAAATTGAATTTGTAATCTTGACTGGACAATCTGTGGTCCCAAGAGCAACTGGGCAAGACAATGTGAATTGATCAGTATTAAAGTATAATATCACTAATGGGAAAATAACTGAGAAAACATTCATATCCTGTAGAAACACATCAACTTTTTGTATGAAGAAAAGCAAATACCTAAAGTAAATTCCCAGCTTTGAAAAAAACACAATTCCATTTGTTGTTTAGAAGTTAGAACATATTTTCCAATGAAAATGGCATTATTATAATGGTGGTTAGATTCCCAGGCTAACCCACAAGAGTCTATTTACCTTGTAATAAAGCTGAAACTTTTGAACTATAATAAAGCCTTGGTTATTTAGTATCACACCTTCCAATAGCCTCAGGTATGCAGGCTCTGAAGTAAACAAATTAAGGTCTTTGTGAAGAAGCAGTCTCTACCACAACAGTAAGACCAAAAGACCTGGAAGCTGTATTCAGAATTGTGACTATTTTATCCCATTAACACTAAAAGGAAGCTTGACTGTAGCCTGTCACTTTACAGAAAACTGAGAAGTTAACATACAGGAAAAGCAAGAAGAAAGAAAAAGTAGTTCTGTAGTATAAATGAGGAATTGAATAGGCAGAGAAATATAGTTTCCTGTGCTTACTAGTCTTTCAGGTCCTCATTATAATGTACTAAGTCTCCAAAACTCAGAGCTAATTGATCTTGGCATACTAAACATAACACAGATTTTAGAACAGCTTCCAATGTGGAGATTATCCTTTAGCTTTAAACTTCTAGGCAGTGCTAAATTTAGCGCCTCAACTGTAGTAAGCAATTAGTTCATCCCATACAAGAGCTACTTTCTCTATTTCTTTCTATTCTCAACCCATGTTTTGCTTTTTAACATGTCTAGTTCTACCCAATATATGTTTTTAAGTCACCTCAGATCCTGTTAGAAGTAGGAATATAATGTACAAACAATAATAGACCTTCAATTATCCAAATTTCTGAATGATTCAAAGAGAATATAATTATGGTCAAAGAAAAAGGATAGGGGAAAAACATCCCAAGTGGAGCTTGCTTCTGAGATTAAGCTCAAGGAGAAATTTACTACCTGATTCCTTTTATAGAGGTTTTTGGTAATGTAGTAGACATCTTTTAGTACAATTAAAAAAAAGTTATAAAATGTTATTTGAATATGTATTTCTTGAAATATTAAATCAGTGCACAGTGAAGAATTTTTGTAGGGGGCTGAGGATGATTTGGTTATGCTAATTTTTTTTCTTTCTGGTGTTCTAATTTACTTAAGGTTATGGCTTAGAGAATTTTTGGTTTCAGGATCTTTTTACCCTCTTACTTTTTTGAGAATGTCAAAACACTTTTGTTATGCAGGTTATGGCCATCAGTATTTTCTGTATTAGAAATTAAAACTCATAAAAATTTAAAGTGTTTATTACTTCATATTAAAATAGCAATAGGACTATTACATTTGAATAATTAATATAATATGAAAATAACAATATTTCCTCCTTAAAGACAAAATTTTATGAAAAGAATGGTATTGTAAAAATGTAAATGTAAAATGTTTGGCTCTTTAATATTTGGCTTAATAGCTGAATTCCCATATCTACTTCTGCATGTATTTCTGTTACAATCTTTTATTTTTTTAAAAGTATATAAGATAATCTGGTCTTACACAGATATTTGATTTGGAAAGGGAGCAGTATTTTAGTAGGCAAATAACATCTTACTGTTATGATGAAAGTAGTTTCATTTATCAGGTGGATAAAATAAGCTTTTGTTAGGTGATAGATCTCACTGACTTAACTTCCTAGCAGTTCCCTTCCTTTAATGTAGATATAATTAATTGCTGGTTAAAATGAGAATCAAATGCTTTAGATGCTAGGCATGAGTAAACAGAATTGTTTTTTGATTGTGAAATTTTAAAAGTATGATGTGTTCTTACCCATAGGGAGATGCGGAGGTAGTCTATTAGATTAAATTTGTATTTTCTTACCAAAAAAATTTTGAATCTTTTAAATTCTTACATTACACTTGGTTGATCATGTCATCCACAAAGGAACCTCAATACCATTCCACTAGAAATGACTAATTTTGAATACATCCAAGTTAGTTCCTGTAGACACTTTTGAGTTCACTCACTATTGTGACGGAGCATAGTTATTATGTACAATTCTATTTATTTAAATTTAAAACATCTTCCAAGTATAACAATTTGCCTTCAGGTATAAATGTTCCTGAACTGCTAAAAAGTGTCTAACCAACAAATTCAACTGCATCTTAAGACAGCTTCTAATAATAATGGAGAACTAACAAGTACTATAGACCCCTTGAGAAAGCTGAAATTGATTTGCCTATCAGTAAATAGCTAGTGAGAGCAGAATTCATATTCACATCTTCCTGATTCCAAGTCTACCACTCCATTACTCCTGGGTCATGCTGCTTCTCCTACTCAGAGATAATTAAACTGACTGTCTTAAAGGAGGTTCTTTGTCTTTTTTGCTGTAGCAGAAAAAAATACATGCTTCCATTCATAATGAAAGCTGTATTAAATCGTTTAAATAAAAATCAAGAGGGAGGGCATAGCATTTGTTTGGCACCATTTATAAGTGGGGATTCCATCAATCATAAGATTTATCTTGACAAGTTTGACTTAGTATTGTTAAATTTTTAAAAAGTATTAATATATATCGTATGACCTATATTGAGATTATATAATTTGGTCCAAAGACCACAAATTTAGAACTGAAAGGGATCTAAGGGATTATTTTGTAGATTAGGAAACTGAGGCCCAGAGAAGACAAGTGATCTGCCAAAGCTCACACAGGTAGGAAATAGCATAGTGAGAATTTGAAGCTAGGTTTTCTTATTCCACATTCAGCATTTTCTGTATTCTATCTCCTTTCCTTTTTTCTTGTGAATAGAATGAGCCACAAATTGTGTAAATAGTTCTTCACTGTTTTCTCAATGAAAACATAAAGTGATTATATAAATAATCACTCATGGAATGTCTGTCCCCCAAACCTGATTGTTCCTCAATCAAAATAACAATTAAGAATTTGAGATTTTGTAATTTAAGAATGGGAAAGGGGAAAACTAGCATAATATAGTACAGGGATGACCAACAAATTATTCATTCTCTAATTAGGGGAAGGGTTACCTTTTTAAAAGATAGTGTAGACTTCATTTCTGTCTATCCTAGGGAAGAGTACATTTACAAAATTTGAAAGATAAGTTGTCCAGGATTGGTGTACACTATACTGTGCAGATTCTGTATTATTCTGTAAATCTACTGGCAAGGTATCTCGAAGGCTATTTTTAAAAGTTATAAATTATTGGTTGGGTATTTTAGATTGCTTAGAATTATCGACTTCCCTTTGGAAGAGCTCTGGAATCTACAAAAAATGGAGGGAACCATCTCAGGACTATAGGATTGAGAAACAACTTCTTGATAGAGGTAGTTGCTTGAGTTGTTTTTGCATAAGTGGTTATCTTTTTGTACAAATTTAACCTATATCAAATTTCTTGCTGTCTTGGGGGGAAGGGCAGGTAAAAAAGGGAGGTAGAAAAATTTTAAATGCAAAGTTTCACTAAAATGGATGTGGAAAACTATCTTTACTTGTATTTGGAAGAATAAAATATTGTTGGAATGTAAAAAAAAAAAGGGCTATCTTTGGCACCAGCTGAATTTTTTAAAAATTTTATTTATAAATTTTTTGACAGTATATATGCATAAGTAATTTTTTTATAACATTATCCCTTGTATTCATTTTTCCATATTATCCCCTCCCTCTCTCCACTCCCTCCCCTTGATGACGGCAATCTCATACATTTTACATGTGTTACAATATAACCTAGATACAATATATGTGTGTAAATACCATTTTCTTGTTGCACATTAAGTATTAGATTCTGAAGGTATAAGTAACCTGGGTAGATAGACAGTAGTGCTAACAATTTACATTCACTTCCCAGTGTTCCTTCTCTGGGTGTAGTTGTTTCTGTCCATCATTGATCAACTGGAAGTGAGTTGGATCTTCTTTATGTTGAAGATATCCACTTCCATCAGAATACATCTTCATACAACATTGAAGTGTACAGTGATCTTCTGGTTCTATTCATTTCACTCAGCATCAGTTGATGTAAGTCTCTCCAAGCCTCTCTGTATTCCTCCTGCTGGTCATTTCTTACAGAGCAATAATATTCCATAACCTTCATATACCATAATTTACCCAACCATTCTCCAATTGATGGACATCCATTCATCTTCCAGTTTCTAGCCACTATAAAAAGAGCTGCCACAAACATTTTGGCACATACAGGTCCCTTTCCCCTCCTCAGTATTTCTTTGGGATATAAGCCCAATAGCAGCAATGCTGGATCAAAGGGTATGCACAGTTTGATAACTTTTTGGGCATAGTTCCAAATTGCTCTCCAGAATAGTTGGATTCTTTCACAACTCCACCAACAATGTATTAGTGTCCCAGTTTTCCCACATCCCCTCCAACATTTATCATTATTTGTTCTTGTCATCTTAGCCAATCTGACAGGTGTGTAGTGGTATCTCAGAGTTATCTTAATTTGCATTTCTCTGATCAGTAGTGATTTGGAACACTCTTTCATATCCTTTGACCATTTATCAATTGGAGAATGGTTTGATTTCTTGTAAATTAGGGTCAGTTCTCTATATATTTTGGAAATGAGACCTTTGTCAGAACCTTTAACTTTAAAAATATTTTCCCAATTTGTTACTTCCCTTCTAATCTTGTTTGCATTAGTATTGTTTGTACAGAAACTTTTTAGTTTGATGTAATCAAAATATTTTATTTTGTGATCAATAATGATCTCTAGTTCTCCTCTGGTCATAAATTCCTTCCTCCTCCACAGGTCTGAGAGGTACACTATCCTCTGTTCCTCTAATCTATTTATGATCTCATTCTTTATGCCTAAATGGACCCATTTTGATCTTATCTTGGTATATGGTGCTATGTGTGGGTACATATCTAATTTCTGCCATACTAATTTCCAGTTTTCCCAACAGTTTTTTCCAAATAATGAATTTTTATCCCTAATGTTGGTATCATTGGGTTTGTCAAAGACTAGATTGCTATAGTTGTACCCTTTTTTGTCCTTTGTATTTAATCTGTTCCACTGATCAACTGGTCTATTTCTTAGCCAATACCAAATGGTTTGGCACCAGCTGAATATTAAGACTTATGCTACCTATTGTTGTGAGGAATGTTTTATTATTAATAACATATCAAAATCTGTATTCATTATTGTCTATTATAATTAATTCTAAATTGCCCGGTAAGATTTATTTCTATCTCCTTTTCCTATGAAATGAATTGCTAAGTGCAGATCTTTTGATGGAAAATGTCAGGTAAATTTTACTTTTGGTATTGATAACTTTTCTATGTATTTTGTTTTTGGCAACCTGTATTAAGGAAGAGGGCTTGAAAAAGTGTCACTAAGGGAGCCAGATTAATTATGGTCTATCTTGGTTAGAACAGAGATGATAGACAACCTGGAGCCATTATCTGGGAAGAAAATTAGACATTGAGTTGGGATAAATGGTATTAGTGGATAACAGTAATGTCACAACATCAGATTCCAGAGATAAGGGACAGGTTTCTCAATTGATTGTCCCCAAAGAAAAGCTATACAGAAGGAGAGATTGAAAAAAAAAAATTTTATGAAATTGAGTGTGTGTGTGTAGGTATTGCCTCCCTCAATCATTACTCTTAGTTTCTGGTAAAGAAGTTGCCCTATGCCCTATTCTGGACGAGATGGTGCTTCTAGGTAATCTTTTGGGTAAATCATAGAGAGGTCACAATCCTAATAAGTAAGGGTACAAAAATAGAAAAACAAGTACTGTGCATATTATAACATTTTCTCTTTTTTATTGCCTCTGAATGATCTTATTTTTGCTCCTGAAAAAATAAAAATGGGGGCACTGTGAATGTTGTTGTTGTTGTTGTTGTTGTTGTTGTTGTTGTCGTCTAGGAGTGCAGGGTAAAGATTGCATTTGTTCAGGAACATCATACTTACATACAACTATGCTGACACTTAAATCATTCAACAATTTTTATTCAACTTAAGATGAGTGAAAAGTGGTGGTAGGTGGCATTGAGAATTTAAAGATGACTTCAAACTGTCTATAGTCTAAGATGGAATCTAAGGCATTTTCTAGTCATATGTAATACATGGTAGAAATATAAAATTATTTTCACAAACATTCATTAAGCACTTATTTATAAAGTCTTTTTCAAGTTGAGAGAAAGAAAAGATACATTCTAGATTAAGGACTAAACAGGACCTCTGTGTGGAGATGATATTTGAGCTGTGCTCTGAAGTATGGGGGATAGAGATGGGGTGAAAATTGAATTTCAAGTAAAAGTTATAACATGAGCAAATACTAGGAGGTAGAAAGTAGTATTTATTCAAGGAATGGCAGGTAGTCCAGTTTGGCCATATCTTAAGGTATATAATTGTAAAGTAGTAGGTAATGAGATAAACTGAAGCCTGCTCATGAAAGGCCTTGAATGTTTTGTTGCTTTGATGGAGTGGTTCAGACCTTATTCTGAGGATAATAGGAATTACTGAAGGCTTTTGATAAGAGGAAGAACATTATGAGGGACTCTGCATTAGGAAAATTAAATTGATAGTGATTGGGGAGGGGGGTAAAGGGAGAATTAAGGAATGTAAAGGCCTGAAGGAGGAAATATGGGGAGGAGTACATGTATAGATATGAGTTAAATAGTCACAAAAAGAAGGGTATAATTATCCATGCCCCATATGGATACCATACCCAGTAATAATCCAATGAGTTACCATTTAGCTCAGTCAGAATAGAAAAATCTAGATTCTAGATTTTATGCCTCAAAGGACTATATATTATGTTCATAGTGTCTAGAGCAGAAGTTTTTATCCTTTTTGTGTGTGTCGTGAACCTTTTTGGCAGTTTGGAATTCTCAGAATAATGTTTTAAAATATATAAACAAAATATACAAGATTATTGAGCAAAACAATTCTGTTGACATATAGTTAACAATGTTGTTTTTTTGTTTTTTGTTTTTTGTTTTTCTTTTAAATCATGGATCTTAGCATAAGAAACCCCTGACCTAGAGCTAGAGGGAGTCTTAGGGACTATTCAGTTTACCCTCAATTTAAAGATGAGAAAACTAAGGTCCAGAAAGACTAAGCAAAGGAGTTTTTTCTGTTTGGTCAGAGTCTGCAGTTTCAGTATGATATGGCTATTTTGAAAATATGTGAGAAAGACTAGACCAGATTATGAATGGATCGTGCAAATTTGTCCTTGCCATTAGAAAACAATCAATCTGGGATGGGGAGGGAGAAGGGAGGTGATATTGGAATCATTGTATGAAAGCAGTGTTTATGTACATTTCTCTAAGAATGTAGACTGATTCCCAAAGTAAACCTTCTTCATCAATGAAGCAGAGAATAGTAGCTGTTTCTCTTGGCATTCATCCTAAGGGAAATATTTTCATTTACATTCTAGTTGGCCAATGGTTTTGTGATATGAGAGATGTGGATATTTCCACCAAATAACGTTCATCCTGTGCGGCTCTTATCCATGTCTCCCCACAGGTCTGTCACAGGAGTCCACCCAACATACTGAAGCATTTCCTTTCATTTTCTTGAAATTGTGTGAATTTCAATAGAGCCTATCCATCAGTTATACCTTGGTTTCTCTTTATGACCAGTCTATGTAATTTTTTTTAATACCCATGTTTCTTTTATGTGGGAAATGATACACATTCTCCCCCCCCCCATATCCTTCTTTAATGTTACTTAATTTTTTTATTGCTATTGCTTACTAAAGGGCTCTGGCACATTGAATTTCTTTTGGTGATTGCCTTTTTCTGTGAGGCAATGTCACATTCACAGAAGACTGGAATTATAGTATTAGCAGGACAAGGGGTGAAATTCTGATGACCAGTAAGTGGCAAAGCTGTCCGTTTAAAAGAAGGAGCTTTTCATTTCCATTGTTTGAAACATCTAGCTCTTTTTTCAAACCAATAGTCCTCAAATATCCTAATGTGGAATTTTGGGATTTGTCTCCATTTGAGGACACTTTGATGCTTAAATGGCTCCTTGTGGGGGAGGGTGTGCTTTGGGCAAACTCAGTTGCCAGGAATTCAAAAGAAAAAAATTGGACAACCACAATCATGTTATTTTGGTCTGCACTTCTGACCTTTTAGTCTGTTGTGGTATCTGAAGCATGTTTTCCCTTTCTTTGCAGAATGCAATGAACCTACCTCCTGACAAAGCCAGATTGCTGCGCCAATATGACAATGAGAAGAAATGGGAGCTGATTTGTGATCAGGTAAGGAACAATTCATTGTTTTCTGGTCAAGAAGAAAAAGGAAGAAAAAAAGGAAAAGCCAGATATCTTTATTGTATATGAATTCTTGTGTATTATGGCTTCTTGTCCTTTCATTGGACTTGACTTGTAAAAAACTGGAAAATAACATTTCTTTCCTGCCTGGCTTTAGTGTTTCCTTTACCATGGAAATTTTTCTAGACATTTTTACTTGTTATGTACTTCCTGGGTAACTTGAGCTAGTGGTTATTTCAGCTTTTGAGTAACCACTCTGTTATTCAGTTTCCTCATCTGTGAAATGAGAACACCCAACAAGTCACTCTCTGAGGACCCTTACTGTTCTTACAGTGAGTCTTCTAGTTTGATATCCTTATTAGAGTAATTTGTGCAGTATTATTAGAGTTAAGTCTCTACCACCATTATTCCTTTATTGAGGAGGGTTTTCTCATTGGAAAATAGTCAATTTTAGTACTTGTTTGTATGGACTGGGCAGTTGTTGCTTTTAGAGAGAAATTTTCTTAAAGAAATCAACCTGCGGGGGAAAGAAACACTGTTTAGTTCTGTTACATGAAATATACATACAAGACATATACACTGCCTGAAAAATTCTCTGGAGAACAAAATGATAGCCTTTAAAAGCTCCTGTGTTTTTTCTTTTGAGGATTGAATGCTAAAGAAATATTTAAAAAAAAATTTACGCTAAAGAAATATTTTTATAATCTATGATTCCATCAGTGTAAAGAATTTTCAAGCATACTATGAGGTTAAAAGACATACCCAGATCATACTGCCTATATATGTCAGAGATGGTACTTGAACCTAATTCTCAAAGGCCAGCTCTCTATCCACCACATTATACTATCACTGTGGGATTATATATTGTGGAAAGTCAATTGAACAAATGTTTATTGTGCTAAATACCACCTGATTGAAAGGTGGAATATATGCATGTATAAATACACACACAGACACAGACACACATACGTATACACACACACAAACATTCTTTCTCCTGATTACAACCTGATCTACCCTTCACTCTCTCCCTTCTCCCTCTCCTTCCCCTCTCTCCCTCGGTAAAATCTTCTTTGGGCTCTACAGAAGAAGAGTGCTATATGAATTCAAAGAGTTTTAAGTCTCTGCACTAGAGAATACATGATTTCCACTCATGAAACATCATACCATTAAAAAAAAATTTTTTTTAATCATAGATCAAGTTTGTTGGAAAGTATGTGGAAATAGAAAAAAATGTATGCATTTGTTCTTTGTCCTTGAGAGAAGTTATAATTAATCATCCAGTCAGGAAGCATTTATTGTGTCTTCTATGTGCCAGGCACTCTGCTTAGTTTTGAGGATGCTAACATAAACTCTATGTTCAAGGTTCTTATTTTCTCTTGGGGGAGACAATATCACACAAATGCCATAGACTGCATAAATGTTATTTATGTTTTAAGAATGAGCATTCTTTAAGCAGAAAAAAACAAAGTCATAAAAATGGTAAGGGAAGTAAGGGAAACAGTGATTGAAAGAGGAAAGGTGAGGGAATTGAGGGGAAGAGTTCAGTGAAAATGATTAAATTTGATTTACTATTTGAGTCATGGTACATCTAGCTCTTCATCTGTTCTATTTCTTCTCTGAATTCTGCATATAGTAGAATGATTTCATATTACCTTTAGGTTGTGGTTAAATGGTTTGGAGTCAGGAGGCCTTCTCATCTCTAAAGTGTTTCTGACAATACTACTGTCTTCCACACTCTGCTGCCTCTCTACCATATAGGCAATTTGTGTAACAATGAATGGTGTTAAATGTCAATGTGAGTGGTACACATAATAATATAGCAATTAGGCAAGATTAGACTTGAACTGTTGGATTTGAATAGACAGGTATTTGACAGAGGGGGGGAAAAGTACAGAAAATACAGCAATAGAACCTTAACTATCTGGAAAGAATCATTAGATCTGTATTTTTCTCTAAGTTAAAAAGGCACTCGGATTTCACTTCAGGAGAATGGGATTTAATCTACCTTACTGTATCATTTGGACTTTTCATTTTTCAAGAAATTTCAGACATATGAATCAAGCATTGGCAGATGTCTCCCAGTATCAGTTAATGCTTCTAGTGAATCCTGAGGAATAAACGTAAAAGAGTAAACTATCTAATATTTCAGTGGGCTTGGTTGTTGATTTCCTAACTCTTCAGCCAGTTGTTTAATCAGCATACAATTACTTGAGTTTTCATTCTTTTACCACAATGCTGTATCATCTCCACACTTGGGCCAGACACATTCAAAAAAGAATGCCTTTTCTTTCACTCTTGTCAGCAGCCTTGTTGACATGAAGCATCACTTGAACAGTTCTCCTTAATTCGCGGATTGCTGTTCCAGTCCCCTGTCATCTGACTGATTACTGGTGCTCAGTCACAATGAAAACATATGCAATAGGCTTCTCCTTTTGTGCTTTCATTCTCTATAATTTCTTTGTTGCAGTGGCCTGGGCAGGTACTTTATGTGTTGTTTTCTCCTTTCCATACCATACGTTAGTTATGTAATGGTATTAGCACAGATATAAACTAACATCATTTAGCTCATTCTTTTCTGTTAATTTAGTTTAATTCAACTCAACAGTATTTATTAAGCATGGACTATGTATAAGGTAGTCTACTAGAAAGTGAAGATAACAAAGATGAAAAAAAAAACAGTTCCTGTCTGCAAGGGGTCTTCTATCTAACTGTCCATTTATTGTTTTATTTAGCTGGTGAGGAGATAGAAAATAAATCTGATGCAAGGTAGAATGTGGTAGGGAATAAAGATCCAGGAATCCAGATGTTGCAGTGAATAGAGCACATGTCCTCGAGTCTGGAGGACCTGAATTCAAATGTGGCCTTGAACCCTTTACTAGCTGTGTGATCCTGGGCAACTCAACCAAAAAAAGGGAAAAAAAAGAAAGAAAGAAAGAAAAAGGTTAATTGAGAGCAGAGAGATAACTTTTATCTGAGAAGGAAAGGTTTCATCAAAGAGAAGGCATATCATTTAGACCTTGAAGGAAGAGAATTTTTAACAGGGTTAGATATGGATGGGGGAGTACATTCCAAATATTTGAGAGACAGAGAGAAAGAGAGAAGGAAAGAGGAGAAAAAGAGAGAGGGAGAGGGAGACAGAGATACAGAAAAAGAACAAAGCAGCAGCAGCATCACCACCACTATCAATACCACCAATATCACAAATAAACAAGATAAGGTAACAACAGCTAGTGGTCCAGTTTGACTGCAACGTAAAGTATGTGAGAGGATCTAGAAAATAAGGCTGGAAAGACAGATTGGAGCCAGTATAGAAGGCTGGAGGAATCTGTATTTTGTCCTAGAGGTAGTGGGAAATCATTAAAGTTTTCTGAGTAATAAGTGGGCATTTTCAGGCTTGTGATTTTGGGAGCTTAACTCCAAGTTAAAGTAGAGCCAATCAAAATAGAAGTTAGAATGAGTACTCTATTGAATTTAAAGTCAGGGGATTTGGTCAGTTTGTCCTATCCATTTCAGTTTCTTCATTTTGTTTTAAACTGAATTTGAGCTCCCAATTACTTATTTAATAGCAGTGTAGTGTACTGGATAGAAGGCTAGACTTGTATTTGGGAACAATTCAAATTCTGTCAAATACTTAGTAGCTGTGTGACCTTAGGTAAATAACTTATCTGGGTCTCATTTTCTTATCTGTGAAATAAAGGGTTTGAACTGAATGACTTTTAAGGTCCTTTTTAGCTCTAAGTCTACGATCCTATTATAGTTGGATAGAGTTCAGGAGGAGTGCCAGGACCCATTTTTTCAAGTGAGAATTAAAGGTATTTAAAATTTTTCTCCTTGTAATTCTACATAGAATGTTAACTCAAATTCTGTGGGATATGGGGATGACTTCCCAAGTCACAAAGATCCTAACAAGAGGAAGTAGCCTTAACAATTAATGTAGCTTTTAATTAAATCTGTGTTTATATATATACACACACATACATATATATAAACATATACATATATATATATATATATATATATATATATAAACACAGATTTAATAAAAAGTCATAGTTTAACAGTTATATGAAGAGTGGATACTAGTGCATAAATGCTAGTATCTTTGTAACTTAAGACAATATAGACATGACTGAAATTTGCCTTTGGGACCTCATCCTCAATTAATCTTCTAACAGCATATATTTCTATATTATTGAATGAATATAAAGATTTTTATATGTTTTCAGTGAGGAAATCTAAGACATTGTGAATATTAGATTATTGGGACAAGGCTACATTTTTCATCTTCATCAGCAACAAGTTGATTTCATTTATATTAAGAATTGAATAGATAGCATTCCATGAATGGAGGACTAACATTATATAAAGACATAGTAGAAATTTGCACAGCATTTATGGAAGAAAGGAGATTGATCTAACTGGGGCAGAGGATTCCTGTCTGATAGATGGAACTGTGTGAGATTATGGTGAACTTTAAAATCCACTAAGAGTTTGGCTCCAGAACATCCTTCCATCTCTTTGTCCCCATTCTGACTTTTTCCTCTTCCCCTCTTCTTTTTTTTTCTCCTCCAGATAGACTTAGTTTGCCATTAACAAGCAATTCTGAATCATATTATTTCATTTTGGAAACAAGATGATAATATAGAGAAAATACTTTGTAATTCTTAAAAGTGATATTATTTGGAAGTTTTTTTTTAAGAGTGAATCATATCTGAAAATTGATTAAGTATTTTCTGTGTGCACAATGCAGTTACATTTTTTAATTAATTGGAAAAGGCAAATATATTTGTTTTTAAGATGATAACAATTCTAATTTAATCCAGAAAATGGGTAAAAGATTTATTAAAAGAGTAAAGCCCAAAGTTGCTGTTTATGATGAAAGTTTATTCACAGAAAAAATTGCTAGGTTAATGCAAGATATTTGAAAAAGGACGAACATCACGTAAAATGTCAATGAGTATAGAAGACATAGTTACATATCCAGCCTATAAGACAAAGACAGATGTTTGAATAGAGAATTCTGTGTGGTAGTTAGGATTTAGCTGATTTACTAAAATTGTGAAGTGAGAGAATTTATGTGAATTGCCAAAGGGGATAGGAAGAGGAATAAAAATAGGAATAGGTTTATGTGCTAATTCCTTAGCAGTGATGGGAGGAGATATTAGGCCAGTCTGGGATCCACAGAGAAACTGAAAGAATTGATTGAAGATATAGGGATACAGAATCTGAAAATGTATCAAACTCTGTGATAGAAACAAAAACAGAACGTAGTCATTCTTTTTTTTTTTCCGAGTAGAATTTTTTAAAATTAATTTTATAATTATAATTTTTTGACAGTACATATGCATGAGTAATTTTTTTTATATTATCCCTTATATTCATTTTTCCAAATTTTCCCTTCCCTCCCTCTTCTCCCTCCCCTTGATGACAGGCAATCCCATACATATTAAATGTGTTACAGTATAACCTAGATACAATATAAGTGTGTAAATCCAATTTTTCTTGTTGCACAGTAAGAATTGGATTCCAAAGATATAAGTAACCTGGGTAGAAAAACAGTAGTGCAAACAGTTTACATTCAATTCCCAGTATTCCTTCTCGGGGTGTAGCTGTTTCTGTCCATCATTGATCAACTGGAAGTGAATTGGATCTTCTTTATGTTGAAGATATCCAATTCAATCAGAATATATCTTCATACACTATTGTTGTTGAAGTGTCTCCTGGTGCTGCTGATTTCACTCAGCATCAGTTCATGCAAGTCTCTCCAAACCTCTCTGTATTCATCCTGCTGGTCATTTCTTACAGAGCAATAATATTCCATAACCTTCATATACCATAATTTACCCAACCATTCTCCAATTGATAGACATCCATTCATTTTCCAGTTTCTAGCCACTACAAAAAGGGCTGCCACAAACATTTTGGCACATACAGGTCCCTTTCCCTTCTTTAGTATTTCTTTGGGATATAAGCCCAGTAGTAGCAATGCTGGATCAAAGGGTATGCACAGTTTGATAACTTGTTGGGCATGGTTCCAAATTGTTCTCCAGAATGGTTGGATTCTTTCACAACTCCACCAACAATGCATCAGTGTCCCAGTTTTCCCACATCCCTTCCAACATTCGTCATTATCTTTTCCTGTCATCTTAGCCAATCTGACAGGTGTGTAGTGGTATCTCAGAGTTGTCTTAATTTGCATTTTTCTGATCAGTAATGATTTGGAGCACTCTTTTATATGAGTAGATATAGTTTCATCTGAAAATTGTCTGTTCATATCCTTTGACCATTTATCAATTGGAGAATGGTTTGATTTCTTATAAATTAGAGTTAATTCTCTATATATTTTGGAAATGAGGCCTTTATCAGAACTTTTAATTGTAAAAATATTTTCCCAATTTGTTACTTCCCTTCTAATCTTGTTTGCATTAGTTTTGTTTGTACAAAAGCTTTTTAGTTTGATGTAGTCAAAATCTTCTATTTTGTGATCAATAATGATCTCTAGTTCTCCTCTGGTCATAAATTCCTTCCTCCTCCACAGGTCTGACAGGTAGACTATCCTCTGTTCCTCTAATCTATTTATGATCTCATTCTTTATGCCTAAATGGACCCATTTTGATCTTATCTTGGTATATGTGTTATGTGTAGGTCCATATCTAATTTCTGCCATGCTAATTTCCAGTTTTCCCAACAGTTTTTTTTTCAAATAATGAATTCTTGTCCCAAATGTTGGTATCTTTGGGTACATAGTCATTATTCTTAAGGAATAAGGAAGATAATGTTTCCAACTATAGTAGGAATAAGAATTTATAGACAAAGCAACTGGACCTTTGTTCATTTAATTAATCAATTATAAACATTTTCTAAATATTCAACATTGTGCAAAGTGCTGTGAAGGGTATAGAAGATACTGACTTCCAGGAATTTACTTTCTTTCTACTACTTCAAGCATATTACATATGTGTGTATCTATCTATCCATCTATGATATTCCAAAGAGACTAATACAAGGCAGTATCAATGAAACATTTTGGGTAGACTACAAAGGTATATTGTAGCATATATACCAAGAGTCATTATAAATTTTGGGAATACAAATAAAAAAGGAAGATAAATCCTTATTTGAAAGAGTTAATGGAGGAGACAACACATAAGGGAATCATAGCCAGAGAAGGGTGGTGCTGTTTTTTTTGGGAAGTTACAGGAATGGTGAGTGAAGCCAAAAGGGAGTTTATTGACACACCCTTATCCCCTTGCTAGAAGCCTTGGTACTATTTATTTTAATGTAGTTTTCACAGATTGAGGTAGGAAAGGAAGAGATAGTAGTGGGATGGATGACAAAAACATCAAGAAAGGAGGATGGGTGGCTTGTGAAATTTGGTCTCATCTGAGACAAGCTAAATACCAAAGAGTTTATAGGCTTGCTTTTCTTCTTCAGTTTCCTGATTGTAGGCCACTGCTAATATATTTTGTTGCATATATAGAGATTCCTTGTAAGTGCTGACCATTCAGGACCCATCCAGTCACTCAGGCCCTCAAACTTGTGTCATCTTTAACTATCCATTCTCACTCTCCCAGCATGTCCAATCAGTTTTGAAAATCTTGTTATTTCTATTTTTACAACATTCTTTCTAAGTATCCTTTCTACTCACTGAACTGCAGTGCTGGTTTAAGCCATCATTACCTTTTGCCTAAATTATTGCAAAAGTCTTATAACTAGTGGTCTCTCTCCACTCTAATTCATCCTCCATTCATCTGCCAGAGGTGATTTAAAAAAATTTAATAGTATATTATTTTTTCAAATACATATAGTTTTCCACATTCATTTCTGTAAGACGGATTTTAAATTTTTTCTTTTTTCCTCCCTCACCTCCCCTTTCCCCAAGGCAACAAGTAATCTGATATAGGTTAAATATATGTAATTCTTTTAAACATTTCCATATTTGTCATGTTGTGCAAGAAAAATTAGACCAAAAGGAAAAAAGAAAGAAAGAAGGAAAAAAAACCCAAAAGTGAAAATACTGTGTTTCAATCCATTTTCAGTTTCCATAGTTCTTTCTCTGGATGAGGATGGCATTTTCCATCCTAAGTCTATCAGAATTGCCTTGAATCACCATATTGTTGAGCAACGCCAAGTCCATCACAGTTGATAATCACATAATGTTGTTACTGTGTACAATGTTCTGTTGGTTCTGTTCACCCAGGGTCAGTTCATATACATCAGCCTGCTTATCATTTCCCACAGAACAATACATTCTATCACATTGACACCCCACAACTCATTGAGTCATTCCCACTACATTTTTACACATGTGGGTTCTTTCTCTCCTCCTCCCCCCATTTTGATCTCTTTGAGATACAGAGACCTAGCAGAGATACTGCTGGATCAAAGGGTAGGTACAATTTGATAATCCTTTAGACGCAGTTCCAAATTACTCTCCAAAATGGCTGAATCATATAAAAACCTCACCAATAATACACTAGTGTCTCGGTTTTCCCACATCCCCTTCAATGTCCATTATCATCTCTTCCTGTCATCCCAACCAATCTGAGAGTTTTGAAGATTTTGAGGATCAACTATAAACACGTGTTTGGTGTTTAAAGCTTTTCTTAATCTGGTTTTTTCCTATAATTCTGTTGTTTTCCCACTTTTCTTCCTTCTATATATTCTGTGATTCAGCTACACTGGTCTTACAGTTCCTTAAACTCAGTCCAGCTCTTTTTGCTGTGTTGTTGCAATATCTTTACACTGGAAGGCTCGAGCTTATTACTATATCATTTAATTTACTTCACTTCCTTGGAGAATCAGCTCAAATCCTCTCTTCTGTGAGAGGCCTTTTCTGGTCCTCATAGCTGCAAAGGACCTGTCTCCTCATAGCGACTTTCATCACCTCTGTATGCTATCTTTGGTGTAATTCATTTTATGCATGTTGTCTCCGTTTTTGTAATATAATGAAAAATATTTACTATAAAGAGTGAGGTGAGGTTATAGATAGGTCTTCATTTTTGTTCAACAGACATTAATTAAATTTCTATTTTGTGTAATGTACTGTGCCAGGTACTGGGAATAATAAAGTGTAATTCCTTCCTCAAGGACTCTATCAACTACTGAATGGATCTTGGAGTCAAAGTTCCTGATTCCCAGTTCACTTTTTTCCTAACATATTGTGTTGCATATGGATCTCTTGTTCCATAAAATGAACCTGTGAGTAAATAAGGCTATCTCCACAGAACCTTTACCAAGATTTCTGAATTGTCTTTTTAGAATCTTGTTATACTCTGTTCCCAGAGCTATCTAACTAGTAGCCTGTCTGGGTTGAGAGGTAAAGCTGAAAAAAAATTAATCATTTGGTGAAGTAGGGTGGCATTGAGTAAGAAAGTTTTAAGTTGAGGGACAGGACAAATTCACAAATTACTTATGCTGTTTAAAGTGGACTTTAGTAATAGATTTAAAAAACCTAATTTTTAGAGTTTAAGTATCTTAAGAGTAGGAACTCTGTCTTACTTATTTTGCAATTAGAAGTGAATAAATGTTGAATGAAATGAGGAAATTTTCAGAAATCAAGTGTCTCAGGCATGGAAGGGGGTACCCTATTCTGTGGGGGTGTCCCTCACATAGCTCTCTCTTGCCCTCTGATGGCTAACTATGGCATTACACTGCAGCCAGAGTGGGCTATGTAGAGGGGTGTATGATGGCTGTGAGAGAAGGGAGGAGTACATTCAACTTCATTTCTACATAATAATTTAGAAGAAAAAGAGAATAAAAAAGGCCCAAGACAAGGAGGTGGCTAAGAGCCCTACCTATTCAGATTTTCTTTCCTGTATCAAATCTCCAGAGATTAGATTCCTACCCTTCTAGCCTTGGCATTCTGCCTGGTAGGAGGAAAGGTGAGAACTCCTTCTGCCATTTGAATACAGGTATAAGTAAGCCAGGGGCTTCTATTGTGTAAGTGTCAGGATCTTTTCTAACAGAGTTGTTCTTCCCTTCCTTTGGGAGCAAGACCAATCCATGTCCTTTTAATTACTTAATCATAGAGATTATAATTAATAATAATTAATATAATAATATTCCTCTTGTCTGGCAATGGCAGATAACCAATCTTTATTTCACTTTCAATCATTCGAATATATATATTATGTCACCTTGGTTTTCCTATTTTCCATTGCTATAGTGAAGAAGACCCAAATTTGAATCCTGCCTCATACCCTGGACAAGTCACTTAATATTTCTCAACCTCAGTTTCCTCATATGTAAAATGGAGATAAGAATGCTACCTATTTTCACAGGCTTACATATATGCATGTGTATTTACACATATATACATTATATCTACATATATATAAATATACACGTGTGTATATATGTATGTGTGTATATATATACATATATATATATATATATATATATATATATATATATATATATATATATATATATATATATATATATAAAATGGTTAGTATGTGTGAACCATTTTTCAGATCTTATAAGTTCTTATGCAAATCTTAGTTATTGTTGCTTGGATCCAGTTATATTGTATAACTTGTATTATACTTGTATAAATATTGTATATTGTATATTGTTAGTTTTAGTTTATTTTTTTCCATTTGTGAAATTGGGTCAGAACATTTCAGGCAACTATCAAGGAGATTGAAAAGCCAGAAGTTAGAGTTGTCCTTGAATAAGGACAATGGAGACTTGAAAGGTTAAGGTCTCATTTATCTTTATCTGACTTTTGTCATGAACATTTATTGAGCTTCTGCTGTGTTTAGAGCACTGTGCTTGGCGCTTTTGTTCCTAAAGTTGAGACTAGAGCCTATGGTTATGGAATATATACCCATAGCAGATTTCATGGATATCCGTGAAGACCAAGGCTGATAAAGAAATGCTGACCAGCAGTTTTTCAGTGTTGAGGCAGAAAGATGGGGCAGACAGTACCTTGAGAGAGAGGGGTAGTTTATTGATTTATTTGAAATAGTAGCTGAGGTTAGAAAGGGCCATTAGATCTAGGAAAAGAGAAGAAAGACAAGAGGGTAATTTTATGATCAAGTCACCATCTGGGACCTTTAGTATCTTTGTAACCAAGCTCACAGTTTTCTAATAGTAGTAATAAAAATAGCTAGTGCTTTACATATATTAACTCATTTGATAATAGTTATCAAGATTTCTCTCCTCCTATTTCTATAGTCACCAGAAAGAGCTTGTGGACAGCATCTATTTCCAGTTAATCTAGATTGCTGTTGAAACTCCCATCCAAAAGATTCAGTTGCAAGTAAATCCTATAGTTGTGAAAAAATGCCCTCAGTATTTTTTCATGGTTCAGCTGCTGTCACTGAACTATAATAGCAGTAGATATTGGTAATTGTATTTTTAGTTGTCTCCTTTATACTGTAGTCTGATCCAAGTTGTAAAGGTTATTGAGAGCATTAGTGAAGACAAGGCATGTTGTAATGGAAAGAGCATGGAATTTGCAGTCAGAGAAGTCTTGGGTTTATATTCAGTCTCTTGTTATCACTATCTGACATTGGGTTGATCACTTTTCTTGTTTAAACCTCCATTTTTTTGTGTGTAAAATGAGAGCCTTGGGGGACATGCTCACTAATAAAACCCTGTACAGTTCTAAAACTTGTGACTTGGACTCTCGTCCATTTGACCTCAACATGACTGCTTTTTCCTGTTTTCAACTCTGCCCTCATCTTTGGCTGTATTTGCTCTGTTTAGCTCTGATCTTTCTTTTAAACAATCGCCTCCAGACTCTCAGATACACTTTATATAAATCTGTTTTCTTTGTTTCCAGCTGTTGAATTACATATTACCCTCCTCCCCTTATATTCTTTAGTAACTGTTGTTTTTTATGTTTGATCTAAATTCCAATTATGTTAAGATTGTGTAAAATCAATTCTAAATTGTTTAGATATTTTGATAATTTTGATAATTCCTTCTTATCCTTTCTTATCTTTGCTGTCATCCTATTAACAAACAATAGTGTTCAGGACCATATTCCCAGATGTGAACCATAACTGTTCTGGACTTCCCCTTATAGTTATGAATAAGATAGTATAAAAGTATAAACTAAGTATTTGTATTTGGCTGCAAGGAATTAAGTCCTCATTAAATTTTTTTTGTCTATATCTGTCATGTCATTGATCCTCAGAAAATGAAGGACAAAGAACAATAACACATCCATACACACAAAGATGATTTTATTATCTATATATATATCTGTCTTCTATTTTCAGAACATTGTTGATTAGAGTTTTCCCTATAGCAGAAGGGCTGAACATAGTCCCTGGTACATATTAAATACTTTATAAATGTTGATTAATTTGGGGGTGAACTTAGAAAATGACTGATCGGAGAAGAGAACTCTGTTATTTCTGTTTATGGATCTGTTTGTAAATTTTCAGCGTAAGAATATTCATTTGCAACTTGTCAGCAATGTGCCATGGATAGAAAAATACAGATTTAGAATTGAAAAGGACTGTAGAGATCTAACTTAACTCCCTTATTTTACAATTGAGGAAATTATGTGGCTTAACTAGGGTCACAGAGGCAATATGTGCTGAAGCTGGGCTCATAAAAAATCATGTTTCATAGTATTATGCTAGAATAGATAGGAAAATGGTAAGGGAAAATGTCATTTTTGCAGAAACTTAAAAACAACAGACTCCTAGTATGTACTCTATAATTGACATTTTTAAAGGGCATGTTTTCCTTTCTTTTTTAAGTAAGGGTGGGGTTAGGTGGAGGGATTTGAAGATTATCAGTTCTAGGAAGGTTACTGAAAGTTGTATATTATAAAGAGAAGGCTCTGATCCCCCTCCATATAAAGGAAAGGGAGATCTCTACTGGACTTCAAGTCTTAGGACTCGGGTTTCTTGTTCTAAAACTAACAGGCAGAAGGATCAGTGACCAACCTGCTGGGTTGTGGGCTATATCATATTTGTGTTCTGTAGGGTGTTGGAAAGTTGAGACAGAACCTCCAAAACTAGCTTTATTTTTTCTACTGATTCCCATTGTCATGCAAACTCTCTAGGAGAAAAAGATTAGCCTGTCAATACTATGGGAGGTAAAGAAAAAAAAAAAAAAAAGGAAGACAAGGCAAAGGAAGGAGAAATAAGCATTCCCTTTTTAACTCATTTTTGGCAGCTAGAATTAAGTGGTCTGTCAAATGTGCTTCTCAGCTACAGCCAAACTCAACAGAAGCCCAGACCTTAGTCAAATTCTGTGTCTTTCAGGCCATGTGCCGTGTGCCTGCCCATCTGGCCCTGGAAGTAAAATTTGAATTTTTTTCTTTAAAGAAACATGCATGCACCATGCACCATGTACACAGGGCCAAATGAACAGAGTTGTATGGCTGTCAAAAGAAACTGGATATTTTAGCAGAACTATAAAAGTAAGCTTTTCCTGGAAGGTTAGAAGCTCTAGTAGAAAAATGACGAGAACTTTGTCTAATTAAACTAGCTTCTGCTAATTCATAATTTTTGAGCATTTAGAAGGGGCTAGTTTATTTTGTGCTCCCCTTTGAAAGAACTTGTTAGTTAAGCAAATAGTGTAAACAATATTTTGGTTGGAAGTGTTTAACTATTTAGAGAATAAACTTTTTCAAGCACCCTTAAGCCTTTAGAATTATGTTTACATACAAACAATTGATATGCTAATTACAACTCTTTCTAAGCTTCTTAGAAGTTAATGAAGTTTTCAAAAGTGCCTCTGTTAATATCAGAGAATGGATAGGCACTAAGATATATCGAAATGATAATCTTTGAAACATTAAATTACTCAACAAGAATGTGCTAAAGATCATCAATAGATTTTAGCTATGCATTTTATCCACATTTATCCTCTAACTGGATGCATGGTATTCTGTCACAGAGACCCCAACAGAAAGTGGTGGAAAGGTAGATTTAGAGTTGGGAAGGCCTGTAAGTAAATCCCTCCTTTACTAGCACTATAGTGACTTGAGCCTGACAATTCTTTAAAAAGAGTAATCCACAAAGAAGAATTTCACATAAACAGTATCATAATTCCTGGATGAGTATGTATGTGTGTGTGTGTGTGTGTGTGTGTGTGTGTGTGTGTGTGTGTGTGTGTAAACTTGTCATTTAGCAGCAAACCTCCTCATTCTCCAGTTATATTTCTTTCTTTCTTTCTTTTTTTTTTCCTGAGGCTGGGGTTAAGTGACTTGCCCAGGGTCACACAGCTAGGAAGTGTTAAATGTCTGAGGTCAAATTTGAACTCGGGTCCTCCTGAATTCAAAGGCTGGTGCTCTATCCATTGCGCCACCTAGCTTTTTTATTTCTTAAAAAAAGTATTACATCTTCTAGTATAGAACTATCCACACTCAATAAGCAATGATTGATAGAATTTTAAGAGGTGAAATAAAAAGGAAAACAATTTTAAAAGAACTGGCTTCTCAGGATCATTTATTTATATCTGGAAGACATTGTACAAGATGCCCACCAACTGGGGACTGGCTCAACAAGTTGTGATATGTGATTGTGATGAATATTGTTGTACAGTAAGAAATGATGAAGGGGAGGGGGATGGTTTCAGGAAAACCCAGGAAGAATTTCATGAACTGATGTAGTGAGCAGAAAATTAGTATAATATTGTACACAGAAAGAGCAATAGTTCCAAAGGACCAAGATGAAAAGTACCATCCACATTTAGAAAGAATGAACTCTTGGGTATAGATTGAAGCATTTTTTTTTCCAATTTCTTTTTCATGTCTTTTTTTTTTTTTTTTTTTTTTTTTTTTTTTTTTTTTTTGCAACTTAGTAAAGTAGAAGAAAAAGAAGAAAAGTCTTGCCAATTCTCTAATCCATCCTTCACAGCCACTTACTATGGTAGTGAAACAAATGGCATTTTCTCATCTTTTCTTTCTTTTCCTATCCCTTCTGCAGCCATTCACAGCATCCTTATAACCTTCTGTATTGTATTTATCCTGCCATCTCTATTATTTTTGGCAAATTCCTGAGCTGTGGGACCTACTGTAAATTTCCTCTGTCTCCTTCCAAGCAGCCCTAATCTCACTGCACTCTCCTTTCCGGCCTGAGCTGGTATCTGGGCTTTTTGTATTTTTTTGTTTGTTTGTTTTAATTTTTAATTTTTAAAAATTCTGAACTTAAATATGAAATGAAAGCATTTCCATGTATATCATAGCATAGAAGGGGATCGATTGCATATGAATCTGTAAATATCTGTTATGTAAAGTTTACCTTTCTACTCTACTCTGTGTCTGAAGACAATGCTTTTCCTGTATTTGGACCAATGAAAAGCCCCCTGCTTCTGTAGCAGATTTTTGGAGAAAGTACTTGTGATCCAAAATTCATATCAGATTCTCAGGAGTGAGGAGAGAGCGGGCTTAGGCCAGCACAGATGTATCACTTATTGCCTTCCCTGTCCTTTCTTTCTTGGCTCCGTTCCTAGGGCAGTCACTCATTTATTTGCAAAGCTTGGAAGTGTTTTTTTACTCATTGGATTCACCATACCTCTTCCCCACCCCCATCTCCTTTTTTACTTTTCCATAGCGACCTCCAAGGAACTGCCTCTGCAGCTGTGAGCATCTGTGTACTAAGAGGCCAATTATAGTAGGCACTCAGGTTTCATACAAGCCAGATTTAAGGGGGAGGCAGGGCAGTTAGGGGCTAAAAACACAGTCTGTATTACAACAGTTTCAGTAATACTTGTTTCCTGAAGGCTTGAGAGGGGAGTTGAGGGAAGTAGAAAACATTGGTGTTTCTTGATTTACATTTCTGTTGGAGTTGTAAAGCAGTATTTTCTTCATTTCAGCAAAGGAAATCCGTAGTGTAACATCTAAGATGTTGTTTTAACCTATCTACATCCTTATTTGTAAAACAAAGGCCTTATCCTAGATGAACTCCTACAAAATATATTCTTTGTATCTACAGTAATTATTATAAGCATGAAGTGTGGGTTTATTCATGGTTGAATATCTAAATCTCAGGTGACTCAAGGACCAATGAAAAGATCCTTGATTTGATTCTAAGTAACCTGCAACATGTGTGTATGAAATAGTGGATAAGAATCATCTGTAACACATATGGACTAGGAAAAAAAATAAGTGCAGAGCAAGGAATAACAGATTGATAATCATAGCATTATTTATAAAATATTAAGAAGAAGAGGAACTCTCTAGGACATTTTCTGAGGAGGACTTATAGGAATATTGGCCAAAAGTCACAGTGGATGAGAAAACAAGAATGGATCTTGATTTGTATGAATTCAGAGAATATTTACATAGATGGGTCATGTAATGGTAGGTAAAGGAAAGGTCTGAAAGTCATATCACACAGAAGTTGTAATATCAATTTGTTTACCATTCAGATTCAAAGCAAAATGTTGGTGTTATTAGGTAGATCTGCCACTTTCCTGATAGACACACCAAATTGGTTGTTTGGCCGTTTTAGTCTCATCTTACTCTATGACCCTATTTGGGGTTTTCTTGGCAGAGATACGGGAGTAGTTTGTTTGCCATTTCCTTCTTTATGTCTTTTTACAGATGAGGAAACTGAGCCAAACACAGTTAAGTGATTTGCCCACGGTCACAGCTGGTAAGTGTGTGTGCATGCTATCTATTGAGCCACCTAGCTGCCCACACACTAGATTTTAAGATGCAAATTTTTTTTTCCATTTTGGGGACATAGTTTTATTATGGCTTATCCAGATATATTAGTCAGTAAACATTTGTTAGGCTTCTGCTATGTGCCAAGTGCTAGGACAAAAATGAAAGAATCTTTATCTTTAGAGAGGTTACATTTCAAAAGGGGAGATATGCCAGCAAATTAAAACAAATTGAGATAAATACTACTAGTTACAGGGATTGATTGGGAAAGACCTCTTTGCTATATTAGAGTGTTTAAACTGCATTTTAAAGGGATTCTAGGGATTCTAAGAGGTTTGTGGTTTGTGGACCAACATGATGTACATAAATACCAAATGATGGCAGATGCAAAAGTTAAGGTTTGGTCACGTGAAGAATTCACAATGGCCATTTTCTTTGGCAAAAGTTAGATTTATTTAGGGGAATAGGTTACAGACAAAATGAAGGGATACAATAGACACTGGGAATGGTAAATATAAAATAGAGTTGGGAGAGCATAGAAAAGACAAATTTCTCAGTGGAACTCACAATTATCCAGTAGAAAGGGAGCATCCCATAAGGCTGGCGCATCTAAAAAAATGTGCTTTGGAGCTGACAGGCTAAATCCTGAATGGGACTTAGCACCCTAAAAGAATTAGCTAACTGTAAGGAGGAGAAGTGGAGTTGGGAAACATAGTAAAGTTAGAGGAGATTACACATGGCTTGAGGAAGAGGAAGGGGAAAAAGATACCACGAGGCAGAGAGCCCTGAGACTGACTCAAAGGAGGGCAGCAGCTATGGGATGGGCCCATATGTAGATTTTTATAGGGAAAATTTAACCTCATGGACATGATGGGATTTCTGACAGAACATGGCAAGGTGAGACCGCTCAAGATCTCTATAGAGAGATATGTCTATATCTAAGACATAACTTGGATTTCAGACTGGATGACCTCCTCAAAGGGTGGGACCTAGCTAAACTGATCTCTATCAGTACCTTCTTCCTGTTTGCCTTGCATCAATTCTTTAGTTTCTCTCTCTCCAAAACACCATTCAGAACCTCACCTGGTGAGTAAGAGACCAGGATCTCTGGCATAGAGGGAAAAGTAATGCAAAAACCTGGAGATGGAAATAAAATTTCATGTAGGAGGAACACTAAGTTCTATTTGACTCAGCCATAGTGTGTGAGAAAGGATGTTATATAAAATGACTGGAAATATAGATTGGTGCCGAGATGTAAATGCTTTTTAAAAACATTTGTTTTTTTAACTGTTTGGACATGTATACACATATTGTATTTAATTTATACTCTAACATGTTTACCATGTATTGGTCAGCCTGCGGGGGTGGGGGGAGGGGGAAGGAAGGAAAAATTAGAACAAAAGGTTTGGCAATTCTCAATGTTGTAAAATTACCCATGCAAATATCTGGTAAATAAAAACTATTAAAATTTTTAAAAAATTGTTTTTGATCCTAAAGATGATAGAGAACTGGTGGAGTTTATTGAGCAAAAGAGTGACATGCTCAGACTTGTGCTTTAGGAATATCACTTTGGCACTTTTGGGGAGATTGGCTGGAAACAATGAGGAAGTTGTTTTAGGATCCTGGCCAATAATGATAGGGGCTAAATTAGGGTGAAGGCCATATTGCATGGGTTGGATAAAAGAGATGTTATACAATAAATTTCATATTAAAGAGATTCTACATATCATTTGTGGCTATTTGCCTACACAAGTTACACTTGAAAATCCCCATGTATTTAGAAAATCATTGCTATTTCAGTTTACATACCAATCTGATTGTTGTCTAGTGAGAGTTCTTTTGGGTGTTTGCAAATCAAGTCTTGGGAACATAAAAAAGGTTCAGCAAATAGCATTTGGTTTACAGTATGCCATTCAGTCAGTTAATGAGCATTTATTAAGCACTTACTATATGCCTGTCACTGTGAGGGTACAATTGAGTTTAGATCACTGAAATTTGTAGTGGTCCCAGTTGTTAACTTCTTGATTTTCTACTTCCATTCCCTTGCCTGTGAGTAGGATCAAAGAAAACATGGGCATAAGGATCAGAGTATTGTGCTTTGCATTTAAAAGGTATTCAGTGATGGTTAAATTTGTTCATTCTCTGTTCTGGGGGACTATTTCTATTTTCTAAATCTTCTGACTTAAGAAACTGATGACGGGTACTAGAAAAGAGAGATTTAATGGTGCTATTTCTGGATTGATGAGAGGTGTTACAGGCTGGTAAAAAGAATTACTGTTCGCAGATTGAGAAGACCTGAGTTAATGTCCTGCAGTAAAAACTATCTGTGTGACCTAACCTGTGGGACAAGTCATTTAATCTCTTTGAAGGTTGGTTCCCTTTTCTGTAAAATGGGAATAATGATAATTTCAATTACTATCTAAAGGGGTTTCTGTGAGGAAAATGCTTTGTAAACCTTAAAGCACTATATAAAATGCGAATTATTGTTGTTATTAAAAGAAGTTGATCAAAAATTTTAGTCTCATGAAAGGTTTAGTGATCCTATTTGTATATGCCCGAAATAAAATATAATGAACTAATGAGTCACAATGGGAAGATTTTTAGAAGGATGTGGAAGCAAAAGGAATTTATGGAACCATTTGGTGGGGCATGTTTATTATTAGTTCAGCTTTGAATGACAGTTTGGCTTGTATTTGGTCATTTTATTTTTAATTGTGACATGTTAAGCCAAGAATAAGATCAAGATAGACTTTTATAAAAGTTAACCACACTCATTTACAATGCATGTAATATAATTTGGCCAAAATAATTATTTTATGGAGTGTTGATTGTATCAGTATGATCTCATTCTTTATTAATCTTTGCATGGTGGGGAATGGGCTGGCTATATAAAAAAACTTATTCTACTATGCCTTTATATAACCTTTATATAATTTAATCAGAGCCACTGCTAAGATTCTAATTCTGTATCACTATAATAAATCACAGTCAATGATAATGGCATGGTTAGAAGGTGACATGTATTTGAATTTATTTGTTTTTCTAACCTTAAAAAAAAAAAGATATCTTCATTTCATATTTTAGATTACCTGCTAACATTAATGGGATTTCTTGATTATTCTACAACAATGTTGGGTATTTTAAAGTCAGCTTCTTCACTCTTATTCTTTCTGCCTATTTTCAAGACATAGTTGGTCAAAATGATGTTTCTAATGGAGATTTTTCTCATTTCATACTATATTTTTTATGAATAAATACCACTGAATGTGTATTAGTATAAATATTTTTAAAAATCTTTTGTTTTTACATTATCTGGATTTCCCCAAAGATCCCTTCTACCCTCCCCAGAGGTCTATGCATTGATAAAGAATAAAAAAACAGGAAAAAACAAAATAGTTCAACAAAACTAATTCACAAATCAATGTAGTTTAACAGAATATATATCATTTTGATCCATAGTCCCCTTCTGCTAGGAAAGGAGGAAGGTTTATTTTCTTGTCTTTTCTTTGGGAAGAAATTTGATCATAATTATAGGGTTGAGTTAATTTTTTTTCTCTTGACATTGCTATAGTCATTGTATATATTATTTTGCTGATTCTGTTTATTTCATCAGACTCTATATTTCCCCATTTTTCTCTGAATTTTGAACATACTTCATTTCTTATAGTATAATAATATTCTATATTACAGTTTGTTTATCCAGTCTCAGGATGATAGGAATCAACTGTGCTTTCAATTCTTTGCTATTACAAAAATTTCTGTTATGAATATTTTGGTAAACACAGTACCTTGGGTGAATGAAGCTTTAAAAGCCAACTGAAATGTATCTACATAGAAGTTATTCATAATACAGCAGTTTCTCTGCTCCAATGCTGTGTTTTTGTAGTCTTTGTCCCTACAACTGGACCCCACATTTCCCCTTCACTTCCTCTTAAAGAATTGCTAGCTTTCTTCAAGGTTTGGAGTCTGTGCCATAGTCTATAGGGAAATTTTCCTGGTCACCTTAATAGTTTTCTTCTTCCTTCTCAAATTATCATGTTTAGGCTTATTTGCTTACCTTTTATATCCTCCTAGTAAAAGGTAAGATGCTTGAGTAATAATGGCTAATAACAATAAGCATTTATGTAATCCTTGAAGGTTTGCAAAGTGCTTCACATGTTATTTTCCTATTTAAGACAATCTCTTCTGCCTGGTAGGTGCTTAATAAGTGGGAATTGAATTGGATCAGACTGTACCAATTTTGGGGGTGATTTGGAATTATAATTGCCTATTTTACCTTTGTTTGTAGATATCAGGGCTATAAAGTTCTGTTGTGTCTCTGTCAACAAATCTTGAAGTGCAAAATTTTGCTTTTTCTTTTTATTCTGAGAGCAACTGACCACAAATAGAGTGAAGTGATAGCAACCATAAATAAGAAATTATTTGTTGCATTACCAGTTTAGCTACTTAAACCAGGACTTGGGACTCCATTTAGGATTTTCTTGGCAGAGATATGAAGTGATTTGCCATTTCTTTCTCCAGCTCATTTTACAGATGAGGAAACTGAGGCAAACAGTTTTAAGTAACTCCTGTTTCTTGTGAACAATAACCTTCTGTGAGTAATGCTTATACCTTCCCTATTTCTACAGTAATAAATAATATAGGATTCCCATTTAATCCCAAATGATTATTAAACACGTACTATGTGTCAGACACTGTTAGATGTCAGGGATTCAAAGACAAAAATTAAAAAATTTATTGTCCTCAAGGTACTTATATTCTGTCTCAGAAAAGGTAATATGTGCATATCTATCTATATAGATATATATTTATATAAAAGTATGTAGGTGTTATAGTTGGTAGAGCTCTAGGCCTGTAGTCAGGAAGACCTGAGTTCAAATCTTACCTTAGTACAAGCTGTGTGATCCGGGGGCAAATCACTTAACCCTGTTTGCCTTAGTTGTCTCATCTGTAAAATGAATCGGAGAAGGAAATGATGAATGACTCCAGTTACTTGCCAAGAAAATCTCAAATGGGGTCATGAAGAGTTGGATATGGCTGACATGACTGAAAAACAACAAGAAATGAATTATAAAATAAAAGGTGCTGGGGAGAGTGGGGAATACTAGCAGCAAGGGGGGGTCAGGAAAGGGACTCATTTTGGAGATGCATTTGATCGTTTTTTTGAGAGAAACCAAGAATTGCAAGAGATAGGGATGAAAAAGTATTGCATGGAGGGATAGTGTTGCAGAGGCATAGAGCTGGCAAATATGAGATAAGCAAGAATGGGCCACTGAGCATGTAAAAGAAAGGCAACTTGAAAAGATTGATTGGAAGTAGATTGTGAAAGTCTTTAAAAGCCAAACAGATGAGTTTGTCATTGATCCTAGAGTCAATGGGGAACTTAATGAGTAAATGAGTGATATGGCTAGATTTGTACTTTAGGAAAATCCCACACAGCTCTGTGGTGGCATGAATGTGATCTTGTAGTTTCACAAATTTTCTTTCTTATCCTCTAAGTAACAGTGAGGGGAGGGGGGAGGGGGGAGAATCCCATATAACCCTCTTACCAAGTGGATTCCAGTAGCTAATTTCAATTATATAAGGCTTCAAGGTTTACAGAATGCTTTCTTTACAACAATCCAATATTGCTAGCCCCATTTTACAGATAGGAAAACTGATTGGGGAAGGGAAGACGCAGTTATATAATGACTTCTAAGTTCCAGGTTCTGTGCTAAGCATTGTACAAATATGTTTCATTTGATCCTCCCAACAAACCTGAGAGTGAATTGATATTATTATCCCCGTTTTGTAAATTGAGAAAATTTGAGGTAAACAGGAGAATTTACTCTTTCAGAGTCATATGGCTAATAAGTGTCTGAGATTGGATTTTATAAAATTCAGATCTTCCTCTCTATCCATTGTGCCACCCAGTTACCTCAAGTATCAACCATTTGCCCACAATCTTACAACTAATGAACTAGATTTTGAATCTAGTTCTCCTCACTTCAAGTCAAGTACAATTTTCATTGTGTGTTTCTTTTCTTTTAAAGATTGTTTGAAGAAAGCAATTTCTTTTCAAAAAATGGAAAGTTTAGCCTAAAAGGATTATAAGTTTTACTGGATAGTGGAAGGTTAAAAGTTGGAACTTAAGAAATTTTCATAAAATAATGAAATACTATATTGTTGGCACATCAGTTACTTCAAAATTAAATTAAACACTTTTCTGTTTTGGAAATTTTTGAAAGCTATGCCTGGGATTAGAGAATTCAAGTTAATATATACTGCTTCACTAGAAAATAAGTTGGAGGATATTTTGATCAAAAACGATCTGCTAAACTAGAAGATAATCTTCCTAGTCTAAATAGAAGGAAATAATTTGCTCACCAAAAGCTATTTTCAGACTTTGAATTGTAATGGAACACTTGGAAATTTTCATCCTTTCCCCAAATAAAAAAGTGTTTTATTTTCAGCACTAAAGAATGTTACACAATGTTCCAAAAAATCTTTGCCCATGGAATGAATCTGATGTGCTAAATTTTTTTGAGAAGAAGCACAATTGAGTGCAGTAATGGCCAATTAGCCAACTTTTAAAGATAGGAATCAGGGAAGGAAAGTACAGATGTTACTATATCATACATTTTGTTGGAGCTTAGATTTAAAATGACAGTGGCCTTGGTCAAGCAACAGGGCAGTGAAAAATTCAGTGAGAGTGATATGATTTAAGACAAAGAACTATTTAAGAAATTGAATTTACACTCTAATCACCTTATTGAGTCATTATAACATATCTATCAACTATAAATGTTTCAGCTGACTTCCTCTGATTATTGTAATGGTGAGGAAACCATCTCTCTCTCTCTCTCTCTCTCTCTCTCTCTCTCTCTCTCTCTCTCTCTCTCTCTCTCTCTCTCTCTCTCTCTCTCTCTCTCTCATTTTTTTTTGGCTTCTCCCTTTCTTACTTATTTTTTCTTCCTTATATATACATGGGACCGTAGGTTATAGAGGTATAGGAACACATATGTGTGAAACATAAAGCTCAGGATGATGAGCCAGAATTTGAACTCATCACCTGACTCCAAATCCAGTGCTCTTTCTATGAAATCAAATCAACTTCCCACTAGTCACAGAAGAAGAAATGTCCTAGGTTTAGCTTTATTCTTTATAGATACTTATTTCATCCTTCATTAGAATATATGTGCTTTGAGAGTAGATTATTTTATTCTTTATACTTTAATCCTCAGCCATACATGATTGGCACATAGTAAGTGCTTAATACTTGTTGATTGATCTATCTCAAATGTTACTGGGGGTTAAAAATTCTCCATGACCAATCGTTTTCATAGCATTGAACATTGTTACTCATCTACTTCTGACCATTTTGCTCTCCTTTGACTTGAGGGACATTACTTTAAATTAAGCAAAACAGTTATCAAATACCTTCTGTGTATATGACACTATACTGGAAATATGAATACAAAGAAAAGGAGCTCATATCCTACTATAATAATACTTGAATTGACTTTGACTTGTATCTTTTTTTATGCAAATTGTTTTCTAGGATTCATTGTCTGTAGGTTTTATTGATCTCCTAGGTTCTTGTCTGTAGGTCTTATGTAGGTCTGTCTGTACCTGTACTGTTTTCCACATTGTCAGCTTCTTTTGTTTAGCGTGTATTCTGAAGAACATTTGATACTATGAGTAAGTAGTATGCTTACTAATGGTATTTTCTTTCCCGTATTGTTCATGGTGATTGATCATTTAGACTATTGGTTTGCTTATTCAGTTATTAGAAAACAAACTCAAGTGGTTCACTTCTCTATAGGAAAAGGGAAAAGACAACTTATGACATCTGAAAACATCCAAAATGAATGTTTAAAGATCATAAAACATTCATAATGGTAAAATGAGGATGAAGTCTCTTTTATTCCTGATAATGCCAAATCAGCTTACACAACTTAGCTAATATATGACATATGCATATATAATATGTAGCCACAAACAATTTAAATAGAATGGGAGGGAGAAAAAAATCTAAATAATGCTGGGTCCCAGGATACAAAATTTCCTGTCTTCACTTCTCTTAGATTCTCTTTTCTCTGGTTTGCCTGATTTGAACACCAGAATTTCAAAGCTCATTTGAATGAACCTAACAGTATTCCGTTCCCTTCAGAGTTTAGGGCCCTGATAGTCAGGAAGTTCTGTGAGGACCATAAACTTCTTATTTTCATATTCAGCTAGCTATACTTGTTTTAATGTCTTAGTAGCAGTACCAATTAACATCCAATTAACTCCAATTAAGCATTTTCCCATGTAAGTATACACATACATATAGCTGAGTCACAAATTCTGCAGGTGTTATTGGGTGGATATATAAATTTAGAAATAGCTGTGGAAAGCCCTTAATTAATAGACTATGATCTAATTCTTGATTAAAAAGAAGCCAAGGTTTTGTTTTTCTTCAGAGATAAACTTCATTATAATATAGCTAGTGGTTTCAGTTCCATATGGTACAATTCAGCTAAGCCAGCCATATTTGGCCACTTTTAAGAGCTCTATGTTTTTAAAAGTTATTTTAAATTTAATTTTTGAAATAAATTTTAATAAATGATAAATAAAATAATTTAAAATAAAATTTTGAGTTGCAAATTTTCTTCTCCCTAAGATGGTAAGCAATTTGATGTAGGTTATATATGTACAATCATGTAAAATATATTTTCATATTAGTCATGTTAAGAGCACTATGTTTTTGAAACAGTGGTCAAAATAGATTTTTAAAAATGTAGCCATAAGGTCCAGCTTCCTAAATGCTGTCTTCCCCCATTTTTTCTTTATGAGCCATCACTGTCTGAGTAGCCCATTCTCATGGCCATTTGTGTAGCAGGGAGCTTTAAGATTTTCTTCTGTTTTATGAGAATTATGTACTTGTCAAGGATACTAAATTGATATCTCCTCCTCCTACCCCCCAAACATCAGAAACAAAACCAAACCCAAAATATCCCAGGAGTGGTATCATCATTGATTTCCCCAAACTCAAATACCTCAGAACTTTATGCCAAGGATCCATTCATTTTAAAATCTAAAAGCTTCAAAATTTGTCTCTTCATGGTTAAGGTAAATTATACTTTAAGTCAGTGTGAATAAGTGCTAACTCAATTTATATAGTGAATCAAGAACATATGCCTGAGTTATAGCAATCTCATGGTGCTTTTTCTTTCCCTCTTTTATCTCTCTCAGCAAAAAATAAATTGTCAAGGACAAGTATCCTTAACTTTTTTTCAGTGAGCAAAATTTGCCCTCTTTCCTTCCTACTTATCTCCCAAACTAAAAACTTCAATCACAAACATCAATAGTCAAGAAAAGCTAATTTCTGCATTGGCCATGTCCAGAAATTAAAATAAAACAAAACAAAAAAAATCTCATTTTTTTCCATTGAGTCTTTCATCTCTCTATGAGGATGTGGGTAGCTTGTTTTTAAGTGTTAATTAGTTCTCTAAAATAATGGTTGGTTATTTTGTTGACCAATGTTACTAAGTTTTTCCAGTTTTTTTATGATTATAATGTTGTTGTCTCTGTGTAAATTGTTTTCCTAACTTTGTTTCTTTTACTTGCTTATCAGTCATGTAAATCTTCCCAGTTTCTCTGAAACTATCCCCTCCGTCATTTCTTTTTCGTATTTCTCTCAGCTACTGAAATACAGTTTTATTCAGTATAAAATAATAACAACAACAACAAAAAAAAACAAACCCAAACCTGGTAAATAACATCCTTATCTAATTAATAAAAATTGAAATTTTAAGAGCAATTTATTGAATTGAATATTTGCAATTCTTTGTAAAGAGATGGGTTCTGAACTTCACAGACCCTATATACTATTGCATGCTGAGTTTTACCTTATCATTTAAGAAGTGAAATTTTGGAAACATGATTTAAATTATAGAGGGAATTGAAACATTTCTGAAATCAAAAGATTTATGATGAAAAATGGGTAGTAAAGTTTTTGTCTTTATATCAAGTACATTTCAATATAAATGAATTCAATTTCATTGTTATTTTGATTATCCTTTTGTGATAAAATCCACACATAAAAAAAATTGAAAATTGGTGGAAGTATATACAAAGAATAACTTTTCAAATGTATTGTGAAAAGTGCATAGACTCTTTAGTTAGAGGAGCATGTTCACATGACCTGTTTGATGCTTACTCCCTAAATGACCTTGGCCAATTTTTTTTTTTAACTTTTCTGGCTCCTACTGTTTTAATCCATAAAGATAATTGGATTAGATGGTCTCTCAGGTCCATTCCAACTCTAAATCTTATGCTGCTGTGATATAGGAGAGTCCTCAAACTCATTACATTTGAATATGGGAAATATCCAAACCATTATTATGACTACTTGGTAATATTCTAATCTTCATCAACTGTAGTCTGTCAGGAACAGGGGGGTATTTGTGGATTGTGAATCACCAAAACAACAGTATTATTGACATTGAAGAAGAAAAACTTAAGCAACTGCCTTCAAATTTAGGATTAGAAGTATTTAATTAAATGAAAATAACTGATTTAACTCTTCATAAAAGGCAATGAAAATATTGTTGCCTTTTTCACTTAAGTGATTCTATATTTTCAGTCTCTCTATGCTTTATCCATGATGTGTAAATTTCATTTATGCCTTCCTACAAATCCTTCATAGGGGAAACATGTGATGGTCTGAGGACCCAACTTCTTGTATTATTTAAGGGATAACAATAGAGCTTTGGGGTCATTAATGGGAAGTCCTTTTTGGGGGGAAAGGGGGTGGAGTTAAGTGACTTGCCCAAGGTCACACAGCTAGGAAGTGATAAGTGTATTAGGCCAGATTTGAATTCAGGGCTGGTGCTCTATCCACTGCGCCACCTAGCTGTCCCAGAGAAATACTTTTTAATGAAGATTTTCCTGTTGCTTCTCATATGCGAAGAACCTAGATTATTAATTTATTACCATTTTAATTTAATGATAAGAATATTGATAATATTTTAATGCTAGACAAGTATGTATTTTCAGTGAATTCTGACAGCTTGCAATTCCTCTACCTCATTGTAGATGGCTTTAGTGAATTGCTGTTGCTAAAAGTTCCTTCAACTAGGATCCAGTCTCCTGATGCTGAGACTCCCAGAATCTATTAGCTAGGTTGTTTGTTTTTTTTAATGACATATCAATGTTGAAGCTGTGTGGAGCAATGGGTAGAACACTGGATTTGGAATCAGAAAGGCCTAGTGTGATCCTCAACAAATCATTTAACTTTCCCTGTGCCCTAATTTCTACAACTCTAAAATGTAAGGGTTGGATTCTTTAAATCCTTTTGATACATAAATCTGTGATCTTGTGTTCAGCATAGCATACTTAAAACCTTGCAATCTTGGTGACATTTGCCAGTGCTTGAACTTCATTGCCATCACCTCAAAAAATCTAGAGCGACAAAATTTGTCATCAGAATAGGATTTAATCAGTAAAATAATGCTTACATATATTTAGCATAGTACTTGATAGTTAGAAAGCATTTTCATCATGACAACCCTCAAAAGTAAATAGTGCAAATGTTCCTTCTTCCAATTTTCCATATAAGAAAGCATATTCATAATATAAATTCTCCTGTTAACACAGTATTAGGTGTAAGAATCAGGACCGAAATATTTAACTTCTTTTAAAATTCAATGTTTATTCCTCTCTTTGAAAATAGGAATTATTTTGTTATTGGTATTTGTATCCTTAGTATCTATCTAGCTCAGGACTTGGCTTAAAATAGACTGATTTCATCTGACTATGCAGAGTATCTGCTATGGAAATTAGCATTTTAAAAGTCCTTTGCAATAATGTATTTATTCATGTTGGAAAATCATGATAATAAAAAAAGTACAGTAAATTCTATAACAACCCATAGTGGAGTAGGGGGTTTGCTTTGGGGCCTAAGCCTGAAGGAATAATGATGATACTTAATAGAGAGATAAAAAGAAAAATGAATTCTGAGTGCATAAAAGTGCTGTGTGGAAAGATGATAAGGAGATATTTGTTGTGAGGCTGCTTTTTAAGAAAGTATCAAAAAGTTATCTTAGAAAATGTCAGTTTTGAATTTCAGCCGAGAAACTTGGATTTTTGTGAATATGAATAAAAACAAAGCTTAATTCTCCCAAGAATTGCTTTAAATTGAATGCATTTTGGAGTAGTACTGTAGTTCTCTAAATATTAACCATTCAGTTGAAGAAGATTTGGTATCCATTACAACTATTCATAATGATTAAAAAAAAAAAAACAACAACACTAATGTTTTTTAAAGTTATGAGGTTTGCCGTTTCAGGTTCTGTGCTTGTTAATCAAAATGGTAGCTTCATGTGAGATTAGCTAGACAACCCCAAACAATAAGAGAATTCTTGAAGCTTTACATTTGTTTCCCCAAAACAACTTTATTTGATTCTCAGAAGAGAAGCATGTCAAAATGATCAGAAGACTTGGTAGTAAACATATGCTTTTAAAAACTCAACAACATTCATTTTCTAGTTCTTAGGCATAAATTAAAAAAAAAAAAGATTAAAAACCAGTTTAAGGAAGTATATTCTTATGCAATTTAAATTCCATTCATTTTAAAGACATAATTTTTTTTTCTTTTTTTGCTGAGGCAATTGGGGTTAAGTGACTTGCCCAGGGTCACACAAGTAGGAAGTGTTAAGTGTCTGAGGCTAGATTTGAACTTAGGTCCTCCTGACTTCAGGGCTGATGCTCTATCCACTACACTACCTAGCAGCCCCTAGACATAATTTTAAATTTAAAAATTAACAATTCATTTTTATTCCCTCTTCCCTTCTCCCATTATTGAAAAAAAAAAATCACCAAAAACAAAACTCTTGTAATAAATATGTGTAGTCCAGCAAAAACAAATTCCTGTGTTGTCTGCATGCCAAACAAACAAACAAACCCCAATTTGTTTCAAGGGTCCATCATCACTTCTTTGTCAGGAGACTATTTTTTGTCCTTGCCCCTGAGTCCCCTCTAGCATTTGCCGTTTTTCTTTTTTGTGAACTTTGCCAGTTGGACAGGTGAGAAATTGTTTTGCTTTGCAGTTTCTTTTCTTGTGGTGATTTGTAACATTTTCTTCAAGTGGTTATTTATAACTTAGATTTCTTCCTCTGAAAGCTTTGTCTTTATGTCTTTTTGACCATTTACTCAGTCAGAGAATGGTTTCTAAAATACAGTCACTAAAAAGCATACTTCAAAGACTTTGACAACTCAAGAAAAAGTAACTAAAAGTATTGCTGATAAGGAACTCAACGTAATTCCTATTCCCAACTTACCTCTGAATCTTTTCTCTCATAACCTGTCAGTAACCAAGTCTTATCAATTTTAATTTTTCTTTATGTTTTGTATATTGTCTTTTCTATTTTTCCAACCTAATAGCAAGGATGTCATTACCACCAAACTTGTCTGTTTAAATAGCATATTTAATAGGGTTCTCTCCTCACTCACTATCTGATCCCATCTGCCCTTTATAGTATTGCCAGATGTAGCTTATTTGTGATTAGATATCAGCATGTCTTTCTTTCCAGCAGTTGTCACTGGGTCCCTCTTGTCTACCCAGTGAAGTTCATACTCCTTTATCTGATGCTCAAGGTACTCTACAACATGGCACCATCTCATATTTTTATCATTGTCTCCTTTGGCACTGGCCAGATATCGCTGCTCACTGTCATGTAGGGAAGCCATGGTATTCTCTAATGTCCATGCCTTTTGTTCTTGACTATGTATTCATGCAATGTCCTCCACTTTTCTTCTTTCCATGTGTATTCTCCTATCTGTTAAAGTGCCCTACTCCCACTTCTCCCCCAAGAGATCTACTCCAAGAAGTCAAGCCTTCTTTTGGACCCTGATTTGGTAATGCGTTTTCCAGTCAAACTTCTTCTAGTATTTGCTTTGCAGCTATTGTGAAATATTGTATAGTATAGTTATTTATATTTGTGTCCTTTCAAAACTATAAACTAAAGACTGTGCCCTTTCCCTAGTACCTTGTACAGTAATATTCTCATAATAGGTGACTGATAAATGTGTGTTGTATTTATTATTGACAATACCTTTAAGTTCCCTCAAATAAGGCATAGAAAATATATTAACCTATTAAATATATGTATGTGTATGTGTATGTATATGTATATATATATATATATATATATATACACACACACACATTTATATAAAAAAGCATTGACTTTTTTGATCATGATTTTAAAGTGTTCAATCAGAACATTTTAGTATTAGAACAAAGAAATAATTGTGTTTTCAGATGAATTTCCTCACATTTCATGATAGAGATTTTTTAGTGCCAACTATCTTAATTTATGCTGAAGGACACTGAGGTTTAGAGAGGTTCCATAGTTCTCCCAAGGTCAGACAACTAGATGGCTAGTAGAGGGCTAGTGTGCTCACCAGTATACAGGGTTTTAGTAATTCACTGAATGGATGTAGTCTCAGTCAAACTGATACGTGTTGAAGATCTCGGCTTAAAAAAAGCCGTCTCCCATTTCATCCAGTGCCATCTCCAGTTATCTTGATCTATATTTTGCCACTGGACCCAGGTGGCTCTGGAGGGGAAAGTGAGGCAAGTGACCTTGCCCAAACTCCTTCACTTAACTTCAATTAACTTACATGTCATGTCATCTCATCCTTGATGTCATGGTCCTTTTCAAAAAATGAGGACAAACAACAGCAAACTTTGGGCAGATCATCCAATTCAGCAAGCACTTATTGAACTCCTATGATCACAGTTCACAAAGATAAAAATATGACACATAATGCTTGTCCCTAGGAAGGACATAATTCAAACAGATAAGTAAATATGAGATAATTTGAGTAGGGAGAGAACATCCATAGCTATAAAAATGCAGTCTGGTAGTCTAATAATAATAATGATAGCTAATGTGGGTGATCCTGGGTAAGTCACTTAACCCTATTTGTCTTAGTTTTCTTATTTGCAACATGAGCTGGGGAAGGAAATGATAAACCATTCTCATATCTTTGCCAAGAAAACCCCAAATGGGGTCACATGGAGTCAAACACAATTGAAAGGACTGAATAAAAGCATATACATATATATGTGTGTGTGTGTGTATGTGTATGTGCCGGACTCTGTGCTAAGTACTTTATAATTATTATTTCATTTGGTCCTCATTAGCAACTCTTGATAGAAGTTGCTATTATTAATCCCATTCTATAGATGACCAAACTGAGACTGACAGGGATTGAATAATTTGTCCAAGATCACCCAGCTGGTAAATATCCAAGTTTTTCTGACCCTCTATCTACCACACCATCAAAGATTAGGAGAATCTAAGTTCTTCCCCTATCACACTGTAGTATTTTGTGTCTCCGGGATAATACTTGAAAGAGAATTGAATTTTGTGGACAGAGTAGTTGCCTGGGAATTTATTTAAGTACTGTGGTACATAGGAGCTTTGTTGACTCTGGATAGGTAACAGCTCTTTTAGACTAGCAAGTGTGGGACAGATACTGATCTGAATTAGTAAAGGAAGTTCCTCACAGCTTCCTAAATGGATAAAAATCAAATGATTGGTTCCTCCTCCCTGATACTCCATTTCCAAAATGAAAAATGAAAATACTTGATTGATGTATTTGTCTCATTTTTTGGAAAATGATGGTGTGTGTGTATTGTGTGTATTTCTGTTTATGGTGTTCAATTAATGGTGGTCTTATTTATTACATTTATTTATTACATTTATTACATTATTACATTAATTATTTATTACATTTATTACACTAATGGCCTATTGTACTCTATCTGATAGTGGCCTAGTGATCATCTTGGTTCTCAAAGTCCTTACTAGTAGAGTAACCTACCCATATTCTACTCATGTGGGAAAGTTCATGCTAGGTGATCCATTGTAAGGCTATTATCTAGTACCAGCCTCAAGATTACCCACCAGGTAATGATTTGGAGCTGGAAAGTCACTTATTTAGATATGGAAAGATTGGAATTGTTATTAGAGAAAATAATATCCAAACCAATGAAATGACATCATTTGGGGGAAGAAATAGGTAAATAGGAATAACAATGGGAATGAGTTTTATGGCTAGTGGACTAGCTTTAGTCATGAAAATAGGACTAAAATTGTTTTGTGTAAGATCTTTTTAAGTTGGAATAAATAGAACTTGCATTTTACAATCATAGGAGCTTAGTTTTAAAGCTGGAAGGGACCTAAGAGACCATATAGTCCAGGGGTTCTTAATCTGGGTTCACCAGATTTCTCCCTAACAAGGGATCTATGAATTTGGATAGTAAAAATCAAAAATTTACCTTTATTTCCACTGATTTTCAACTAAGCATTTCTTTCATTTATTGAAGAAGAGGCTATAGACTTTACCAGGCTGCTAAAGCAGTCTGATACAAAAGTGGTTAAGAATACCTAGTTTAGTCCAATTTTTGTATATTAAAGCTGAGGAAACTGAGGCACAGATAGTATCTTGTCCAAGGTCATGCAGGAGTCAGAAAGCAGAAGCAGACTCTGAATCCAGATCCTCTTACTGTAAATCTGGACCTCAAAACTATCTCCAAAGCATTTGGAAACAAATTTGGTGAAGAAAGTAAAAACTATTTGGAGGGAAAAACCTTAGGATAAAATGTTTGATTTTTGTGTGTCTCCTTACTAAACATTTTATAGAATAAATAGAGGCTTAGATTTGCTCATCAATCATCTTTGAAATACTAAAACACTCTGTAACAAACAGAAGATTGGGAGAAATAAATATTTTTATTGTTGTTTATGGGAGGAAAAGACTTTTAAATAATTATTCTGGTGAAATTTAAGACTAGGAAGGACCTTAGAAATATCTAGTTCACTTTTCTTCATTGCTTATTTTTATAGATTAGAAAACTGAGGTCTCATCTTGCCTGAGGTCACACAGATAGAAAATTAAAGAAATAGGATTCATACACCTTGTGATTTCATATGCTACTTCAAGTACTAACTTTGACTTTATCTGAACTTTATGAATGATAATAACTTTAATGTAACTTATAAAGGTTTATAGAGTACTTCTGCCATAACCATCATCATTTTCTGAGCACCAGAGAAATAAAGTCATTTGTCCAGTGATGTGGGAGAAAAGTGGGAGAGCTATAACTCAAAACTTAGTCTCTTGTCTCTGGGTATTGTGATCTTTCCATTATACCAAGCTGCCTTGTGAATAGTAAAGGAGCATAGCAAAATTTCCCTAAATTTTAATTTCCATTATTAATCAGCTTATACTTCTAGAATTGACACGTATATTAGCTTTTCTGACCTGCAGCATTGTATATGTAGAGTACATAGGTCACTGTGGCAGTTTTCTTTATTGACATAAATAATGATTAGTAAAGAATGGTTGATATTTGATATAGTTAGATTCATTATGGATGAGTAATGGGAGTCATAGAAATAGAATGCTGCCTCTTTGATTTTGTTGAGGAGAAAGAGTTTATTGTATAAAACATGAAAATTCTTTTTAATGGGAGTTTTAAAATCTATCAAGAAAGACATTTTAGCTTAATATTGAAATAATATTATTTTTCCACCTCTGTTTTATAAAAGAGGAAAAGTACTCCAAAGTAATATAGTCATTTTTTATTTTGAGTTATTTGGTATTTTTTCACATCTTCCAGAAGTTCCTGGATCTGTGGTAAAGACTCATTTTATATAACATCCACAAGTAAATGTAGCAGAACTTTCCATAAAGAGACTATTAGGAAGATGTACTAGTGCCTGCATGGATTAGTGTGATGTAGTGAGCTCTTGATATGTGATCAGGAGAGAAAACCCAGTGTTTAAATTATGCTAATGATTATACCTGTGTGATCTTGGGGAAATCATTTGACCTTTCTGAGTATCATTTTCCTTATCTATAAAGGAAAAGACAATACTGATAGCTATGCCATGGGTTGTTATCATGATTAATAAGTTACTGTATTAATGAAATTTGTAAATCAATTTCCAAAGCTTTGTAAGTTTTTAAAGTGTCAGTTGTCCTCCTCATTCATAGTGTTTACTGAAGAGTAATAGAGCTGGGTATTTTGTTTTGTTTTTAAGTTCTAGAATGTTGCTATTGTTTTGAATCAGACTAGTAGAACACGTACCTTCAGAGGTCACTACTTTGAAAGGGATAGAGTTCTTTTAGATATATAGTTTCTGGTATGTCTATTTTCAAATCAGTCTTAATTGAGCTCTCAAGATCACACTAGTCACTTATGTAGTTAGTTATATTGAAATATGTATGTAGCTATCTGTGAGCTTCTTAAGAGCAGGGGCTGTTTTTTGCCTTTCAATCAATTTAAAAACATTTATTAAGTGCCTACTGTGTACCAAGCTTTGGGGATACAAAAAAGACTCAGAAGGCAATCCTTGACCTCAAGGAGTTCATCATTTAATAGGAAAGAGTGCTTGCAAACAAATATAACAAAGCAAACAATATATAATATAGGAAATAATTAACAGAAGAAAGGTACTAGAGTACTTCACACAATACCTGACACATAGTAGGGTCTTTAATAAATGCTTGATTAGCTGGCATATAGTAAATTTATACACACACACACACATATATATATGTATACATGCATGTGTGTAAATTCACATAGATGTAATCATACAATATGAGATGGATGTGCATACTGCTATACTAAAATTTGATAAGCTGTGTGTGTGTGTGTGTGTGTGTGTGTGTGTATGTGTATGTATGTAAGTGAATTAAGGAGACATATTGTAAAATGGGTCTTGCAATGAGCAATGACCACTCTATCAGAGTCTGCAGCTGATTAGTTTGGTCAGAGTTGTTTATCTTTGTAGAACCTCTTTTCCTTATCTACAAAACTAAAGGATTTGATCCTTAAATACAGCTCAGTTCATAACCAAGATCACTTCTCACTTTTGCCAACTGACTCTTTGTTAGGACTGATTTCATATTATTTCTGGTGTTGATCTGTGATATTTATCCTTATGAATATGAGAGGATATGTCATTCTTCGCAGCTTAAATATTTTTATGTTTTTTTTTTTGTGTTCCCTGCAGGAAAGATTTCAAGTAAAGAATCCTCCTCACACATACATTCAGAAGCTAAAAGGCTATCTGGATCCAGCAGTAACCAGAAAGGTAAGATGAATTTGATTGCTTTTTATGGTATGTCCTCATACATAGCAGAGAATCCTTTTGTATTTGAAAAGACTTTCCTTCCTTAAACACTAATCCTTTGCTAGATCCTTTAGGAAACACAGCCTTTGAAATTGAAAAAAATGAGAAGGGAGCAAAGAGAAAAGAAGTCACTTCCCCTGACAATCCCCATCACCTTAGTAGTTTGACTTTTGGGGGATATTAAATGGAGAAGGAAGGAAGCTGGGCAGAAGGTCTATTCAGTTATTACCACTTGCTCCCATTACAGTGTGCAAAGGGCAGAGCCCAAAGGTGTAGAGAAAAGTATGCCTAACAGAAAGAAAAGATGTTTGTCATGAATTGGTATATTTCCAGAGACCTTGAAAATAACTGGAGCTTTGTCAGCCCAGCTGTGTGTTCATATCCTGTGTTGCTGCTTTTACAGCCTCTTCCTCCCTCAAGAAGGTGAGGGGAGAATGGCCGATTCCGTTCTCAACTCATTCTCTTTCTTTTCAAACAAGCTCTGCTTTGTTGGAGCCACACAATTGGTTTAGGCAGATGCCTTGTGGTAAAATATGTAGCCTGGCACAGCCCTTGGGGCCTTGAATCAATCCCTGGCTGTCTCAGGGCAAAGCTGGCCTCCATCAAGATGGGCAAAAGGGCTTTTTACACCAGATAACGTTTGTTTTCCTGTTGACCTACTGCCCCTCCTTTTTGTCAAGGCTGCAATGAAAATATCTTCGGCTACAGTCCCTCTGTTGTTGCTACATGTGAACCAGGAGAAAAAAAGAGGAAAACTTCACTTGTTAGTTATTGGCTGTTGTTTCTGTGGGTTCTTGTTCTTTGCTTTTTAATGGGGGGAAAAAGGATATCAAACAAGAAAAGACTTTTCTCCCTTCTAAATTTTTTCTTAAATTTTATTTTGAGAATAGCATATGATTAGTAAGGAGGGGGGGGAAACTATGTGCATTTTAAAATTCATTGAGTGTCTTTAATATACTTTTGTTTTTAAGAGACTCCTGGCAGAGTGCCTTCTGTCTAAGAGAATACATTCCAAGGCAGCTCAGTGCATGACCACTGACTTTGTGGATAGACTGCTAGATCTGGATTTAAGAAAGCCTATTCAAATATATTCTCATACATTTTCTGATGCTTTGTCCTCTGTTTGCCTCAATTTCCTCAGCTGTGAAATACGGCTCATAATAGTATTTACTTCCCAGGGCTTTTGTGAGAAACAAATGAAGATAATATTTTAAAGCATTTAGCCCAATACCTGGCCCACAGTAGACACTATATAAATGCTAGCTATTTGATGTCACGAGTATCACCCATTCAGTAGTATAGCTCAAGGATGGATGTGGAGCTGAATTGGTTCATTAAATGACTGGAGTTATCCATGTGAATACTGCTCAGTTCTTAAATTGATGAATGATGGTTTTGTTTTGCTCCCTTCCCTAATTTAGTTTTCCAGCTTCTCTCATGGTGCCGCACGAATTCAGACAATTTTAAGAGTTTAAGGTTACAAATGTTTTCAATAATAACAACTTTGAAGGACTGAAGAGCTCCAATCAAAGCAATGGCCAGCCATGAATACTGATGAGGAAGCATGCTGACCAATTCCTGGTGATGAGGCAGTTGGTAGTAGGTGTAGTAGGACTAATACATTTTTAGATAGTACTAATAAAATTCAAATTAGTATTATTTGACCATACTTATTTGTTACTAAAAATATTTTTGTTGGGAAGGGAAGTAGGGGATAGTGATAAGAATAGAAAAAAGGAAGAAATGAGCAACAGGGAAGCATTTAAATATATAGAAGAAGTCAAAGGGAAGTCTCAGAAGAAGATGTGTAGACAGGCAAGGTAAGGCAAGAGTGAGTTTGCCTTTTAAAACTCATTTTTAAAAATGAATTACATGTTAATATAAATTAAATAAGGCCACAAATAACACACATATTGGCACAGTACAGTTTTTCTGCTAACAGTTTTCAGTAGCATTTTCTTAGAACTGGACATTTAAAAATGCGTTGCAAAGAACACCAAAATTGCAATTGCATCAGGATGGACTGTTTTGTGACCATATCTGGAATTGAGCAAGATGCCAAGTATCTGTACGTAAAACTGAACCTCATCCTCCTAGAAGCCTCGATTGTAGTCTTCCCAAGGTTATAACTGGATGCTCAGAGGCCTTGGATCAGAGTAATTCAAATTTCAAAACTAATAATTCAGTGGTTTACAAATTTCACAGAGTGAAAACATTTGTATACCCTTGCAACATTTGAATTGAAAACCCATTAAGGAGCACTTGGCTCCTTACCCAAAACCATCACAGGGAGGAAGAAACTGGGAGGGGTGGGGTTATCCCCATCTGGTTCCCAGCCTCATCATGGGACACTCCTTGGGATTGTTGCTTCCTGCCTGTACTGTACAACAAAACATAGCAAACAAAACAAAAAACAAAGTTTTCCTCTCTAACAAATAAAATCCAGAAGTCAACAACAAAGAGAGTTTGTTTCAGCTAGCCTTTGCTTCTGAGTTTACCTCCTTGGATGGTATCTGTTCACCCTGAAATGCTTTGTGGCTATTGGTCTGTGTTCCATTTTCCCTGTTCATTAATTCAGTGAAAAAAATTAAATAGACATTGAATCGAACCTCCCTGGTTTTAGAAAGATTTCTGTCAGGCTCTGGCAGCAAGGGACACTCAGTTCCACACAACCTAATTGTAATGCCTAAAGCCAAGAAAGAAGGAGATTTTGTTTGGAATAAGGCATGGTTTGCAGTTAAAATGAGTTTAAGATCCTCAGCTGTGTTATGGAGAGAAGGGAAAAAAAAAAAGAAAGAGATTTCAAACCAGGGCTTTAAATCCCAGCCAGACAGTCTCTGCTGAGCTGCCTCTATTTAACTGTCCTTGGAGTCACAGAATATTTCATTCATTAATCTTTGGTTCAAATCAGATAGAAGATAGTTAATTCTCTTTAGGAAAAAAAAGTGTCCAAGCAAGTTTTGTTTGAATATTCTTCTGTAATTTATTTCGATGGCTTAAAATGAAAGCAGAGAAGGAAGAGGCCAAATTAAGTATCTCAGTGACCAGAATTTGCCAAGCCAGCTTCACCATGCACTAGGCAGTTGTCTGTATACTGAGGTTTGTGCTGATGTCTGGCACCAAAAAAAGACCACAAACCGCAAACCAGCAAAGTCTGATTCTCTAAAGGGCAGCTGCAGTTTTAAAGGTTGTGAAATAAAACCTGTTATCTCTGTCCTCCAAAACCTTGCATTTTGCCACAAAAGAATCCCAGTGGACCTTTCTTTTTCAAGGCAGTTGTGGTGGAGGGCATTTGTGCCTCCTAACCCCAAGACATGGTTCATACTCCTATATTCTCTTGTGCCTTTTACTATTTGTCACTTAAGCATTTTGAATTTTACTAAAAAGAATGCTCTATAGAAATGGAAGGCATTGTTATTTGGCATTTATTTAATGGACAAGTGAGTCCTGAGGCTGACTTAGTTTGGATGAAGACTGGAGTACAGAACACAGAGAACTCAATCAATCATTAAACACTTATTAGGTACCTACTAAATGCTGTGTACTGTTTTATGCTGGGGATAATTATCCCCTTCTCCCCCCCTAAAAAAAGTTCCTTCTCTCAAGGGGCCCATATTCCAGTAGTGGAAAGGGAGAGTGAAATAATTGTTTGTGGATAAATAAATGTTATATATACATACAAGTTATATACCATACTGAGAAATACAAAGTGATTTTTTATAGAGGAGACTATTAATAAAGGAAGAATATAGAAAGGTGGCACAACAGATGTATAAATGAATAAATGCAAAATATATAAAATAATAATAATATAAAACTTTTTCTGGAGTTAAGAAATAAGAAGTAGGGGATGAAGAAATGTCTTATGTTATCTGATGTTACTTGAGATATCTCTAAAATAGGCACTCTTTCTTTTTTAATCTTCAATAGTATTTTATTTTTCCAAATATATATAAAGATAGTTTTCAACATTAATTTTTATAAAACTTCTAAATTTTTCTCCCTTCCTCCTTTACTTCCCCCCTCTCCAAGACAACAATCTGATATAAGTTAGATATATATAACTTTTTAAAACATATTTCCTTATTTGCCATGTTGTACAAGAAAAATAAGACCAAAAGGAGAAAAAAAAAAACATGAGAAAAAAAAACAACTAAGAAAACAAATAAGTGAAAATACTGTGATCCGATCCACATTCAGTCTTCATAGCTCTTTGTCTGAATGCATTTGTCATTTTCTATCCCAAGCCTATTGGAATTGTCTTGAATGACTGCATTGTTGAGAAGAACCGAGTCCGTCACAGTTAATTATCACAGTCTTGTTGTTACTGTGTACAGTATAGGACAGGTATTCTTAATATGGAGTCTGCAAACTTGTTTTTAAAAATGTTTCAATAATTGCATTTTAGTATAATTGATTTTATTAGTAATCCTGTATATTTTTATGCATTTTCAAACATTATTCTGAAATGAGATCCATAGGCTTTACTAGTTCTCCAGGAGGATCTATGACATAAAAAAAATTTAAGAACTCCAGGTCAATGGATTCACCAGGTTGGCTATTAAAAGACAATACACATGGAGCAGCATGTTGGTGCAGTGGACAGAGCACCAGCCCTGAAGTCAGGAGGACCTGAGTTCAAATGTGACCTCAGACACTTAACACTTCCTAGCTGTGTGACCCTGGGCAAGTCATTTAACTCCAATTGCCTCTGCAAAAAAAAAAAAAAAAAAAAGACAATACACAGACGCATGAAGGTGCATAAGCATGGAGTCTGGAGATGAGATGTCAAATACTGGGAACAAGTGAGTTATTTTGTCTGGATTATAGAGTGAGGAAAAGTAATGTTGATTCATCCAGAAAGTTGGAGCTAGACTATGAAGGGCTTATATAACAAAGAGAGGAGTTTATCTTTTCTTAGAAGCAAAAGGAAGTCATCAAAGCCTCTTGAGTAAGGCACTTACATGATTAGAATGGTAGTTTAGTAATACCAGTCTTCTCAGCTTTTCATTTACCCGGCAATTCCTACTCCCATTCCCCAAGTTTTTGTTTGTAAGACTGACTGGTTTATAACAAAATAACAGCAACAACAACAGCAAGTCAGCATTCGTGCATGCATTTATGTTTGTATATGTAAAAAGTGCCAAGGACCTTCCATTGGGCCTTAGGACAAAAAGGTAAAAGCACAGAAAAGAATATAGCACAGTAAATAATTTAGTGATTGTGTTGTACAGACTATATAGTCTAGAAGACAAGGAGCTTAGTAAGCACTAGCATTAATGAAGGATTTCATGAAGGAGGTGAGATTTGAACTAATCCCTGAAAGATGAGTAAAGCTTTGGATGGTATAAGGGAAGAGTGGAGGATAGTCTAGGCAGGGAACCAACTAGAGTGGAGAAAGCAATAAGAATGGAATATTGAGGTGCCTGACCTAACTAGAAAGACTTTAATTATATACTGTCAGAATTAGGAAAAATTTGCATATAAATATAACTTTTGCTTTTTGATAAGCTCTTTTAGGTAATTTATTCTTTGATAGCTTCCATTTTTGTCATTACTAATTTTTTTTTGTTAACGTGTGTAAACACACATATACTTATATATATACACATATATCACCCTGAATCCATCACCTCTTTGTCATGAGATGGATAGCATGCTTCATCATCAGTCCTTTGGAATCATAGGTTATAGTAGTACAGAGCTTACATAGGGTCAGATTATTGTGGGTCTTGAAACTAATTTCATGAAAATAAATATTAGGATTCCCCTTTATCTTGACATTTCCTGTAAAGACAAAAATAAAACTAAGATGCTTACTTATTGCAAGATTATTATAGTTGGCTCTCTGCACAAAATAAAAGATGAAAAAACCCACTTTAGAAGTGGTAGTGCTTTTCATATTTCATCAGTTTTCTTACAATTAATCCACAATTATGCTTAACTTATATAAGTTGTTTCTTGAGGGTTTTTGTTGTTGTTCTTGAATTGTAGAAATTCAGGAGACGAGTGCAAGAATCTACACAAGTGCTAAGAGAACTGGAAATTTCTTTAAGAACAAATCATATTGGGTAAGTGTTAATGTTTTAACTCTATAGCTCTGAGACCTTCCTGTGATAAATCTTCACTATGTAAAAGTGATACTATCAGTTCTAAGATATGAAATAGTTTTCTTTCTGGTCATTCCAAATAAAAATAGTTGGTGTGAGTGCTTCAACAGTTTATTTTGGGGAAATGAGCTTTTCTCTTGTTCCATGTAAAAGTATCAAGAGAAGAAGTCAGGTTAGTAGTCCTTGATTAAGTAATTGAAGGCAACTCATCCTGATTCCTCATAATCTCTTGTTAGGGTGCTTGAAAGTTAGGTTAAAGGTGAGTATGTCATCTAACTTGTGCTATAATGTAGTAGAAGTCCCAAATCTGAACACTGAAATCTCAAAACTTTACTGGATCTCCAGCCTGGTTGTAGATGACATATACCTCTTTCTGCTGTACTACCCCTTTCCTGTTTGTTGGAATCCTAGTATGATGAGAACAAAACTGGTAGGTACACTGTGTTCCTGCTGGTGCTTAAATAATCAGATCCTGCCCTACAGTGACACCAAAATAGTGGTCCTTCCCTAAAAAAGGATTGGAGATACTGAGCTAAACAACATAGGAAAATTTTACCATATAACAGCATAGTTGCCTTGACTTAAGTGAGATTCTGGGTCTTAGATGTAGCACGACATAATTGGAAGAGTAGTGACGTAGACATTAGGAGTTCGAAGCCTGTTTCAGCCTCCTGAAGTCTCTAGATTGGTAATATGAGTTGACTGGCAGACTGTAAGTTTATTTAAAAAACATATATATATATTTTTTAATTAGATTTTCTCTGAGGTCCCATCCAGCCTCAGAATTCTGTAATTCTCTATTATTATATTATATTTATTATTTAAAGTGAAATTTTTGTTGGAGATTTATAGCTTTACATTCTTCTCCCAAACCTTAATGTCTCTCCTCTTTGTGAAGATAGACAGTTTTTCACACTTGTATTTTTCTTAATTAAACTAAGGTCAGTTTAAACCTTCATGTGCCTCAGTTTTCTCATGTGTAAAATTAAGGACTTGTATTCTATGACCTCAGAAGTCCTTTTTAGCACTAAATTTTTGAGTCTATTAAATTACAAATAATTTAACTAAACAGACATTTTAAAAGATAAATTTTAATAATAAGTCTCTTTAAACTACTTCCCTGAAAGATGAAGGCTATTTTAAAGCAATGGAGCAAAAGTTAAAAAAAAAAAAAAAAAAGCTTTTTTCTTCAGTGTGTCATCTGCTTAGCTGTTGAGAAGCTTGGCTGAGCCTAGCTTAGAGTTTCTGTGTATTCACCTGTATCCTGAGAGCCAAAGAGGAATGGAAGTACATTCATGCCCTAACTTCTTCCTCTGAACAGGAATGAGATAGCCAGTGCTGAGGAACAAAGATGAGACACGTTTGTGTGGTGATTGTGGTGGTGAGTTGATGTGTTCAATAGTCTAAATTCAGGGAATTCATATGATTTTTGCTATTTATGGATTAGGATCAGCAATTCACTTTGAGGGCTAAGACTGAGAAATTGGCATCTTTCCTTGACAAAGTATGATGAAGTAAGTTGAGTTCAGGATTTCCACAAAATGTCAGAATGCATTTTTCAAACATTGCTAAAATGAAATTAAATTGGTCATCACATACCAAGGCAAAACCATCATTTCTAATGCAGAATTAGCAGAATGGAAGAAGCTCTGGTTGGAATGAGGCTGGAATAATCTGCAAGCAATTGGTATGGTTGGTTATTCAAAATCCAGAAAAAGTGCAGATTTTGTCCAATGTATACCTTTGCAATTTCCCTCAGTCTTCAGCCATGTGAAATAATCTTCAAAGTCCTAAAATGTAATTAAATGGCTATATCCAGACAAATGCGGGGATATCTATATAAAAAGTTGAACTACCATACTATGACTTAAGCATTTAACTTTCCAATTGGACCAGACCAGGTAGACATTGGATGTCTAATTTGGAAGGTTAAAGTTTTTTTAAAAATTGCCTCCATTTTTAGCATCATCATCTAGCTTGGTGGCATAGGGGTTGCTACATTTGAAACCTCTAAGTATTTTCATTCTACAGGAAAAAAAAATGCCTTCTCTCAAAAAATTTCTAGAATCAAGAAAACTGTCAGCTGCTTTAAAGTTGCAGGCAGCATTACTCTTTTAAAGTAGACCTTCTTAGTCAATTATAGCATCCATGCCTGAGAGAGTATGTTCCCCAAAAAGGAAATCAAAAGCCACCTTTCTAGGATACTTATTTTGGAATATTTGGAAAATTTGTACCCTTCTGTATAAAGCTTTGAGTATGAGTTATGAAGGCTTGGATATAGATTCTGCCTTTTGACATTTGACTAGCTATGATTCCCTGGACAAGACACTAAACCTAAATGTATATGTTTCAAGCAGCTTGCTTGTATTTATCTGGTATACCATTTAACATGTTTCTTCTGTTGAATAAATTCCCAACATTAGCAAAATCAGAGCTCTTTTAGTATTTCTGTTGTACTTTAAACTCACAAAGAGGGAAGATTTTTGAGATTGTTGATATGAGACTTTGGAAGATAACACCTCTAAATGGCAGATTTTTTTTTTTTTTTTTTTAAGAGAAGATTCCTTTGGTAAGTGTATGTAAACCTAAGACTCTACATCTCAGGGATTAGGAAGTGTTTGATTCTTAAGAAGATAAATCAATTTCCCTTTTGATTAATTACATTGATAGAAGTTGGGCTAGAAATAATGCTAGTCTCTTTTGTTTGGGGCCTAGGAATACTAGAGAAGAAAGGGGATTATAACCTGAAAGCATTTGATGTATCTTGAAATATACCTGAACCAAACCAAAAGGCATCACAAGAAAGCTTTGCAGTATTCATTCATTTATTTATTTTTGATTAGATAAAAAGGAGAATTCTTTGCTTCATTGCTTTCTTACCTAGCCTTAATCACTGAATGGGTAGTTTTCGTAGTCAGACTCAGACTTGTTAAGATATTAGCTTAAAAAGGCCAAAGTTTCCCATTTCATTCAGGCCATCTCCAGTTGTCTTGATCTATATCTTGCCACTAGACCCAGATGGCTCTGGAAGGGAAAGTGAGGCAGGTGACTTCGCAAACCCTTCCCTCACTGAAATCCAATTCACTTGCATGTCATGGCATCTGCTTCTTGATGTCATGGTCCTTTTTGAGAATGAAGGACAAGCAACCACCATGTTGGTATGAGTATAAGTAAGTAAGTACAATGATGCAGGTATCATAATGATATAATATCTAACTTTCATATAGTACTTAAATTTTTCAGAGTTCTTTAGCTATATTATTTCATTTTATCTCAGCAATCTTCTTAGGGTTCTTACTCATCCATTCGTTGTGATTTTCAATTCTTTTATTTGTTGCTTTCCCCTATTTTTATGTAAGTTCCTTGAGGGCAGAGACTTTTGGGGGGCATTTATACTTACATGCCTACCAGTTAGGACCACGGCTGGCAGAGAGGAAGCAGTTAATAACTTTTTTGTCACCTATTTGACATTTTACAGATGAGGTAAGTGAGGCAGTGATCAATGAAGTGATTTGCCCAGGATCAGAAACTATTAAATGTCTGAGACAGGATTTGAAATCCTAGTCTTTCTAATTCCAAATCCTGTTCTCTCTATTGATTAGGCCACTTTGCTGTTTCATATGATTCTTCCATTGTGGTGTTGAAATTAATCTTTCCCCAGGGGAAAAAGTTTTTAAGTAGTTGTATGGAAAAACAAATGAGAGAAATTCATTTTATAGGAACTTGGGTTAAAGATTGAGCAAGTTCTCACATTACTTTTTGGCTTCTTCCCTATTTAGAGCACACAGCTGGGGCCAGGATAAAAGAGAGAAAAGAGGAGGAATAAGCATTTATATAATGTTCACTATATGCCAGGCACTATTCTAAGCATTTTTACAAATATTATCTCAACAATGGTATTATTTTCTTCATTTTACATTTGAAGATACTGAGGCAAACAGAGATTGACTTGACTAGGGATACATAGCTAGTAAGTGTCCAAGGCTGAATTTGAATTCTAGTCCTCCTGACTTCAAGTCTAGAGTTCTACATACTGTGTTACCAACTGCCTCTCTTGTAGGGAGATCAAACGAGCAGCTGCAGGGAGACATGACCAACTGAAAACAAGCCCAAGATGTTAACCATTGAGCCTATTCCCATCTTCTGTGACAGACAGAAGCCATAAATGAGAGCCATAGTTGAAATGGAGGAATGAGGTAGAGGAATATCTAATATTGGCCACTAGTATGGTAATGCTATAAACCACGACTTTCCAATAATCCCAGTTTCCATTGGTGCCTGTAGAATCTTGGATGAATTTGTTCTGAAGAAGAATATGGCCAGAATTTGCTTTTAGCTCTGTGCTTTCCTAGCTGGGTCAGAGAGAGAGCAACTTAGAAATGCTGGCCTATACACCATGCAGAAACAATGATTAGTGGCTGTTGTACTCAGCTCCCGTTCCTATTTTCTGTCCCAGCTATTTTGTAATCCTCCTTTTCCCATTCTCTTGTTCCTCATATCTCCCTGACAATTCATCTTTTAGTTGGGACATGTCCAAATGCAAATTTATGACATAAGATAATTGCCATGAAACCATGAGGTATTGCATAAATAATGTGTGTCATCAGAACCAGGAATAATTCTACTTTCCAAAATATATAATTACCTAATTTGAATCTTTTTGTAAAGAAGATGTATAGGAAAATGTATGGAACATGCCCAGTGGTTGGAAAAAAAAAAAAAAGAAGAAGGAATTACTTGTTACAAGAACCCTGATTTTATGGCTAAGTTATTTGCATGATTATTTACATATTTCGGAACTTCAAGGTTATGATTTCATCCATGTGGTTATGACTCCACCATTGTGGATGATAGCTCCTCCACCCACCAAGCCTTACTAGACACTTAATGAATTGCTTTGGCTAAAGAAAATGGATCACTTGGTGGCCAACTCTATGATGAAGAGCTTCTCTGAACTTAGCCTGGCTGCTCTTTAGAAACAGACCTGCAGCTTGGTAGAACCTGTCTGAACTTGATCCCCTCTGGCATAGCCTAAGAAAACCTCCTCTTCCCCTACCCTGAGTTACCATGAAGAATTAGAATATTACCTTTGTGGAGGAGTGCAAAAAGGAGGTTTCTCTCCTTATATTTATATTCAATAAAGTAATATGACTGTTTGATGCCTTCCTTCCCTCCCTTACTCTCTCTTCCCTCCTTCCCTTCCTTTTCCCCTCTCCCCTTCCCCAGCAGATCCACTCAAGACCCGTTTTTACCCCCCAATTTTTTATTTTACCCCAGATATATAGATATATTAAAAGATTAAAGCAAATTTTAAACTAATGAGATATATGTGCTTATTTATTTCTATATAAAGAATTAAATCTTGGAGGAATGCTGTTGCCAAATTTTTATCTCCTCCCATTTAGTGTATAAGGTCACAACACATGGTTTTAGAAGCTCTGCTTTAGTGCAGTAGCGTTTTCATCAAAGTAGGTTCTCTTTCCAACTATTCATATCCTGACTCATCCACACCTTTTGAAACTGTGTGAGTCTTATCTGTGTCCTCTCAAAATTTTCCAAAGGAGGTCTGGCCTGTCAACATGTTTTGAGTATTAGTTCAGGATGAACACTGTCCATATTTCACATAGAAAGACTTCATATAGAAAATGGCACTTGAATTAAGGTTCAGTAAAATGCAGATAGAAGACCCCAAAATACCTTAGAGAGAAAAGCGGTAAGAGTTGAGTTACTATCAGGGGATGAAGGGCAAAAGAAGACTGTTTTCTATCTCATTCACATAAGTCCTTTTATTGCTCCAGCAGTGATCCCCCATCACTATAAATAGTGACTTCGTTTCCAGGATTCAGTTACTGTTCGAAGGTGATATACCATATGGTTATTAGAATGGGTTAGTTACAGGCACTTTTCTAAGTAACTGAGAGATTCCAGAATGAGGGCAGTATACATAAATCTTGTAGCTTTGGATTGGATTGGAGGTGAGTACAGTACTGTGAACTACACCTAAAAGCAGCCATCACCCGTTCCCTGTACCAGTGGTGTCAAATTCCAGTACTAAATCCAGTCACTAAATCATAGATAAGAATCTTTGCAGGCTGCATATCAACTTTGAAAAGCTATATGTATTCATATACATACATACACATGTGTATATGTGCATATACATACATAGGCACACATGTGTGTGTATTCGTGTAACGAATGCACCTACCCATTAAAATCAGATAGGAACTTTAATCTGGTTCAGGCCATACTCAGAGTTGGGGTGCATGTGGCCCAAGGGTTACATATTTGATACCTCTTGTTTATATAGCATGAATTTATCAATGTCCATTAGAAATATAGGAACATTTATTCTGAAGGTCTTACCTTTCCAGTTGATTTTTTTGTGTGTGTGAAGGCAAACTAGGCCATCTTTTGCTACAACTTTTACCTATACTCTAAGGCATTACCTTAAACAGACCTGGGAAAGACCTTAGCTTAAAAAGGCCACAGTCTCCTACTGTATCAGGCCATCACATTCTGACTCCTGTGGGCCTGGAGGAGAGAATGAGTCTGGTAACTTTGCACAGCTCTGTCTCACTTAAATCTAATTTACTTGCAAATGAAGACATCCTCCTCCTCCTGATGTTATTAGCTCCTTCAAGAACAAAGGACTACCTACAACAACAATAATCACAACAACAACAACAACAATGCCGTAGAACAACAACTTATTTGGGGACGACTACTCGCCTCATTTAATCTTAGCTTTCTGATGCCCCAGGGCAGGAAAGGACCAGGAATGACACAGAGAAGTAATTAACTCTCATAAAGGTCAGGATTTTGGTTTGCAGATGGATGCAAAGTATATAAAATTGGCATTTTGAGTCATTGACTACTTAGTGTTCCTCGTTCAGCTTGCTTTACATCTTTTCCTCCTAAGGAGCATAGAGATAGAAACCTCACTGACCTTTGGAGATCATTTAGTCCAACCTCCTCATTTTACATGTGAGAAATGTGAGCAGAATTTAAATGATTTGTCCTTCATTATCTAGGTAATAAGCAAAAGAACCAGGAATGAAACTTGGGGCCTCTGACTCCAAATACAGTGTTTTTTTCTACTATGTCACAGTATCATAATATATCAAAGCTTCTTAAACTGTGGATTGTGACCCCATATGGGGTAGTGTAATTGATTGTGAAGGTTGTAAATAATTTGGCAACAATAAAGGTATCAAATATGCCTTCAAGATTTAATTCTTTATGTAAAAATAATTACATCCATCTCATTATTATGTAAACTTGTTTTCATCTTTAATAAAAGTAAAATTATATGTATATTAAAGAATTGTTTTAAAATAAATTTCTTTATGATTTATTATATGCAAATGTTTACTTTGTATCCATTTTATATATCTATACATAGGATCATGTAAAAATTTCTTGGGTGAAAAGAGGTTGCAAGAGGAAAAAGTTTAAGCCCTGCCTTGAATTATCTTATTTTTGATTTTTTTTTCCTTTCTCTCTGACTATGGTTTTATGCTCTAGATAGTGTCTCAGAAGTTGCAAGGGTAAACTGAGAATCAGATTTTGAAAGTTAGTGTAATTGTTGCTACAGTTTGCATGCCTGTTTCTTTTTTTCTTTTTTTGATTTCTAAACCTCTAATTACCAACATTTTTAAATTGTCCGTGTACCCCAAGGCCTAATCACTGGGGAAACAGTTGCAATAAATCACATTTTTAAAAAAGATATAGAAAAAGATGCTATCAGATCACATAGCTGAACTGTTTTGGTATAGTTTTCATGAGAAAGTCATCTAATTTGTCATAACTGATGGTTATGGTCTTAGTATGTATCACAACCTTAAACCTCACTTAAGTGTATACACACCTGAGACTGACATATTACAATTCTTGTATTATGAGCGTCATGGGCATCTCTTCAGAATACCTTAAGTGGAAAATAAGAGGTAAATTTAACCTCTTTTCCTTCTAGGGGTCCCTGCAGGCCTGGATCCAGACAATGGATAGAGGAGAATCACATAGGCTTTAGCTGAGCTTAGGTTCAGCTGAGGGCTGATAATAGAACATGGAAAGAACAGATTCCAGGCTTCTCCTTTTGCCTCTTCCTCTTAGCACACATAGATGAGAACTCTTCAATGTAGGAAGCCCAGTCATTTTGTAAGTTATCTGTACTCAATATCAAGCATAGATCTGTCAAATTTTCACATCACTATTGTTTTGACAAATTAGATTAAAAATGTTAAGCCCTGAATTTCAAAGAATAGAAAAAAATCACTGACATCTTCGATTAATGACAGAGTTTATTAAGTAATATATAAACCAATGGTGCAGCATGTACTCATAATGAGCTATATGGGCCCTCTGCTTCATTACTTTACTGCCATCCTAACCCCTTGTCTTGATCTGTTTGGGAAGGTCACATGTGTCTAGCTACAGTCCCTGTAACAAGCTCAGTTTAGGTCACTGATTCTGGATGACCCACGGGTGTTAGAGGCTATCAAGGTAAAAAAATGCACCTGGCCATTCTAATCCAGGTGAGCAAACTTGAGGCAGAGCTAAACACAGGACTTAGTAGAATTCTGATGGAATCAGGATCTGTACTTGTGCACATCCATCCATCATTTAAGCTATTTCTATGTCTTCTTGTCCCTACTCTCATTTTGGGTTAATGAAAGGGCTTGACCTAGTTGGTCTGTATCATCAGCAAGCTATGTCACTGTGCTCTATACTAACTAGGTCCCTGATATCTTTGGTAGGTTAGACAAGAGGAACCTAACTGTTGAAACACATTTTGCACTAATGACTTCTCCCTGTCAGTTCAGTAGAGTTATTTTCTTAGTTAATCTTTATGGTCCTGGTTTTTGACTAAGGTTCATCTAAGAGATGAAGACAGTGAGATAATAAATATATGGAACCCCTGAGCAGATCCTTCAGGATTAACCCCATACCAGCAGCATAAGGGAGTTTGAGCCCCAATGGGTCTTCCCCATTCTTCTGATTAGTTAATTATTACTTTTTACCTCCTCCTTGAATGATGATCATGCCAACTTATACTAGTTAATTAGTTCAATGCATTGTTTTGAAAGAAAAATAATATGTACTTTAAAGATACATTTTTAAAAGAAAGATTATATTTGTCATGGCCTGGCAAGTGTTCTGTGGTGCCTATAACTTTTTCAAAGCTTTTCATGTTCATGGAAAAAATTAAGCCAAATCATTATGCCTATTGAATTTCAAGAAGCCCATAAACACTGGCCTGACGTTGGCTAGTTTGGTGGTTTCTACAGCTTGATGTGCCAGAAAGGAGATGAGTGTGGATTTGGAATTTGGCCTGAACTTCAGTGGTTGTGTCGTCATGTTACCAGCTTGCTGAATTCCCCATATAATCTTGGCCCCTTCACCAAGTACACTGCAGATCAATTTGTGGTGGAAAAGAGTGCAACATTTACCAGGTTTCTTTTTTTAGAAAGTTCCATAGAGGTTTCCTAAAGCCTTCCAAGCTGTAAAATGTGTATGCATGGCATAAGTATAAATTTTACACTCTGTCCTTCCATGTGTAATGATTTGGTTGCCTTAGTTTCCATATGTAAAAGGCTACTTTTAACTCATGTGAAAGATTAAAGGATTTATTCCACATTTCCTTTCATACAATTAATGTTTCTGAGAAAATATTTCCACTGTTCCCTTTCTTCAGTATTGTACTATAAAGTGAATTGCTCTCCAATGATTTTTCTAACAGATGGGTCAGAGAGTTTTTGAATGAAGAAAACAAAGGTCTTGATGTTCTGGTGGAATATTTGTCATTTGCACAGTACGCAGTAACGTAAGTACAACTAAGTTTTATGCATTGGAATTTCATGTGGTTACAGAAAAAAAAACTCAGTGGTACAGTTTTATACTGCATTAGGAAAAGGAAGAAATATAGAAGCAGATGTGGTGGTATTTAAAGAAGTTTATTGTAGCTTGGAACAAATTATATAATTGGAATTATAGGTGGCTGTAAGACTAAGATCTAACAGGTGATAAAGGGGCCCAAGGAGAAGGATCTATTCCTCTTCAAAATTGCTGTTGAAACTCATTATTAAATATGTTGTATTCTATTTCATAGATTGCTCCTAAACTGTTGGTAAGATTTGCAACAAATCTACATGTAAAGGAAAATAATCCTTTTTATGTTTTCTCCTCATGAACAAATAAATAATGCACAAATTAGGGAGGAATGTGGTTACATCTTGATCCTCTGTCAAACTAGAGGATCTAGAAACTAGAATTTGGTGGTTGTTTATTTTTTTCCTAGTGCTATTTTGAATAACAATACCATTTATGATGTTTTGAGTCCTCAACTGATATTATCTCTTTAATCTCCAACAATTTCTCTAAGAGGTAGGCAGAAGAAAGGTATAATTATTCCTACCTGGCAGATGAAGAAACTGAAATACCAAAACTTGCTTAGTTAGTTTTAGCTTTGATGCCTCCTATGAATCATATGGGACATACTCAGAAAAACAGATGAGCAAATTGTTACTCTCTTGAGAAATTATCCTATAAAATATAAGTTGTGTTTCATGCTTTTCATTTCCAAAGTTTGTTTCTTATCAACTTCCATGGTATCCAACTGCAAATTGAACATTTTTTAAAATATCATATTATGTATAAATATAGTATTTAACTCTTTTTTTTTTATTTTAAAAGTTTTTATTTACCAGATATATGCATGGATAATTTTACAACATTGACAGTTGCCAAACCTTTTGTTCTAATTTTTTCCCTCCTTCCCCTCCTCCCCCCAGATGGCAAGTTGATCAATGCATGTTAGTATTTATCTTTCCTTCCTTCCTTCCTTCCTTCCTTCCTTCCTTCCTTCCTTCCTTCCTTCCTTCCTTCCTTCCTTCCTTCCTTCCTTCCTTCCTTCCCTCCCTCCTTCCTTCCTTCCTTCCTTCCTTCCTTCCTTCCTTCCTTCCTTCCTTCCTTCCTTCCTTCCTTCCTTCCTTCCTTCCTTCCTTCCTTCCTTCCTTCCTTCCTTCCTTCCTTCCTTCCTTCCTTCCTTCCTTCCTTCCTTCCTTCCTTCCTTCCTTCCTTCCTTCCTTCCCTCCTTCCCTCCCTCCCTCCCTCCCTCCCTCCATCCCTCCTTTTATAATTATAACATTTTCTTTGACAGTACATATGCATAGGTAATTTTTTACAACATTATCCCTTGTACTCCCTTCTGTTCCGAATTTTTCCCCTCCTTCCCTCCACCTCCTCCCCTAGATGGCAGGCATTCCCATACATATTAAATATGTTATAGTATATCCTAGGTATAATATATATGTGCAGAACCGAATTTTGTTGTTGTTGTTGTTAAGGAAGAATTGGATTCTGAAGGTAAAAATAACCTACTCATTACACTCATTTCCCAGTGTTTCTTCTCTGGGTGTTGCTGATTCTGTCCATCATTGATCAATTGTAATTGGATTAGAGTATTTAACTCTTTATATGCATAATAATAGTTCTTCACTACCGATCTTAATTTTACTCACAAATATTTTTATTCCCCCCCCCCTTTTTTGGACCAGAATAGTGACTTTATTGGTTTAAAATATATATGTGTGTGTGTGTGTGTGTGTGTGTGTGTGTGTGTGTATATACTGATGAGAAAATGCCCTTCATTAATTTTAAATCAGCAGATACTCTGCAAGTTATAGTCTTAGTTACCTAGGACACTGAGAGGTAAGTAACTTTGCCCCCATTGTGTGTAAGAGGCAGAAATTAAACATGTGTTTTTTTTCGATTCCAGAGCCCCCTCTTTATGTACTATGACATGCTATCTTGTACATGTTCTTCTACATATGATGGATAATGGTACCACAATTTTAGCTTATTTATTGAGATTTTGTCACAGAAAAAAAAATCTGAAGTCTTGGTTTCCAATCTCATATTCTCATTTTCTCCCTATATTTCAGCTAAAGATTTCCTATATTATATTGATTCAGTTGAATATAGTAATCATTTATTAAGTGCCCACTGAATATCCTTGTGTATAGTGCTAGGTACTGGAGGTATAAAGACAAAAGTAAAAGTGTCCCAGAGTTTAAAGAAGTTACATGCTGTGTATTATGGGAACTCTATTCATGAAGTCTTTATTTTGTACTCCAATTATATACAGAAGGCATACTTTTATCTCCTCTGAAATGTGAATAATGAGGAAAAACTGAGCGCAAAGGATTTATTACTATCAGTGGCACATCCCAATTTATTTTTGGGGGGAGGGAGAGAGGAGAATTCCTTTGAAGTTAGTACTTGTGGCTTTTTTAGGCAGCCCTTTTCATCTTCCTTTGGGTAACAGAGAAGAACCAATTGAAAGGAACTTAGAAATAGGTAGTGTCAGGCTCTCAGAGGAGCCTTATCAATTGCATGATGAAAAGCTATAGAGCATTCCTCTTTTTAGAGCTTTGAGTGCTCTACCAGTTTGATTCAGTCTGTCCCATTCCTTGAAGGCTTCTAGTGAATGAAAGGTGATCATATTATCAATTATACTCATTCTAGTAAAATGGAATATTAGAATCACACACAAAAACAGTTAATTAGACAAGATTTAGAAAATATACATGAGGTACAAAATCCTGCCTGATTTTTTTTTTAATTTGTTCCTAAAATGGTTTAAGTGTGAGCAAGTTAACATGCCTATTTCAACATGACTAACATTAATAAAGACCTCAAAAAATGTCAGGAAAACAAGAGTCTCTTACTTTAAACAGCAACACATTGGGAGGAGAGTTAAAAAAAAAAATCAAAGAGAATCTATTAACTATGATGGTAATGTATCACACATGGTTGGAGAGTCCCCTTGCCAGCGCACCAGGAGAAATACTCAGTCATCATTGATGGGTAGGAATAAATTAGTACAAATGCAAAGTATTGATTTGTTAAAGGAAAATGAAGACAGCTGTAAGATCTATGTTTCCCCTCTTCACTGTAGCACTGCCATGACTTAACAAGTCAGCATAAGTTATATTTGTTTATATAGACATAAAAATAATACAGGAGTATTTAATTGTTCCTTAATTATATCCCTGAATTGTTTATACTTTTGTCCAGGTTTGTTATTTACCATAGTCTGTTTTTCAAACTGATAACCTTATTCCAATTCACTTGAAATCCTTTTTGATAAATTATTTTGTTATTTTACTCCACTGAGTCTTAACTGTAGTAAAGGAAACCTTGTGGTGTAGTTCTAGAAAAAGCTGTGAACAGAGAGTCAGGCTCTCTGGATTTGAGTACCCCTTTGTGACTGTGGACAAATTAGCCTATCTCGAAGTCAGTTTTTTATGTAAAACATTTATCCTGCTGACCTTAATAAGGTATTGTAAGGGAAGCCTTGCTGTTTAAAATAAATGTAACATAGCTAGGTGTGTAGTGAAAGAGCACTTGCCTTGGAATCAGGAGCTCAATATGTAGAGTGGTGGGCCTCAAGTCAGGAAGACCTGAATTCAAATCTAACCTCAATATATTAGTTGTGTGATCCCAGCAAATCACTTAATCTTGTTTTGTCAGTTTCCTCATCTATAAATTGATCTGAAGATGGAAATAGCAAACTATCTCAATTTTTTTGCTAAGTAAATCCCTAAATGGCATCATCGGGAGTTGGACACAAGCGAAGTAATAAAATGTAATATGCCATCACCATTACTATCAAAATGTATGGTTGATTGATTGTTGTCTTTTTGTTCTCAAAGGGGACCAAAATGACAGTACTATGTTAGAGTCGAGCTCCAGTGTGTCTGACTATGCTGATCAGACCAATATAAGCTCAGAGTGCTCTGCCACAGGTTGGGCACAAATAATCCCTGTAAACATTTGAAGTGACTTCTCTAACTTTTTACATCTCACATTTCTTCTGAGCTAAATCAGTTTTGCTTTGCTCATAGAGTACAGCATGGCATGCTGGGTGGTCTTGTGCCAGCAGCTCCCAGGTTGTGCAATCAATTCTAAAGTTATTAAGAGAGACCTTGAGCGTGTCCATGTGTTTTTTTTTTTTTAAATCACCATGTGAGCATCTGCCACATGTTAGTTGTCCATAAAATAGTCTTTTTGGCAAGCATAATTTGACATTCAAACAATGTGGCCAGCCCAATGGAATTGTGCTCTCTTCAATAGAATTGATTTCCCAATCAAAATGTAGGGAAAGAGGGCAGCTAGCTGCTACAGTGGATAGAGTACCAATTCTGAAATTGGGAGGACTGCATTCAAATCCAGCTCAAACACTTAATATTTATTTCCTAGCTGTATAACCTTGGGCAAGTCACTTAATCTCAAATGACTCAGCAAAAAAAAGAAAAGATAAGAAAAAGAAAAGAATAAAAAAAAAGAAAAAATATAGAAGGAAGGAAAGATAGAATTTTAATAATTTGTAAGTCATGTGTACTTTTATGTCCCTTTGCAAGCCTTCAGGATAATAATCTGTTTCTTTTTAGATTTGACTTTGAAAGTTTGGAGAACAATGTGGAAAACTCAGTGGATAAGTCAAAACCATGGAGCAGGTCCATTGAAGACCTGCACAGAGGAAGCAATTTACCCTCACCTGTTGGAAATAGCATCTCTCGCTCTGGAAGACACTCGACCCTACGGTAAGACTTTTTGATCAGGCAGCAAACATATAAACAGGAATCAGACAGGAAAGGTCATATTCCTGTCTGATACTTTCATTCAACAGACATTTATTAAAAATCTACTGGGTATGCAGAGTGATTGCTTTGTTTTTTATTTTTGTGTTTTTTTGGAAATGTGACCATTGTATTTATAAAATAGTACTATTCCTTTTCATTGAAGTCCTTTGTTCTGTCACAGATAGTTGCCATTCCAGTCATTATGAAGTGAGCTTCCATTTTTTATAGCTTTCTGGATCCCCTTTGTCTCTATCCAACAAAAAGAAACAAGTTATGGTCATATAATCAAGCCATAGGTCAGAGTTGGCATTTATACCTATATTGTGCATAAAATAAGTACTTAATAAGTAGAAAAAGAGGATTAGTAGGTGGGGGACATGGAAGGGCTTTGTATAGAAGATAATGGTTCAGGTAAACTTTGAAAGAAGCTAGGGCATTGAAGAGGTGGAAATAAAAATGGAATATGAGCTAGGAATGGAGGATAGCATGTGAAAAGTCACAGAGAGGGTAACTGGAGTATCTTGTTTGAGGTACAACATAAAGGACAATTTGGTGATCTGTACAATGAGGAGAGAGGAAGTAACATGTAATATATACTAATAGCATAAATACCAAACAGAAGTTTGAATTTGAACTTTATAGAGAACTACTAGAGTTTATTGAGTAGTGAAATGATATGATCAGACTTGTGCTTTAGAAAAATCTCTTGGGGTACTATGTGGAGGGTGGATTCGATGAGTGCATACAATGTTAAGCTAGCATTATATCAACTAAATTTCTTTAAGCTCTTTGAAGCAGTTACTCAAAACGCTTGACAAAAAGGAAATAAGAAGTGATATATGGGAGGATGAAGGGGCTTGCAGCACTGAAATTTTTTAAAAGATATATTTTTTCTGGGGGAGAATTTTGGAAGTACCCTGAAAATTAAGAGAACTTTCTGCTCCCATTTTCAGTTTTTATTGGTTCCTTTCATTCATGAACAACGAGATGTCTTCAATACAGATATCTTTTTTTTTTTTTTTAAGTATTGAGTGACCTTGTGCCTTTAATAATAAGGAATGTCATGCTCTTATATAGATCTGCTAGAAGAAGCCAATTCTAATATTCTTTTACTAAAGAAACATCAGATTAAACTAATGACTAATATCTCCCTTTCCCTATAATGTCACTTTGGATGGACTTTGTCATTTGATAGCATTTTGATCACTTTCATGCTTTCCTTTTATGATCCTTTCTTCTTTGTCACAATTGACTCATTCTAATTGTCTTCATCGCTATGAGAAAAAAGAATTCTGATAACCAATACCAGTGTCTCAATCATTATGGTTCCCAAGTTCATTGTGAGGGTTGATAAACTAGCATGATTGAATACCATTATAGCTATGGTCATGTCTAGATAAGTTTTACAAAGTGTTGCAATCAAAAGATGGTGAAATTATCAGTGGTATGTAAATTTTGACTATTAATTTATCCTTTTCTTTCTTTTGTCTTTCCTCCCCTTTCTTGATTTTTTTTTTTTTTTTTTTGCTTATGCATAGGAGAGGGTCTTAATAATTAAGTCAAGATTTTAGGATTTTGACATTCCCATCAGTAGTTTCCACTGTAATGTTGGGTACATTAGAAAAGTCAAATGAAGTATAATCTAAGCCCAGAATGAAAGCTGCAGGTTTATATGTACCAGGTTCAGTCTTTTTTTTTTTTTTTTAATTTTATTAAAGTTTTTTATTTACAAAATATTTGCATGGATTATTTTTCAACATTGAAACTTTTTGTTTCAAGTTTTTCCCTCTTCCCTCCTCCCCTAGATGGCAGGTAGTCTAATACATATTAAACATGTTAAAATGTGTTAAATCACACACACACACATATATATGTGTGTATATATATATATATATATATATGTATATATATATATATATATATATATATATATATATATATATATATATATATATACATATATATATATATATATATATATATATATGCAGTTATCTTGCTGCCCAAAAAAAAAAAAATCGGATCTAGAGGGGGGAAAAAAAACCTGCGAAAGAAAACAAAATGCAAGCAAACATCAATAGAAAGAGTGAAAATGCTATGTTGTGGTCCACACTAGGCTACCGTAGTCCTCTCTCTGGGTGTAGATGGTTCTCTTCATCACTGAACATTTGGAACTGGTTTGAATCATTTCATTGTTGAAGAGAGCCAATCAAGTTCAGTCTTGAACAGTTCTCAGTAATAACCTGTGTTATCCTTATTACTTTGGTAGCAAAGGTGGTGTAGTACATAGAGCTTTGGGCCCAGAGTCAGAAAGAATTTAGTTCAGATCCAACTTCAGACACATGCTAGATATGTGATCTGGTACAAATCACTTAATTTCTGTCTGCCATAATTTCTTGAACTAAGTAATTTATTAGCACCTACCTCCTAAAAGTTGTAGTGAGGATCAAATGAGGTAAGATTTGTAAAGCATTTAGCATAGTGCCTAGTACATAAGGGGGAAATTGAAAAAAATGTTTTCCCTTTCTCCTTGCCTTTTCTTTTTCTTAATGCCTGAATCCAAAGTTTCCCCTTGAGATTATCAGAATTTGAGTCATGTCTAGTTCATTATTACCTCCCTATCTACGCCCCCCCCCCCCCCCCCCCGGCCAAAAAAAAACTTACCTTAAATGTCATGCAAACTCTTAGTCTAACAACAGAACATTGAATGTAGGCCAGGCTTTATTTGGCCTAGTCATAATTTTATCTATGGTTAGATCTACTTCTAGTCAACATTTTAAATCAGAAAGAAAAGAATAAGAAAATAATCAGCATTTAATTTAGTGCAGCCTACTTATTGTATAAAGAAGGAAAATGAGGTCCAGAGAGTTGAAGTGATAATAACAGCTAGCATTTGTGTAGTGCTTTAAAATGTGCAGAAATGCTTTATATATTAACTTATTTGATCTTCTTAACAACCCTGGGAAGTAAATGCTACTATGTCATTTTACAGGGGAGGAAGCTGACCCCAAGGATGAAATTACTTGATCAGGACCACACAGTTAGGAAATGTCTGAGGAATTTTTGAACTTAGGTCTTCCTTATTGTAAGCCCAGTATTCTTTTCCAAGCTTCTGGTTTCACATTCCACACACTCTCTACATTATAAACTAAGTATAATAGAAATTCAGTTTATTTGAAAAGAGTTAACATACAAGAACAGGATGTTGCTTCCAGTAGGCAACTGTACTTGAAGTTAACAAACTTAATAAAAGAATTATGTTTGATTTTTTTTTAATATGTTAGAAAAAAGCCTTAAGTCCAGGGATTACTCTCTTTAATTTCCTTTGAAACTGATTCAGGGATTCTTATAATGCACTTTGGATGGACTTTGCCATTTGATAACATTTGAGTTGGAAAAGAAGAAAGCAGAATTATAGCTATATTACATGTTGAGTTTTACATAAGAATAAATTGATTTTTATTGAGTTGTCTTCATCTTCCTATTTCCCCTTCTTTGTCTTCTATACTTCTTTGAAACTTTCATGGTTTCCTTTTATGATCCTTTCTTCTTTTCCTCAATTGCCTCATTCTAATTGTCTTTATCTTAAAACACTTCCTCTGCCCTATTTTGATTCATTTTTATGTTACCATCTCTCTGCCTGAAGATCTTTAGTTAAAATGCCACAGAGTTGCTCATTAATCAGGAGTGTAAAATTCTTCTGAGAAGAGTTAGTGGCATATGATGGGGAAGGGTATATTAGTTCATTTTTCATCTAGTTATATAAAAACTACCTGGCTTATATACATCACCTTAAGACTCTCCATCTGAGGGACCAAAGAAAACATCACTGGCAACTAAGTATATACTCATTAATTATGATAAGTTTTTATAAACATTTTAGTTTATGTTTTGAAACACTTTAATAAATCATGTGGCTGTAGCATAAGCATTAATTTATTCTTTTAACATATGTTTTATTGGCTTTATTTCTTTATATCCAAAACGTTGTTAGGATCCATGAGACAGTGACACTTCATTATGTTCTAGTCCCTCTAAGATAATTGCCAGTCAACAGCAGTTTATACTGACATCAAATGTAACTTGGGAATATTTTTATCATAGGACTGATAGCATTTGGACCAAACAACTAGATATCAAGACAATTCAACCACTTTAAAATTCAAGTTTGACAGAAATGCTTTTGTAAATGGTAATGTGTAAGAGGATTTTGTCTTATGATACCAGAAATCTCTACTATATAGCTTCTTGAAGCATGAATTAATCTTTAAATTTACATTTATTATATATTTTATTGATACATATGGTATATTATTATGTAACATAAGAATATGTAATTTTGTAGCACAAGTACAATAAATTTACTTTTTTTCTTATTTAAAATGTTGAATCATTGCTGTAGAAAATATGAATTGGGTTCTGTCAAAGACAAAATAGCTTTGTGATTAATAAATAACAGTACACAAAACCAGTTAGTTTAATTAAATGCATTGAATATACAAGAAGGATATGCTCATGTGGCCTATAACATGGAAACAAACTTAATGACAGAAATGCAAAAGTAAAAGTGTGCTAATTCTCTCTGATAATTAAATAGATCTGTGATTTCATCAATTCAGAAGTCCCCTTCAAAGATCAATTTATAACCCATTTATCTCTTTATAACTCTCATTTAAGTCCTCCTAAACATTTACCACAGAGCATCTTTTACCCAGGTCTAGAGGTCTTCTTCACTTTTGTCCAACATCACAAGGGCACCAGTGGAGGGAAATACTTTGGTCATCTACCTGTCATCCCTTTAGTTTCATCATGTCTTTGCTATCATAAAATTCTTTGATATCATTTACTCCTGTTCTTCTTTGAAGTTTAACACTTCTGATATGTATGCTTTGAAAAAATGAGCCTTGGCTGTTATGGAAAACATGAGGTCAGTAAAAGTACTTTTCAGTTTTCCAAAATCAATCCATTCTATTATTTCAATTTTTCAACTCTAAATTTGTCTCATTTTCCTTATTAAGTGTTCAAATATATGTATTGTTGGATAAGCTTGATAATGTTTCCCTTAATAGGCATGTTGTGATTTGGACAGCACAAAGCATTTATCTATTTGGTCTTTTCTTGTGTTTGAGTGATTATGAGTCTCTTTTAGAAGGTTGTTCAGTGTCTTGAGATTTGATGCAGTCAGTATAATGTCAACTGCAATCAGGAATACCTAGACAACTTCATAGGTTTTGGGGAATTGAGTTCTAATTCTAACTTTCAAAAGTGTCTCTGCATATATTTGAATTTAATTCTAATTAGTTTTCAGCGGAAAAATAGGGTAGGGCAAAGGAAAGAACAATGGGTAAATCATATTGTCTTCTCTTGCCCTTAGTTTTCTTGTCTGGGAAATGGAGATAATAGTATGTATCTTGCTGGATTGTTGTCAGAATCAAATGAGGTTCCTTATGTATGTAAAGCACTTTGAAAACTTTAAAACACTATATTAATGCTATGTATGATGCTAATGCTAAGTAGCAGTGAGAATGATGAGGAAAAGACAATTGTTAAAAGAATTTTCATATGAATAGCACTTATTAAATGGTTTGCCAAAGGAGAAAGGAAGAAAGGTTGAAGATAGCTGATTTGGAAAATAGTGTTCCCTTATTGAGAATAAGAAAATTATAAGGGACATTTTCCAGTAAATAAATGAACAGACAATTTTTAAATGAACAAATGTAAGCTATTAAAAACCATGTGAAAAATGCTCCAGGTTATTAATAATCAGATAAATGAAAGTTAAGTAAGATTTTCTTTCTTACATATCAGATAGAAAGCAATGACAGAAGAGAAAAGTTATAATTATTGGTGGAATCATGACAGAACAGGCACACTGGTGTACTCTTCGTAGAGTTGTAAATTTGTTTAACCATATCGGAATTTAAGCAGAATTAAATTAGGAGATTATGCTTGATTATGAAAGGAAACAACTCTGAGATACTCTGAACTCTGATGACAGTTTTGATCAGTCATGAAAAAGACTAAGGATTAGAAATATATTCACTCTTTGGTAGAGAAATTGATGGACTATTGGTACAAAAATGACATGTAGCCACTGACAAGGTCATTATATTCTTTTTTTCCTGTGTGTGTGATTTGTTAAGGAAATATTTCTCCTGTGTTGGGGGAATAAAGTGATTTGGTGGGTAGTAACAGACATTTAAAAAAGTAATGATGTTTTATTAGTTGAAATTTGGCTGTAAACAATCATTAAATAGATACTGGTGGTTATATTGATGTTTAGAATTAAGTTTTCAAGAGAAATAAGGATTTGGACCCTATTCATGGTGTAGGGAGCACTAGTATGAAATCATGACCTGGAGAACTTACCCTTTTAACTCCCAGAATTTCCTATCTTGTGGCTCCACTTTTATAATTGGTTCTTTTGTCAGTTTAATATATCTAAGCTTGGCTCCAGTCATATCTTACTTTATTCCCAGGCCATTTTGCTGCAGTGTAACATTGTAAATACACACACACACACACACACACACACACACACACACACACACACACACACACAGAGTTACTCTAGAGATAGGCATAAATGACAAAGATTCACAAAATTTGAATTTATCTCTTCAAGTGATGGAATGGTAGATCCTATTATTTTTTCATTGTCTCTAAATTAAGAACTAAGAACAAAATGATGCAAGAAAAGGAGAGAAAAAAGTCAAAAGTGATGGGCAGATGAAAAATAGAAGAACAAATAAAGAGCATCTAAAAGTCATTTCTTCCATCTTGGGGGTGGTGGAGGGGAGTAACGTTATGGTGCTAAAGAGCTTGGACTCTTGAAGCTTTATGGTTCAGAAGAAATCTATAACTATCCAGAAAAAACCTAAAGTTTTTCTAAATTCAGAAAACTTCCCCCACAATAGTCTATAAGCTATAACCTTCTGGTTTTGTTTTGTTTTGTTTTTAGCAAGTCCATAAGAAGAAACAACTGAAAATGTGTGTGTGGGGGGGTTGTGAATGCTTTTTTTTGGTCAAAGAGTTGTAAAAAGGGAAAAAATGCATCCATACCAAGAATGTACATTCCAAGGTTTCAGCCCAGAGCATATTTTTACAGCCTAGTTAGAATGAAAATGATGATAGGCTTTAATTATAGCCTGCTTGTGGGTATACTCACAAATTTTCAAAACTTACTGGAATGAGAAAGGTTGTCTTTTGGCTTGTTCCAAATCCTTATAGTTCCTCTCCTAGGCCTGTCTGCAGAACTGCCTGAGATCAGATAGGAAAGATACCAAACTAAGGGAGAAAAAACACTACTATTCCAGACATCACAGTCATTGGGATCTTTCTCATAAGTCATTTACAGAGGTTTGAAATCCTTCTTGTTGAGGCAACTTGTAGAAGTGTGATAGGAGCATTTCAAAAGCTTGAGACTTTTTATTAATACTTGGTCTGCCAAGGGTACCCAGGAGTAGAAACTTACATGTTGAAAGAAAAGGATGTTCCAAGAATGAATTTTAGTTCAAACTCACAAAGTGATAACCATTAGACCCTCATTCATCTTACTTGAAAGTCTTTCCCACAGAATGATTTTGTAATTTATCCCCTCTGTGACTAGACTGAGCTATAACCCCTCTTTGCAATACTCATGGAAACCATTGTACTTTTAACTGAACTCATTCCCACAGGTGGGGCTGAGAAATATGTCAGCAGGGTTGAGTCAGTGAATCCTGCTTGTTGAAGCCTGTGGATTCCCTATTCTCATCAGATCACAGATTTGCTATTGGAGGGACCTCAGAGGCCATTTAGTCCAGCCCTCTCATTTTATGGATGAAGAATTAGAGACCCAGCAAGATGAAGTGATTTCCCCAAAGTCATACAGAAAGGAGACAGCAAATCTGGGAATTGAACTTTTTTGTGCCTTTGATTTCCAAATCCAATGCTCTTTTCTCTGTGCTGTGCTCATCGCCAAAGCTTTTAGTCAGTGTTTACTGCATGTAGATCCCTATATCCTCACCAGGAATACAAAGAAGCATAAGACATGATTTCATATAACAAGCAGTGTGAATTCTAACCTCTTTAAGCCTTTGTTACCTTGTCCTTTTTTTTTTTTTTAATAAATTTTACTTTTTTTTTTTTTTTTTTTTTTTTTTTTTTGGCTAAGGTTATTGGGGTTATGTGACTTGCCCAGGGTCACACAACTGAGGCTAGATTTTAACTCTCCTGAGTTCAGGACTGATTCTCTATCCACTCTGCCACCCAACTGCCCCTGTTATCTCATAAATCTGCAAAATGTGACTTGTGGAGAAGAAATTATATTAGAAAGGGTGCTGAATTGGGAAACAGGATACTAATTTTATTCCTGCCTTGGCCACTATCTGTGTGTCTGTTGGGGGATCTCTGCCATTTCATGTGTAAAATGGGAGAGTTGGAGAAGACCATCTCCAGTTTAGTAATTCTAAACTAGCTTATGCTAAGTACCAAACAAAAGATAATATGAGGCTACAGGACTATAAAGGAGGAAGCACTTATGAAGATTGATCTCTAAGTGTTATATTTAAGGATATTTTCTTTTGATTCTTTTTGTACAGTTTAACTAAGTTAGCATGATCCAAATACAAAATCGTAATAATAGCAACAACAATAATAAGCAGGAATGATAATGAATGCTTTAAGGTTTGTAAAGTGATTTACATATGTGATGTATTTGCAATTATTATTCTTGTTTTACAGATGAGGAAAATGAAGCAAAAATTAAGGGGTTTTCCAAAGGTTGCACACATAGTAAGTGGGTGTGACAAAATTGAACTCTGCTCATCCTGACTCCAATGTTAAAGGCTGTCAAATCCAACCTTGTTTTAACGAATTAGGAAAATGGGAGCCACATGTTAGTGACTTGGACAGGGTCATATAGCTAATAAGTGTCAAAAATGGGATTCAAACTCAGACCTTTCTGACTCAAATCTAGTGATCTATCCATTATGCCATGGTTCCTCCAATGAATATATGAACACAGATATCCAAGAAGTCCAAACTAACAACATACTATTTGTATATTATGGAAAGTAGGACCAAATCTTATTCTTTTTTGTACTCCATTAATATTCTTCATGGTGACTTGAACATAGTAGGTATCAGAGCAGGTATGGGCTAGGTGCTATGATTATCATTTTATAGATTCAGAACCAGAGACTGAGAAAGCTTAAACAAAAGAATTATATGAGGCAGAGTTCGAATTCAAGTGTTCCTGATTCTTGACCCAATACTCTATCCCCTATGCCACCTAGCTACCCAAGAATTATAAAGATGGTAATGTTCTTAAAAAGATGTGGTCACATCTGGTCTTCTCAAAATAAGTGTTAATTATAATTTACCTGAATTATGAATTCAAGTCCCCAGTGGTGATACCAGGTAATTGAGGATTGACTCTGGTTTCCAGAAAATTTAGACAAAAATTTAGAATTAATTTTTACTGATGTGATATTTGTAGACACGAATAGTTTGGAGTTTTCCCCTCTAAATTATCTGGATTCACCCACTTCAACTCTGTTTCTTTTGGTTTATAGAATGGTTAAAAAAAAAAAAAAAAAGTTCAGAGCTCATTTTGTAGGATCAGATCTTATATGAGTTTAATTGATAGACTAAATATGGTTTAGATGACATAATGTCTGCAGGGTAGAAGAAGGGAAGACCAGATCCAAAATCCTTAGGAAATTCCTCTCAGCCTAGACATTGGCAACGAAAGACTACTAACACAATCCAGTATAATTATGTGATGTCCTTTCTTTATGTGGGCCAGGTACATAATTTAATTGGACCAGCAACAAACATCGTCTTCCAAGAGAGTTTTAAAACTTTGCCTATTATTGGTCGATGTTTGCCTAATTTTTTATCTTTCTGTCTCTTTCTCTGTCTCTCTCTGTCTCATACCCACACGAATTCTTAGATAATTGTATTGGACTACTTCAGTTTATGGTGTAAATTGAAAATGCAACTTTCTGGGGCAGTTAGGTGGTGCAGTAGATAGAGCACCAGTCCTGAAGTCAGAAGGATCTGAGTTCAAATGTGGCCTCAGATACCTAACACTTCCTAGCTGTATGACCCTGGGCAAGTCAGTTAAACCCAATTGCCTCAGCAAAAAAAAAAAAAAAAAACCAACAACTTTCCTTCCCTCTTTCTTGGAACCTAGATAATGAAAATTTTGTAAGACTTTCTATGGAAAGGTCAGAGAATATTATGTAAAGAAAACCTTTATATGCTGTGTGTTAGGTGTCGGAGTAGTTTCTATAGGACACTGAATCTAGACTCATCTTCTTTAGTTCAAATCTGGCCTCAGGTACTTACTAGCTGTGTGACCTTTTGAAGTCATCTAACCTTGTTTGCCTCAAATATCCTCATCTGCAAAATGAGTTGGAAAAGAATGGCAGACCACCCTGGTATTTTTGCCAAGAATACCCCCAAAAGGGGTCACAAATAGCAAGATATGATTGAAAATTGACTAAACTACAACAATGATGAAAGTCTTTTAAGTTATTCCATGGAAAGTTCAGAGAGCATTCTGTAAATAAATAAGGGACCTATTTCCAGACTTAAGCTTCCTTCCATAATTCTGTGGTGTTTTCCATCTCAGAAAAATGTTTCTTGTCAAGAGAGTTTCCAGTTTCAATTCTGTTTGGTTCAGAGCCAAATTCTGTCACCTTTAGTAAGCTTGGTTTTGTACCTGTTGCTTGCAGCTGTTGACCTACAAAGAAAGATTTTTTCTTCTTGGGGAAAGTCAGTATACATTTACAGGATATTTCAACCTCGTTCTCCTCAAGCTCTGAGCTGTTCTTAACAGAGCTTGCTAATATTCAGGACTTATTATGCCTTTTGAGGGGCACATGAGTAATTAAGACAGCAGGTGAACTAACAGTCTGAGAAAATTTCTTCTTTGGGAGTCTGAGTGAATATCAAATACATGTAATCTGCCAAAATCCAGGGCCCAACATCTGATGGAGAGCTATTCTTTATTTCCTAATTGGCTCTTCATGTGGGATTCAGTCTTTTTCTGGTATCATTTTTTCCACATTTTAAAAAGTTGTATCTGCTTCTAATATATACAGGGGGTTTCAAAACTGATGTAAATATAACTATCTGTGTCACTGCATAAAGATGGATTCTTAGTAGCTGTATGTAAGGATTACATGGCAACATTTTCTGGACAAAATAGCATTATTTTTGTAACAGCCTTCTGTAAATGGCACAGTGCTGATCACATAGAAGGAGTGTAATAATTACAACACTAGTCACATTACTGCCTTACTCAGAAACTCTCTTGAGGTTCACCAATTTCTACCTAATCAAGTTACCTTGCATTCAAAATCATCCCACTTGAAGCAGAAAGGACATTGGACACCCAAGTCTTCCCATTCTGTGTCTATATGAATCACAGAATAGATATTCACCAAACTGTGTTTCTCTAGAGGTTTTAGTTAGGGCAACTAGGTAGTATAATGCAATAGAGTTCTGGGTCTGGAGTTAGGAAGACCTAAGTTCAAATGTGGTTTCAGATACTTATTAGCTAAGTATAATTTTCAAGGATGATATTTCTACTCTCACATCCCTAAACCACAGGTACTCCAGTAACTATCAGCTCTATATTTTCTTATTGTTTTTCTTAGTACTCAGAACAGACTGGGGAATTCACTTTTTCTGTAAGTGGATTGCATAAAATTTAACTGATGTAAATCCATAGACCTCCCCACCCCGAGGCATGAAGATGCAGAAAAACTTTGAGATTGTATATACAGTTTTTTCAAACATCCCAAGTACCTGAGGATTGGTTTAAGAGTTTTTCTTTTACTTCTTATCCTCTTTCTTTGCTCACACCTGAATTTGAATTGCGTTTTGAATTTTCAGGACCTCTTGCCTAGTCACTATGGAAACTTAGTTCTTTGATAATATCCTTTTGGTTTGATTCCTGTAGCCATTGTTTTATGCTTCTGATATTAACCTATTGTACATAAAATGCTTTTAAGTTTAAAAAAGGGGGGCAGCTAGGTGGCGCAGTGGATAGAGCACCAGCCTTAAATTCAGGAGGACCCAAGTTCAAATGTGATCTCAAACACTTAACACGTCCTAGCTGTGTGACCCTGGGGAAGTCACTTAACCCCAGTCTCAAAAATAAATGAATGTATGAATGAATGAATGAATGAATGAATGAATGAATGAATGAATGAATGAATAAATAAGTTTAAACAAAACTTATTTTTAAAAACTTAATATATCAACAAAAGGTTGAATATGCCTTATAATTGATTGAATGGTTGGATATCCCTATTCACCAAACTTGATTGATTCTATGTTACTTTTGAGACTTGGCTATAAACTCCTCTTTTTGGCATATAAAAACCTTTAACACAACCTGGCTCTTTCCAAACCTTTCCTACTTTGTTGAATTGCTCTAGTCCATATACAATGTCCAATTAAACTGGTCCTTACTGTTCGGTTGTACCCAATGCTCCATTTTCTTTCACTCTATTTGTACTGGCTATCGCCCTTGCCTTGAATAAACTTTAACACCACCTTTTGAAATTCTTATTTCCTTCAAAATTCAGCTGACATGTCACTTTCTGGCATGAGGCCTTTCTTGGTCCAAGGTTATCTTATTTCTCTCTCTCTCTCTCTCTCTTTCTCTCATACATACATACATACACACACACACACACACATTCTGTCCCTCTGTCTCTCTCTCTCTCCCTCCCTCTCCCCCCCATTAGCATGTAAGTTCATTGAAAGCATAGTGATTCACATTTCTCTTTGTATCTCTAGTGCCTAGTATAGTGCTTAACAAATGATTATTGATTGATTAGACCAAAAGAGTCACCTTGGCAGGAGATCTCCAGTGGAATATCTAAGTCAACTGTTATTTGTCATTTTGATCAATGATTTGAAAAAAAGACTTACGGAGATGACAGAAAATGTAGAGAGAGAATTCACATACTGTATTACCAAGTCAGGACCCAAGAAGATCTTGACAGAATTCAGTGGGGTTAGTGTAGATTCTTTCACTTGGCTTCTAACAAAAATTTGCAAGGATTGGATTGGGGTGATGGGGTTTAGCCAGCAGTTCATTTTGAAAAAGACTTGGAGTTTTAGTGAGTTGTAAGCGCAATGTTGGAGAGCTAGATAGCACAGTGCATAGAATACTATCTGAGGTCACATTTGTTAGTTGTGTGAGACCCTAGGCAAGTCACTTAACCCTATTGGCCTCAGTCTTCATCTGTAAAATAGATCAGAAGCTGTGTGTTTGTGTGTGTGTGTGTGTCTTTATGAGTGGGTAAGTTATAGTATATATAACTAACATGTCATACATTAATTAAGCCAAGGTTTTTTGTTTGTTTGTTTTTTGTTTTCATTTAAAAAACAACTGATGGGGCAGCTAGACCGCACAGTGATAGAGCACTAGCCCTGAAGTCAGGAGGACCTGAGTTCAAATCTGGCCTCAGACACTTAACACTTCCTAGCTGTGTGACCCTGGGCAAGTCACTTAACCCCAATTACCTCAGCAAAACAAAACAGAACAAACAAACAAACAAACAAAAAAAAACAAACAACTGGTGTTGTCCCTTAATAAAGTAAGGCCAATTACAAAAACCAAATTCTCACAGTTTGGCTTTGCTCAGATATATTTTGTCACCTGTAGAATTCAGTGAATAGTTCATTAGCTTACAAGTCCATTTTAGAACTATGTACTGAGTCACCAGCATTATTTCCTGCAGAGCTCAAAGTCTTTGTGGGAAGTTTACCATTCAAACATTTAACTTAGTCTGATCGTTGCTTATAAAAAGTGATGATGGAACAGCCTAAAGGGCAGTGGCATAAAGCCCAAACTATCTCTCCTTTGGTTTTGGTTTCATTTGAACACATTTGGCCTGAAGTAAAGAATGTTATTTGATCCTCAGTAGAATTTCTAGCCCGTAATGGATTACTATAGTGATTTCCCGCTCTACCTGGATGACATAAAATAATTCATATCCATGTAAGATGTGAAACAGCTAACCAGTAATTCTCATCCTACTTCTTGGAAGCCAAGCCTGAGTCTGCGGATTCAGTGGATGAGGTTTTTTGAAACGAGGTCTTTGGAACTGTAGTAAGTTGTCTATTTCTGGCAGGAGTTGCTTTGCTAGCATTTGGAACTGAATTACTCAAACAATTTTATCAGTTCATCAGCATCTTTCTGTCAGTGTGCATTATACTCAAATCCTGATCCATTCCCCCTTTTAAAAAAAGGAAACATTTTTAAAAGATACTGGGGGAAGAAAATAATTGCATTCACTATCTTAGAAAAAAAAAAGTCTGGCATGAAAATCTATAGGGAATTAACAGAGATTTGTAAGAGTAAGCCATTTCCTAATAAATAACTGGGCAAAATAAAAGAATAGTTTTCAAAAAAAGAAGAAATAAAAACAAGAATATCAATGAATCATTTAAAAAATAAGAGAGCAGAAAGAAGTGCAAGAGGAGATATAAATGAGCAGCAAGTTTTTAAAAACTAGTGTTAAATTTTAATTAAACAAAACAAAAATTACTGATATTATACATAGTTGAGGGCAGGGGAACCAAGTTGCAACACAGAAATTCCCCAGTTCAGTAATTCCTCTTTTTTATTTTTACCTTTAAATTTTGCAATGTTCATATTTCTTAATGCTCTTTAAATTTATAATAAAAAAGGAAACAATACTTTAATGGATTGCAAACTGTTGAACTACTTTCTGAACAGGTGCTCAAAATCACTAATATTCAAAGAAATGAAAATTAAAGCAAATCTGATGAATCTCTTCCTTTAAATTAGTAAGATGGTAAAGATAGAAAAGATCCATCCTGAAAGAAAGATAATCTAGGCACTTCTGTATACACCACACAAACTGTTTGCTAACTGCTTTTCTTCTGGTCTTTATCTTTCTCCTAAGTAAATGTGTTTTTTTGTTTTTGTTTTTTTTTTCCCACTTCTTGAATTTATGAAACAGTGACAAGCTCTTTCAACTTAAAAATTACCTGCTTTAAAGGTACTGAAATATTTGAATGAGGATTGACTAAGATGACAGGAAAAGATAATGATAAATGTAGGGGATGTGGGAAAACTGGAATACTAATATATTGCTGGTGCAGTTATGAATTGATCCATCCATTTTGGAGAGCAATTTGAAACTTTGCCCAAAAGGTTATCAAACTGTGCATATCCTTTTACCCAGTAATGTCTATTGGGCCAGTATCTCAAAGAGATCTTAAAAAAAGAAAAAGGACCTATATTTTTGTAGGAGCCCTTTTTGTGGTGTCAATAAACTGGAAACTGAGTGGATGCCCATCAGTTGGAGAATGGCTGAATAAGTTATGGTATATGAATGGTTCAGAATATTATTGTTCCATAAGAAACGATCATTGGGCTGATTTCAGAGAGGCCTGGAGAGATTTGCATGAACTGATGCTAAGTGAAAGGAGTAGAACCAAGAGAACATTGTATACAGCAATAGCAAGATTATATGATAATCAGTTCTGATGGATGTGGTTCTTTTCAACTGTGAAGTGATTCAGGACAGTTCCAATGGTTTTGTGATAAAGGAGCCATCTGCATCTAGAGTGCAAGATTATGGGACTTGAGTGTTGATCACAAAATAACATTTTCACTTTTTTATTGTTGTTTTCTTCCATTTTGTTTTCTCATTTTTTTTTTCCTTTTTGGTCTGATTTTTCTTGTGTAGCATGATATATATATATATAATATGTAAATATAATATGTTTAACATATATTAGATTACCTGCCATCTTGGGGAGAGGGTGGGGGAAAGGGAGGGAAAAAATTTGAACACAAGGTTTTGCAAGGGTGAATGTTGAAAATTATCTGTGCATATGTTTTGAAAATAAAAAAAAAAACTTTAATTAAAAAAAGAAAAAAGAAAAAAATGAAGGAGAAGCAGTTCCTTTAAGTCTGAGAATGTTAAAAGCTTTTTAGATTGGCTTTCTGTACAATGCAGACAGATCCAGCCAGTGCTTTACAGAACAAGATTTTAGACTATATTATAATGATAGCAAAGGAGAACTATAGCAAAACTCCTCAGATTGGCTTACTGGGCAATGAAAACAAGCAGAGCTGGCTTCTCATTCAACTGAGTTCTTCGTTATCCAGTAAGATCCAAGTCTTCTAAGATCACAAAACAAATGGGAAGCCTGTTCTCTCTTTTTTCCCCTCTAAAATCTGAGGGGGCAGTGGAGAGCAACTTTTTCAGCATGATCCCTGTCTTTTTTATTCAGTCAGTATGACAAAGAATAACTCCCTCAGCCTACTACAAGCATAGCAGCTGAAACTTTTCTGTCTACTATTCTCCTTCTTGCTTCTTAACTTTAAAAATAATAATAAATTTTTATTTTTCCAAATATATGCAAAGATAGTTTTCAACTTTCACCTTTGCAAAACCTTGTATTCCAAATTTTTCTCTTCACCTCCCTCCCCCATCCCCTAGATAGCAAGTAATTCAATATAGGTTGAACATGTGTAGTTCTTGTAAACATTTCCACATTTAGTATGCTGCAGAAGAAAAATCAGATTAAAGAGTGGGGGAGGAGGGAATGAAAAAGGAAAAAAACAAGCAAGCAAACAGCAACAGAGAAGTTGAAATACTATGTTGTGATCCACATTCAGTCAACATAGTCCTCTCTCTGGATCTTACTTCTTAACTTTGCTTTATCACAGCTGTTTCCTCTACTGATTGGTTTCTTCACTGTTTATGCCTCAAGCCAGAAGTTCATAGTATCTCCCTTGTGAAGTAAATCTATTGAAATCCACCTGTCAGTTATGAGAACCATAATCTTTATTTAATTGTCATTATCTTCAGCATTCTTTGATTTACCATCTTGTCATTTCTAATTTCTTAAACATGAAAAGCAATCACATATAAAAACTGAGAAACCATACAGTGCCCTATAGCCTGGGTCATTTCTTTACCCCCCAAAATGTTCTCTATCTCTCCCTACCAACCTGTATGGATGTTGTCAAATTTTCACACAAGTTATTTTTTCTGACCCTTTTCAGTAGCCCAGCTATTCATATATGAAAAGGGCAACACCTTACACATGAAAACTCTAATAGCATGTTTCATTATTTTAGATTGGGTTCTACAGCTTTTTTGTGTCATACAAATGCAAATGAGGTGAAACTTATCAGTTCCATCTCAGAATGATTCTATCAAATACATAGAATTATAAATGATACTAATTATTTTGAAATAAAAATATAATTTTCCCCACATCTAAATTTACAGACCCCATCTGAAATGTACCCACACATCCCATTTGTGGATCCCAGGTTAACAACATCTGCTCTAGATGATCTCTTGCAAAAATAATAATTGTTTATATGCCAATAAATTAAGGTAGAAATATAAAGAGTTGTATTGATGTTTAAAGGTATTCTAAGGTTATGTCTAGTGTATTAGGGTAGCCATGAGAAAACTGAAATTTCCTGCCCTACTATTGTTTATATGTAATTTGGACAAAAGCAGAGATGTAAAAGAAAAGTAGAAATGTATGGAGTGTAGGTAATTAAAAATACTCAAATGCAAAGGTTGTTACACTGAAGAAAATGTGCCTGCTGAGTATAAATGATATATTTTCCTTATACCATTGCAACAATCAGTGAAATTTAGCTTGCTGGATTTAATGAGGTCCCCAATTGAGTGTCCTCTGGAGGCCATTTGTTTGTCTAGAAAGAAAGATTTGTGGCATTTAATTGAGATGCTTTTCTATAGTGGGGGTGGAGAGAATGCTTTTAGAATAAGAATTCTGAAATATAGTGCAGAATTTCATACTGATCTGTATTGAGTATCATAACATGAAGCTTAGTGTAGGAGATAGAAAGTTGGCCTTGAAGCCAGAAAAATCTGAGTTCAAGTCCAATCTCTGACATATACTGAATGTGTGATTCTTTACCCAGGAGTTCCTTTTGCCAAAGAAATTATAGGTCTGGCTCCTATCTAGTTCTTCATTATAAGAAACAATTTACCTGAAAAGGTTTTTTAAAATAACATTTCATGTCATTAAAAAGAAACAAAATGAATGGGGTTGATAAGAAACAAGTGGCTTCTATCTAGGGAGAATCTCACAAGGGAATCTTAGCAGGGCCTTTGTTTTAAATGGAAAATGGTCCCTTAGAGCAGCTAAGTAAATTCTTTATTCTGCATTCTGACACAAAATACAGACAACCCTCCTACTCTCCCAAACAACCTGCTACTATTGGCAAACTGAACTTCCATGGTGGTTTAAATAATCGGTGTCCAGGAAAAAAAAATTAAGTCCAAAAATAAGTGAAGAAAAAGCTATTTCTGTATGACAGGAAATAAACACTTTGGCAAGGAAGAAGCCAGCACATATGTTTGCAGGCAGCAAGCTTTTAGCATGAGAATTCGATTGGCTATTAGTGAGGCAAGTTTCAACCTTGCTTTTTTTATCCTTAATTCTGTTTAGCCTAGTATAGGCCAAATATATACTGAGAAGGGAAGATGTCCTCAACCATAATATAGTACATTTTGAAAATAATTGTTCTTGGGGACAGTTAGGATACAGCACAGAAGTCAGGAGGACCTGAGTCCAAATGCAGCCTTAGATACTTATTAGTTGTGTGTTCCTGGGCAAGTCACTTAACTTCAATTGCCCGAAAGAAAAAAAGAAAATATGTGGCCTTGGTATTTTTTGGCAATCAAGGGTCATTTGTAAGTAAGCTACTTAAGAGCTGTTATTGATAATATTATTTATTTGGTCTGTCCCTCCCAGTGAGAATATTTTCTCTTCTCCTCTTTGTCTCTTGAAAGTTTTAATTTCCTTTGATTTAGATCAGATGCTACTTTTCCTGACCTCTCTAGTTATTGATGTTTTTTCTTTATTTCACAGATACCTTGTGTCAATCTTATATATGTATCAATTTATGTGCATGTTGTCTCACTGTATTAGACTTTCTTCTGTGCTTAGCACATGTAGTAGGTGCTTAAAAATGCTTTTTGATTGAAGTTAACTTCCTTTTCTTCACACATTTAGTAGGTTTCTAAGACTTTGACGCAATCTATTTTTGCCTCCGAGATTAACCCTGTCCATTGTCAGATTTTTCTGTTTCCTGTTTGTTTTATATCTATTCTATTATATATGCCTATATATACACTATACATAATTGTGGGGAAGGGTATATGCATAAACTAATGAAATTGATTTGTCTGAGCAGATCAACTCAAAAATAAAATCAGCTTTTATTACTTAATAAAGCTTTATCTTTTGCATATAGAATACATTGACTTCTTAAATATCTGCTTTAATAATTATATGGGATTTAACAAAAAGTATATTTAAAGGATAGGATAAGGACTAGACCTATAATTTCATTGATACAGAAAATCCCTCAAAAGGAAGCTTCTTCTGCCAATCCAGATTTGTAGCTTTTCTGCAATTTAGAATCTTTTTAAAACTTTTTTTACAGCATAGTTTTTTAAAGAACTAAATAATTTTTTTTTTAGAAAATATTCAGTCCCAAATGCTATTCTTCCCGCCAGCCATCTTCTCTCCATTGAAAAGGCTAACATTATGGTAACTAACATATATGTAAAGTAATATAAACATTTCATATTAACCATGTTGCTTAAAAAAAAAAAATAAAGTAAAATAAAGAGAGTAGGAGAAAAAATACTTCAATCTGCCCTCAGAGTTCATCAATTCTCTCTCTGGAGGTGAGTAGCATTTTTAATTTAGTCTTTTGAAATTGTCTTGGATCACAGTATTGACAAGAATAGCCCAAGTCTTTCACAGGTGATTATTGTTTCATTATTGCTGTTACTATGTACAGTGTTCTAATTATGTTCACTCCACTTTATATTAGCTCACGTTCAATCTTCCTAAGTTTTTTGTAACCATCCCCTTCATCACAGCTTATAATACAATAGCATTTCATCACGATTATAAGCCACAATTCATTCAGCCATTTCCTAGTTAATGGGCATCCTTTCAGTATTCAATTCTTTGTCACCACTAAAAGAGCTGCTATAAGTATTTTTGTACATGTGGCTCCTTTTCCTCTTATTTTGATCTTTTTGAGATACAAACCTAGTGTTGATATTGCTGGGTCAAAGAGTGCGCATAGTTTTATAGTCGTTTGGGAATAGTTCCAAATTGTTTTCCAGAATGGTTGAATCATTGGAGCTTAGGATCTTAAAGATTTGCATGGAGATTGGGTGATTTGTCCCAGGCCACCTAGTTAATATGTGTGAGAACTGGGACTTGAATCAAGGTCAACTGCGTGAGCCTACCCTTCTGTTTGAAATGATAATATAAAACAAAGCTGGTAATAGTTTATTTTTATTTAAATATGTAGTTTTATGAGATTATGCTGGTCATATAGTTTTATAAGAATCTTCATTATAACCTAAATTATAGGGGTTGTAATTTCAACCTTGTAAGTTGTAATATAAGTCCTTCAAGTATGGCTTATAAATCCTTTTGAATCATTGCAAACACATCTTAGCTTTATAATACTGCATATATATACTTTATATATACTGCATATATCCCAAGTATTGAATTGATTGAACTGCAATAAAGAAGAAAAAGAAAATACTATGACATTCATAGTTATTAGGTGAATTATTTAATCACTTGTTCTACTTGTTAAAATAATATTTATTTGGAAGGATTGAGGTAGATGAAATTCTCTTGGATGGAATATTTTGGGTCCCTAGATTTGTTTTTGTAATTGTTACATATATTTTCCACTTTTTTAGTTACAATAGGAGACTCTCACAACTGGAAGTGACTTTTATTGAAAATATATTTTCCTTTGGGATATTGGAGACCTTTTAATAAGGTTTCAGGAAATGCTTTCAATCAGAGAAATGAAGACTACCTCACTGCTTGTTTACTGTGTATTTAAGGACTGAGTCAACTAGAAAATAAATACTGGTGGGAGGAGAGACAGAAAGAAAATATAAGAAAAGGAGAAACCTAACTAGTAGGCCATGCAGATTAAACATGGCTGGGTCAGACTGGTGGTGTGGTGTTTGTACCAGTTTCTGTGAGACTTTCAAGAAATGTGTTACCAGTCATGCTCTGGTTATGGTTACAGTGAAATGATAATATTCAGGCATTTTTCAGTTATGTCCTAGTCTTCATGACTCAAAAGATTTTGGATTTTCTTAACAAATGGAGTAGTTTGCCATTTTCTTTTCCAGCTCATTTTACAGATGAAGAAATTGAGATGAACAGGGAGAAGTGACTCATAGGGTCACACAGCTTATAAGTACATGAGGCCAGATTTGAACACAGAAAAATGAGTCTTCCTGATTCCAGGTCCAGTGCTCCACCACTGGGCTACCTAGCTGCTCTATGTGAATGATGTGCCCTAGTGAAATGATAATTAAATTTAAAAGTTAGATAATGATATGGAGTTTAATATATAAATTGAACCTGTTTTTTTTTTTTTTTATTTCAACTTTTGTTTTCACAAAAACAATTGAAATAAAGCATAGTCTAACTGGTGGAATTTGAGAATTGTATTGCCAATTACAAACTAGGAATTTTTGAAATATAGCCCCCTTTTTATAACTAGTAAAATCAAGATAGTTTGATAGTTGCAAGTTTTCCTAAGTAGAAAAGAGTATTTTGATGCAATTGTATCCAGAAATTAATTTGGCCAAATAGTGCATTTATTTAAAGGACTAGTTTCTCTCTTTGTTCCCCTTAATAGCTTTTGAAGATTAATTTGAAGATCAATTGGCATGCTCAGTAAGAGTTTTAGATAATCATCTACCTGTCAAAACACTCATGGACATTTTAAATAATTAACCATCTGTTAATTTTTTTGAGAAATATGTTATTCACAAAGTATTCATTCAGTATATGTTATATCACAAAGTATTCATCACTATTTCTAATTTAGTATAGTTCAAGGACTGAGGGAATATAACTTGTTTTGTGCAGGCATTTCTGCCACTAATTTTCTTCTCAGAAAATAACTTTTTCACTTTTGAAATTTGTTTTTGTCTTGGGTTTGGAAAGAAAACTAGAATCTTATGCTTTTGTCCTGAAATCCTGTATGCACACCCAACATTTAAATCAGAGAGTTGTGATGTGTGGTACCTGCAGAATTTTTTTGGTGTCACTGCTACTTGGTCATTGTCAAGGCTATTTTTCTCTAAGATCTCCTAATAATGAAAAGTTTCTTGTTGTAGATGATAAAGAAGAAAGTCTAATTTTTTTTAATCAGTTTAATTTTAAAAGCATGGGCAAATCTCTCTCTCTCACTCTCTCTTTCTCTCTCTTTCCTCCTCACTTTCTTCTTTCCTCTTTTTCCATCTCCCTATCCCCTCTTCTCTCTCTCTCTCTCTCTCTCTCTCTCTCTTCTCTCTCTCTCTCTCTCTCTCTCTCTCTCTCTCTCTCTCTCTCTCTCTCTCTCTCTCTCTCTCTCTCTCTCTCTCTCTCTCTTTCTCTCTCTCTTTCCCTCTCCTTCATCTTCTCTCTCTCCTTCCTCCTCTCTACATTCCGTGTTTTCATCCAAGAATCTGCTACTGTACCTGCCTTTAGGTGAGTGACTACCTCAGAATCATTTGCACAGTGTTCAGAGTTCAGAGGCCTGGCACCATTAAGTGTTTGGTCCTGCCTGAATGTGCTGCTTTGCTTACGTCTGCAGTAGCACAGCAGGAGCTTCTGTATGTCACAGATGGCAAGTTTGGATGAGAATGTCGGGTTCAAGATGTGCCACATGTTCAAAGAGTGACAGAGTCATGAAGTTAAGCTTTTTCTGCCTCTCACCTCTTTGCTGCATTTAGGATGGCATGCAGCTTGCCTCAGGTCACTTCTGCAAAGCTAACTTAGCTTGTTCATTAGGAACCAGTAGCTGTTCAACATTGTTCATGTGGGTCTTTAGGCTTTTTGCATTCATTGAATGTGTACCATCAGTGTAGGATGCATTTTAGTGTCTTGTGCATAACCAACTGAGCATGTCAACAACTCAGGTGTTAGTTTGAAGGAAGGCTTTGGGATGGCCATTCTTGCATTGTTTTTTTGTTTTGTTTTTTTGCACTTGGTACTCGTTTTGCACCAGTATTGGAGAATCCAGTAATGTAAGTTATAAAAATGAGTCATTATCTGGCAAAAGGTAGGGCACTTTCATTTTTGAAGCCATATCCCTCAGTTAATAGAAGTCTTTTGTTTTCAATTGCAGCTATAATACTTTGCCAAGCAGAAGAACTCTGAAAAATTCAAGATTAGTGAGTAAAAAAGATGATGTTCACGTGTGTATCATGTGTTTACGTGCCATCATGAATTACCAGGTATGTATTCTTATTTCAGGAACTATTGATAGATTTGTTTATTTCCTATCCTCCATCACTACCCAAAGGTCCTCTCGACCATTCTAGACAAATTGAACCTAAAGCATATTTTAATTTTCTTCTTTATATTATTATATTATTTCCATTTTAAATGTTCCCAGATTTCCAATACAATATTATGGTCAGAAAGAAAATTCTAATGACTTAGAAACTTTAAATTTGGTCTATCTGGGGAAGGGATAGAGGGACATTTTTCTCTATAAATATAAATTAACTTTTCTTGTCTCCACTTTTGTAGAATATTTTTATCCATTAAAGACAGTGTAATTGTCAGAACATAAGCAGCCATTGCAAGAAGGCATCCTGAGAAAATTTAGGGAGATAGAATAGCTGTGACTAAAAATTAGCTCTAATGTCATTAGCTGCTGACCCTTAGTTATAATCCTTAACATCCTTCTGTCTTCATTTCCCTATGTATACAATAATGATGATCAAAGAACTTTATTATTATTACTATAAGGGTGACTATATGATGAAATGGCTACATGATGGCAAAATGAGTTAGAATTCAGTAGCCTGTGACTATAACTTAGTTAGTGGTGACTTCCCAATCCTCCAGCTTATTCTGTGATTTAGCCAGAATTTTATTAATCATTCATATTTTATAGAAGTTACAAAAGGCTTACAGAAATTACAAAAGTTGTCACATCCAGTGTTTAAATATTCTGATAATGGTTTCCATGGAAACTGAGTAGGCTTTACAATTTTTAATTTTTTAAAAATAAACATTTGGCAACTTCCAAACTGAGCTGAAAATGTTCTGTTTTTTATTGATTTCAGTATGGCTTCAATATGGTCATGTCACATCCACATGCTGTTAATGAAATTGCACTAAGTTTGAACAACAAAAACCCCAGGTAAGGTTATTCTATAATGTATAAGACTAGTAAAAATTAAGTCATAGACTTAAACTCTGTTTGGTCTGGTTAGATTATGGAGTCTGCCTATCTCTCTCTCTCTCTGGGATTAAATATGATGATGTAGGTTTAAGAATTTTTATTATATCAATTTTGTATAGCATAGATAAATGGTGACACTGTTCATTTTTAGGTCTCATTAGTTTCATTGCTTAGTAGACCTGCCTTCTATTATCTTCATCTTCATGTCTATTGGATGAATTAGGAATATCTAAAAAATGTATTAGTGGTGGAATCTTTGGAACCTCTACTTGAATACTTCTTGATATAGGTATTCACTTAAATGGGAATATTTTTATAGAAAAAGTACTCCCTTCCTCCTGTTATATGACCTTTAGACCTGTGGTCTTTGATATCAGGGTTATTACAAGAAAGTCTACATGGAATAATTTTTATTAGGGCTGCAAACTAGAACTATGTGTCTAAAAGCCTTGAACCTTGAAAAGAAAAAGAAAGGTATGTTCTTTTACTTTGTTTTCAAAGCATGTGTGTATATATTTGTATCAGTGTGTATAACTTTGTATATAGGTGTGTATCCATCTCTCTCTCTCTCTCTCTCTCTCTCTCTCTCTCTCTCTCTCTCTCTCTATATATATATATATATATATATATATATATATATATATATATATGTATATATATATGAATATATATATATATGCATATATATGCATATATATCAGTATATGCTTAAACTATCTATGATCTCATTGCTATAGATATTCCTTCCACCAGTGCATGTATGCATGTATATATATTATGTAAAGAGACAGCGTAACATAATGACCTAACATAATATAAAAGCAAAGAAAATCTTGGTTCAAGTTTCTCCTTTGATGAATATTGGCAACATATCATAGGCTAATCATTCAACTTGATATTGCTTTTGGCAATTCTTTGAAACAGTAAATAGTAGAGAAGGTGCTGTTATGCAACAATAGAGAGGACAACTCAACATTCTGTATAGAAATGAAGTCCCAGTTCCAATCCCCATCCTCATCATTACGTATGTTATATTGCAATGCATGTATATGTCTTGTTCATATGTGTGTATAATTCATGTGAGTGTGTTCTTATATCACAGATTTTCTCTCGAAGGGTCTCTTTATTATCTACTTCAAAGTTGTCCCATGGTAATTAATATTCCGGTAGAATATTTTATATCTCCTAATTATATTTTATTTTTGTTAGTTTTGTAAAGATAGATAGATAACCACATGCCTAAGAACTATTAGACCATCTAAAAATCTAATTTGAAATGAGGTTCTCTCCAATTGAATCACCATGTTTTATTTCAAGTGAGGGAAGCTCTGAGAGTTGGCAGATTAACTTCTTTGGTTTGCATTAAAATGTACTGATATATCCTTAGCCTCAATGCCCTAAGATCCCATTTGTTTTTGTTTAGCACTTTTTTATATCATTGGCTGTCACAAGGACTTTTGTCCAAATTAATGTGTGGGACCCTTTCTCCAAGGGGTGCTATCTAGCCAGATTGGCACCAAGAGCTGGCATAAGATATAACACCCTTGTTGTATTTTACTTCAAAAGTTTAGAAAAGTTTTCCCAATTTTCCTTTTAATAATATTTTCAGATGTAGTTTTATTTTTGTTTCTGGGGACAAGGGGAAAAAAATATGTATATTAGCACAGCTGTTATTTGCTAGTTCCAAATCACCTACATAAAGAGGGGGAGAGTAAGCTTGTTACAAATTCACATTGTCACAGAAGGGTTATTCAGAGCCATCTGTGAATGAGCACATTGGAAGCATGAGAGCATCTATTTAATTTGATTTTAAACTTTTTAGACAAATTAAATAGTTTTGATTATATAGCATGGAGAAAATATGCAACCAATGATTTCTTTCCCAAATGTTTCCAAATTTCTTAATGCCATTCAGCTCATAATTTTTTTTAAAAAATCAAGCAGAACCATTATTATGCAACATTAAAGGTTGGGGGACAATGTCCTTATCCAGAATTTAATAGCTAATGTAACTCTTTATTGATTTTTCATTAATATCTAATTTTGTTGTTAGAAAAATGGGGCAGAACTGTCAAATAGGTCATAAATTTCTATCTTAGACAAAACATAGATAGAATTGTAAGCCAGTAAAAATTAAAAACATACTCAGAACATAGAAATGTATTTCATATCACTGCATCCATTTTTCTTAGGAGAATCCAATTAATTATGTTTTCATTGATTTTCATTTTCTTCTTTTTTGTTTTGACAGAACGAAAGCCCTTGTGTTAGAACTGTTGGCAGCTGTTTGTCTTGTAAGAGGAGGGCATGAAATCATTTTATCAGCATTTGATAACTTTAAAGAGGTAGGAGACTCCAAATTTGTGGCATGAAATGTGCTTGCAGTAGTTCTTATAAATTTGAACAATCCTAAACAGTTTATCTTTTTCCTTGCTCTGGATCTTAAAGAATGTGGCAGTTAAATTTTCCAATATTCTTCAACAGGAAAAAAGTCTTTGAGAAATGAAAATTTTTTTTGGTTCCTAATTTTAGACTTCAGATTGTGATTAAAAATGCTTATATTATTAACTTACATTCAGGTAGCATGAAAATGAGATACCCAACTTGATGTATGTACTTTTAATTAGGACTTGTGTTTGGTGGCTTGTTTTATAAAATTTTATAAGCCCTTTTCATCATTGCTACCATTATCCGCTAGTATTTTTAGTACGTGTGCTTTCTGGGTATTGGACAAAATGAATAAAATAAACACAAGCCCTGATTTTAGGAACTTCTAATTTAAAACAGGTGATCTTGTCATAGGCAAAGCATAACCAAGTAGGTATGTATAAGCAAGAATAGAGACTAGAGAAATAGTTCAATGCCTGAAACTCTATACCAAGAATGATTTTAGGAAGTAATTACAAATAAAAGTAGCATTTCCTTGGAATGGAAGTTGATCTCAGCTTGGACCTTACTTCCTGGCCTACATTAAGACTCAAGGTCCTCTGGTTTGTCCTCATATGAATGAATGAGCATTTACTAAGCACAGTATATGATATGTGACAGTCACTGAGCTTAAGTCTGGACAGATACAAACTAGAAGTCAATATATTCAGGATACTTACATTCTAATAGGAGAAGACAACACATAGATAAAAACCAGAAAATTGGGGAGAAAAAGTGTGCATAATTTGGAAATGCCCTGAAAATGACATGGAGCCCTGGTTCTGATCAGGATAAGGTGAAAGCCCCTATATGAGAAGCCAAAATCCCAGCAACCATGGTTCTACATTCTAAGAGCACCCAAGCATTTGTTAGTACCTGCTGAGTATCTGAGTATTGAGGACATAAGGATAAAAGCAAACTGTTCCTCAACTCTAGGGAGTTTTCATATCACTATATTACTGAGGCATTGCGCTTCAGCCTAATGATTGATATTAAGGCTCTATGGTGGGAGAAGCTTAGGAGTATAAAGGAGGCCAAAATTCAGTGCTATTTGCAGTGGTACAATATGGCTGATCATTCTGCTTTTTAAATGATTAGTATGGTATTTCCCCCCCCTTTTTTTTTGGGTGGACATGTGGAGACATAATATATTTTTCTATACCCTTCACCTGCTTCAGCAGCTTCTGCTGCTTCAAAATTCCAAATGATGTCCAAATGGCAGACTTGGTTATGGAGGTAAGCACTGAATTGACCACAGAGTCAAGCCAACTTTAGGAAAAAATGAAGAGAACTCCTACTTTTCATTATAGAATCACAGAAGGTCCTTAAATCCAGACTGTAGTTTCTAAACAAAACATTTAGAACCAAGAATATTGATGTGAAGAAATATAAGTATAGTATGTATACCCAAGATAGCTCCTAATATTTAAATTCTTGATAGAATCAGATTTTAAAATGTCATAAATTGAACACTTTCCACTCTGGAAATACTTGCTGCATAACTACATCAATTCTCTGTCATGATTCTCTGTTGCCTTTGTTTGGATATATTCCAGGGAAAATCATGATCCACAGAAATATCAACTATATAAACCATATAAATATAACTTTATATAACTATATAAAGAAAATAGTGTTGCTATGACCTATTTAAAAAGTAGGTGTTAATTCTCTTTGTTTATATAACTATTTTTATAAAAGATAGCTATTGTATTTTACTTGACTTCCGAATCTAACCCTATAGGACAAGTTATATTCTTATTTAAGAAAATAATCCTAAAATTTTTCATGAGTTTTAACATGCTGAATTAGTATCATTTTTTTTATTTTTAAAAATTATATACTTTTAAATAAGAAGTAAATCATTTCAAATAATTGAACCTGAAGGGAAATTGTTTAAAGACTAATTCCCCTTGAACTAAGTATTATATCTAAAAGAAGCTGTTTCATCTATGACAAGAGGCATGGACAGAATTTCTTTCTGTTAGAGGTTCTGGACTTTTGTATAAGAAAAAGAATAATGTTCAAGTTTTCCCAATGAGGGCTGAAAATATAACATTTTACTAAGGAACTTTGCATATAGACCTTAGTAAGATGTTCATTTCATTTTAGATCACTTTTTGTCTGTTAAATTTGAAAATATAAAATTTCACAATAAAATAAAAAGTTTACATTTTCTTTTTTTAGTTGTTGTTTTTTTTTTCATGGAAGAAATTAAATGTTAGCCCTTTTAACAAAGGAATAGCATGTATATTTGGCTTTATAGGTTTGAAGTACAAAGCCCTAGTCTTATATATAGTCTTTCCCAGTCCAGTCCAGTACTTAGGCAAAATAAAATTCTGGATAGGAGTGTAGAACTTAGAAGAAAAAAGAAGAAGCTGTGTCTTAGTGAGGCAGTTTACAGAGAGAAGGAATACTTGGTGTTTTATTTTTTAGTTTGTTGCTGTTATTATTAATTATTTATGTTTTCAAATTATTGAAACCTTTAGTTCTCAAGTCAATGTAATAATGCAGAACATACTACTGACATTTGGTACCAGATGCTAAAAGGAAATTTAAAAAGACTCTGGATCTTAAATATCTAGCATTTTTCTTAGCAGAGCCAACAAACCAATTTCATGTCTAAGTTGACCCACCACTAATTGTTTCAAAGTGTAACACTAAAGGAAGGCCTCTTCCAATCCTCACAAAGATTGTCTTCTATATCAGACTGCATCATCCTCAACTAGATATTCAGTACTCCCAGTCAAAATGGGTAGAATCTTCTTGTGTTTAAGTGTTACTGAAAAAAGAGCTTTCTTGCTCTCTCTCTCTCTCTCTCTCTCTCTCTCTCTCTCTCTCTCTCTCTCTCTCTCTCTCGTTGTCTCTCTCTCTCGTTGTCTCTCGCTCTCTTTCTCTTACTCTCTCCCTCCCTGTTTCCCTCCCTTGCCTCCCTTCCTTCCTTCCTTCTCTCCCTTCCTTCCCTCCCTCCCTTCCTTCCCTTCCTCCCTTCCCTCCCTCCCTCCCTCCCTCCCTCCTCCCTCCCTCCTTCCTCCCTTCCTCCCTTCCTCCCTTCCTCCCTTCCTCCCTTCCTCCCTTCCTCCCTTCCTCCCTTCCTCCCTTCCTCCCTTCCTCCCTTCCTCCCTTCCTCCCTTCCTCCCTTCCTCCCTTCCTCCCTTCCTCCCTTCCTCCCTTCCTCCCTTCCTCCCTTCCTCCCTCCCTTCCTCCCTTCCTTCCTTCCTCCCTTCCTCCCTTCCTCCCTTCCTCCCTTCCTTCCTTCCTTCCTTCCTTCCTTCCTTCCTTCCTTCCTTCCTTCCTTCCTTCCTTCCTTCCTTCCTTCCTTCCTTCCTTCCTTCCTTCCTTCCTTCCTTCCTTCCTTCCTTCCTTCCTTCCTTCCTTCCTTCCTTCCTTCCTTCCTTCCTTCCTTCCTTCCTTCCTTCCTTCCTTCCCTCCTTCCCTCCTTCCTTCCTCCTTTCCTTTCTTTTTTGCTAAATCTGAAGCAGCCCTCTTTTTAATAGTAGAGAGTACCTCCAGAACAGTATTTGATGACATTCTGAAAAGTGCTAGCCTAGGCCTCATTTGGGGTCACAGTATTCCTTGCTAAATCTATGTGGACATGGCTGGCATATATAGGCTGTCCAGAAAGTCTTAGTGTGGTTTTACAGCTTAATAACTTCAAAAGTATAAATGCTACAAACTTTGAAAAGCAAGATTTGAAAGGTTATATAAAATTTCAAAACACTGAAATGATTATTAAAATTTAACATGATTGCCTTGTACTATGTATTGCTCTTGACAATTTTCAAACTTTGTAAAAACTTTCACCAGTGGGACAGCTAAAAGGTGCAGGGCATAGAGGTCAGGAGGACCTGAGTTCAAATCCGATCTCAGACATTTAACACTTCCTTGTTGTGTGACCCTGGGCAAGTCACTTAACCCCAATTGCCTCAGCAAAAAACAAAACAAAAGACAACAACAGACTTTCACCAGTGGCTGCTCAAGAATTGAAAGATTTGCATCTGTAATCCTAGCTTTAAAATCATCTAAATAACAAGGTTTAGGTGAATATGTGACTGTTTTGATGTTGCCTCACAAGAAAAAGTGAAATGGAGATACATCAAGTGACTGGTAGCCAAACAAGAGGATCTCTTCTGTTGATCCATTAGTCTGAGAAAGTGCCATCTAGAAACTATCCTAGTCAAATGATATATAATGAAAGAGTGATCCATCTTTTTGAAACTAAAAATTCATTCTTCAAAATTCTGAAATTCAAAATTCTGAAAATTGACCAGTATAAATAAATTTGAATAATTAAACTTTCAAAAATTGCTAGATTTTTTCCTTTCCTTTCTTTTTTTTGTAAACTTGTAGACATTATACTTAAGTTATTAATGCTGAAAATTGCATGAAAACTTTTGGGACACCCTGTGTTTATACAAGACAATTTACTTGTCAGGTGAGCTTATAAGGCTTGGTAATGACCACTGTAATGATTGTTTATGTTGAAAAAAAAATGAGACCAAGGCTGATTTTTTTTTTTTCTGAATCTTATTATCTGATTTGTTACATATTGTTATGTGGTGGTGGTGGTGGTGTGGGGGGTGTGTGTGTGTGTGTGTGTGTGTGTGTGTGTGTGTGTGTGTGTGTGTGTGTTTTAAACACAGATTTTTAGAGTCTTTTAGTCTCTGCAGTCAGATTAGAGAGTCCTATGCTCCCTATGCTCCCTTCCTTACCTCTCTCCCATAACTATCACCACCTCTTCCCCCTTCATTCCTATCTAGCTATTTATTGGTGTAGCTTTCTTTCTCGTATTTGATGAAGCTTTTCTCAGTATTAGGAAAAGGTCAATATTGGGATTCTCAGGGAATTCCAACATAATTTGACTCTTGGGCATCAGAAAACATTTTTTTTCCTCCTCTTCCCTTCTTTATTATATTCTTATTTGTATTACTGAAATCAAGTCTTTCAATTTATTTTCATTTTTTCCCTAGTATTAGGGCTAGATTTGAACTTAGGTCCTCCTGACTTCAGGGCCAGCACTCTATCTACTGCACCATCTAGTTGCCCCTTTCTTATGTCTTGAATTAGTTTTTAGTGCTAAAGTTTTAGGGCATTTGACTCTAAATATGTGATGCTGTTCTTGTGGAGAATTTCTGAGTCACTAACATGTAAAGATTTTAGTGATGGATTTGCAGCAGGACTGCTTCTAAATCTGACATAAAAAAATTTTTATATTAGTGTCTCTTCACTTAGTTTTAGTTATTCCTGTGTGTGACTGGGGTGCCTTTAGTCCTCATAATATTTTTAAAAAACCAAACATATAAATGCATATTACTATGGAACACATCAGCCTTGCCCCACAATCTTATCTTTTTCCTTTTAATCAGTTATTTTTGTAGGATTAAAAAAAAGTAATGTTCAGGCTCATACTATATGAGAAAATGTTATCATTTAAGTTCCACTGTCGAGATATATCTTAGAGTGGGAAAGAACAGAAAAGCATATTCAATTCTAAAGATGAACAGTACTTCTTAGTAAAGAGACATTTTTTACAAAATTGATAAGTTGTGCATAAGATATTGAACTTTGAGCTATTTGCACTATTCTTTCTGCTAAATAGGTTTTTACTGGATGTCCATAACTTTGTGCAGGATCTGACTCACTCTTAGGATAATTGGGTATTTGCTAGATTGATCAGTAGGATATTTTGTACCTTCTCTTTTTTTCAAAGAGAATAGGAGCCCTCCTGCATCTGGATACTAGGCTTAGTTTCTTTTCCCTTTTTCCCTAATGAGCATTTCACCATCTTGGTGAAATTGTATTTTGGACAGTTCAACCTAATTCAACTTTGTGGTTTGTTTAAAACTATAACAAGAAATACAAAATTGGTACCTAGATAAATTTATTTGAAACATTCCTAAATATCACAGTTCATTCCAGCTTGAATGGTTGTGATTTTAATTTTGATTGTACATGGGTAGATATTCCAGTTGGTGTGGTTAATGGTAACTGGTTGCCATGTTGGAGATTATAACAAAGAGATCAGGCTTGAAAACTAATTAGAATTAACTTTCCTTCCTCCTCCTCACTCCCCCTCTCTTCTTCTCCCTTTCCCCCTTAACACCCTCCCTCTTCCTCCAATGTAAGATCATCCTTAGGACACACTAAGAGTGTTACATTTAGAGTTGAGAAGATCTGGATTTAAATCCTACTGCTGACCCTTACTAGCTATGTGACTATGAATAAGTAATTTTTACTATGCCCAAATTTAACCCTTATTTTTCCAACTTCCAGTTGGGGAAAATAATACCTGAATGGGTTTTTGTGAGACTTGCATGATATTATATAAAGCATATGGACAATTTTAACATTCATTGTAAGTACTATGTATAACTAAAATTATATTTATATTATTTTGACTAACAAAACTTTTACATATTTCTTTAATGAAAAAAAAAGACAAAGCAATTAGCAAGGCTATAAGGCTGATTATGTGATTCTTATCTCCCTAAAGGTAATATATTTATTAAAAATAGAATGTATCTAGCATCCAGGACAGCCCTTGAAATGGGCCAGGTTGGGTGCTATGAGCCTAATGATTTTCTTTATTACTCATCTCATGTGAGTGGAAGCACATACAGCTGGCTTTAATAGTCATTCATTGAGAGCTGAATGGCATTGTCTTTTTTCTACATGTCTTAATACTGAAGACTTCTAATATTATTTATAAAATGTATAGATTTATAAATTTCCTAATTATATATACTGCTGTGGGCATGAAAGGAATTGTTTACATAATAATATTTTCAAGGGGAAAAAGCTTTTCCCTTTTTTGGGAAGTTTCTGATCGTATTCATTTGACCCTCATCAGACCATGCTAGGTAGGTAGTGATCCTTATCCACATATCACTGATGAAGAAACTGAAACCCCAAATTGTTGTAACTTTTGCCAAAAATATAAAAAAGTACTCACTTTTTATACCTGTAGTCCTTTGTTTTGTATGCAAGGCTGTATTTCCTCCAGATAATCATTCTGTAATAATAATAAAGTGTAAGCAAAGTACTTTACATATGTCATCCCATTTGAGTCCAACATCTACCCTTTGAAGAAGACTATTATTATGCCCATTTTGCAAATAAAGAGATTGAGGCTACAAGCATAAATGATGTTATTTTGCATCACACAGCTGGTAAGGATTTGAGGCAAGATTCAAATTTTGGTTTCAAGCCAAGCACTGTATTTACTATGGCATTTAGTGATCTCATTATGTCAACATGATGTCAACAAATCTAATGATATGTCTATTTCCCCTAGTTATCAATATAAATGCAAAAAGAACTGAATTTTTCTCCCTATGCTTCGCATATTTGAGATCAAACTCTGGTGAAATTAAAAGAAATCTCAAAACTTCTTCCTTCATATCTTTCATTTAGCTCTTAGATTGTCACCTGAATCAATTTGGCCCGATTATCATAGGATCTTTTCAACCTAGAAACTGTCCTTGTCTTGCTGTTTCCCAGCAGTCATCATGGTGATTATCTAGATAGTCATGATAGCTCCACTTCTTTCTAAAACACTTCAGCCAGAAGTAATGATGTCACTTAGTGCTTTGGGTTTATAATTGTTTCTACTTCCTTTAAGTACAGAAAAGCTCCCCTGTGGGCTTCTCTCTGTGCATCTCACATTTAGCCTATCCTAATTTCGTCCCTTTATCAGTAGAAAAACCTCACATCTTTTCTTTTCCTACTCTTCCTATAGTCTGGATGGGGATAGTGAAAATCAAAGTGAGGAAAAATCATTTAGAACTTGATGGCCATGATATCAAATTGGCTTCAGTGACATCAACAGATTGTCCAGATTGCTTGGGGAAGCACCTGGAATTGATCAGGATGTAGTACAATTCTAATTGTGATCCTTTGGTTCTAGAAGGGTAACATTCGGCCTTAAAGTAAAGTGACAAGTTTGGTTTTTAAAGGCTCCTCTTCCTCCTTCTTTTGATCTGTCACTAGAAACAGTGAAAAACTTGTGAAATATCTGCTAAAGTCACCATTTTCCTTGCCAGCCATGGTACCTCTCACAAGGGGTCTCTGCTTCTTTCTATAGAGATATTTCTTTGGGAATGCCTACATGGTTTGCCAGTTGGGCGTCAGAAACTATTTGTGCTATACTTTCTTAACTGGATTATTATTTCTTTGCTATAGACCAAATTGGGCAAGAGAGGGAGCAGATATTGGGCTTTGGTCCCCACCTCCCTCTGAGCACAATTCCACCTAATCCAATCTCTCTAATGTTTCAGGATAGAAGGATTACATTTTTGGCACAGAACAGTCCTGCCAGCTGCTTCACTGTCATCAAAGACTTTCACTAAGAAGAGCATGAAAAATAATTTTCACGTGCTTTTATAAAATTTCTTTAGTTTAGGGATTCACATTCTCAAAACCACATCATTTACCTGTTCATTCGTGCATTTGTCTTATTAAGAGAAAACTGTGCATCCTTATGAGTGCCACCAATTTGGATCTTATTAGACTGGTTTACTTTCTAAACCAGACCTACCACTTGGGTAGCTTCTAAGGAAGCTTTTATTGGTTCCTATCTAATTTTCCCCCTTGTTGTTTATATCTAGCCAGAACTTTTATAATTTTTCTTCTAATGTCTGTTTTCTTTCTTTGCCTTTTACTCAATCCCCAAATCTTTTATCTAGTTTATCCTCCCTCATATTTTGCAAAGTAACAACTTAGCAAACATAGAATTTGGGATATTTCTCTTAATGTTTAAGTAGTGAGGAAAATGAAAATGTTTGACTTTAGGTGGCAAAGATATCTATGTTTTTAAGTGAATCTATGTCATAAAAAAGACTTCACTTTTTAAAGGTACCATCAAGCAAGATTCATGAACAATATACAATAATGTATGTATGCAGATCTATGAAGGGAATTAATTGTTATTCATGTAAGAAAAAATAGAAGATAAGACGTTCAACTCCTTGCCACTGTGTTTAAGAACTAGGAAATAGTTTCAGTGATTGAGATGATTAATTCATATTTGCATTGTATAGTAATGTGCTTTAAATGATTTAATTACATAGTGTGGAGTCTGAATTGGACTATTCATAGTTTTTTTTCCCTAAACAATAATAGACGATTCCATGGAAGGGAGTGCCAAGGGCAGAGGTAAATAGAAATAAAAGGCTCCATTGTGCTTTATCTGTTCAGCTCTAGAGCAAGTCTCCTTGTGACATTTCTCAAAATATACCACTCACAGGCCCCCGAGGGGTGAACCCTTTTTGCAAACTTCCCATAGGAAAACCTGAAGTATATGATAGCAGTCTTAGGAGGCTGTTCCATTGAGATATTTAGTAATTCTCTAACATAGAATCTAGCTCTCCTACTATTGGATGTAACTATAACTTTCTAGCAACAGCAACAAAACAAGCAATGACTTAAAAAAAAAAAAAAAAAAAAAAAAAAGGTTATAGGAGGTCATTTATCCAGAATTTGTAAATGTCACCTTTAAAGACTTTTTAAATATTTGTTTTCTGCTATTTCATAGGCATAGGAAATTCGTGATGAGAATGCATTCTGTTATTGCAGATCAACAGCTGATCTTCAACTTTATAGTTTTATAGGGCTACATAAGGTAGTAAGAAGTTAACCAACTTTCTTTGAGTCCACATCTTTTGTTAAATCGGTCATTTAATAAGCATTTATTTAGGGCCTACTATGTACCAGGTCCAAGTCTAAGTGTTGTGGATTTATATGGAAAGGATGAATCCCTCCTGTCTAGAAGTTTACATTCTAATGGAAAAGTCAAGTACTTATGTGTTTCACCCCCATACTCACACAATAAATTGGAAAGGGAAAAAGAACACATGTAAATAAATAAAAAGTAATTTAAGAGAAAAAGTAATTGTGGAGGGAAGTTATTAGTATGGAGGGAGCAAGAAAAACTTGGAAGTAATAAGTGGTATTTGAATTAAATCTTTTTTTTTCTAGTTATGCAAATTAAGGTATATATATATATACCTATATACACACTATTATGGCAATAAGTTATAGAATCTTATAAATTTTAGAACTTCATTTTAGTTGTTAACTTAGTTTCTAGTGATCTTAGCTAATTTTTCAATTGCATATTAAAGGAAATTATGAGGCAGAGGGGTAGGAGGAAGCAAGGACATCCCAGGCTTGGGATTGGCCAGTGAAAAGTGTCAGAGCTGTTACTTGAACCCAAGATATTTTTGATCTCTAGATCAGTTCTCTGTTTATTACATCATGGCTGCTTTACCCATTTGTGATCTTTCTCAATCTCCTCATCAGAAAAAAATACATACTTAGATACAGATGGTATTAAATAGAAAAACTGATATGAGTAGCTGGTGCACATACTGAAGCCATAGAGGAAAAAATTCTGCTCTTCCTGATAAATATCTGTTCAGGAATCCTAAATGTATAACCATTAAGGAGAAAAAGTCTTAAATTAGGAAGAGGAGCAACAGGATAGGCATCTACTTAATCACATGACCTCCAGGATCCCCAACTTTACCTAGGAGTATTGTCACTCTGCTTTATAAAACTAGAAAAACAGGTTTCCTTTATGGCTACTGTGTAATCAAAAATATGGCCAAAAACCTTCAAAGCAGGACAGCTGCCCCAGGAAAGTTGGACACAGATTAAAAAAAAAAAAAAAATTCCCTCACTTCTTCTATGACTTAAATTTTCCCCTTCCTTCTGATGAGTAAAGAGAAAGTCAGTTTGATATAATTTCAGGCAGCTTTGCTGCAAATAGTTATGTGGTATCAAGAACATGAGGAGAACTGATAGGAAGTACACCCCCCAAATCTCTTAAAACATTGGACATTTGTAATTAGCTATTTCTGCCAGCTATGAAGTAGAGTCAATTTTATTGCAGCCATTAGTTGTTAAATGGGCATAAAGTGAGAACACTTTGACAGATGAGGGCATAGATAAGGTATTTTATATCAGTAATAGTAATTTTGTCAGAAGTATGCAAAATACCATTGGTTCTTCTTCCTTTGCTGATCATAATATGCTCCATCAACTGCTGTGTTTATTCACTTCTAATAATCTTCAGGGCCTTCTTTGATGTGTAAAAAAAAAAATAGATATGTTCAAGGCACAAAGGGATAATGGTGCCTTGCAAAAAATATTACTTAGGAATAGATTAAATGATCACATTATCACGATTTGCATCTGTGGGGCTGCTTTGCTTCACAATTCTGCTTTAATTATATTCCTCCCTCTGCCCTCAAGCCTGTGTGATATTTATATGACAAAGAGGTCCATTCTCTATCTTGTTCACAGCAGCCACTGTTTTTCCAGGAGAAGGTGCTTCCTTTGTCATCCTGTTTTATTTTTGTATGTATAAAAAGGATCTCTTTAAAACTTTAGCTTTTTGCCAACTGTGAAATAAGGGACCAGAAGAATGTTCCTTTTATCTGCTGTCTGCTGTTCCCTTTTTTATCCTTAAGAGATGACAAAGGAAAAGCAAAAATGCTGAAGAGAATGAAAAGAAAATGCTGAGTGGTTGGTTTTTTTTTTTTTTTTGTGTGTGTGTGTGTGTGTATAAGCCCCAGAGAATCTGAAACAGTGAAATGGCATTGGGCCTCAGATTAGAAGGTATCTTTTAAGAAGCTGTTGTCTTTGACATTTAGATGTATTTTAAAGATTATGAGGCACATGAGGACAATATGAAGCACTCTGCTGTGGGATAGAGCTGAGAAAAAAAAGCAAACAAGCCAGTAATAACCATGGCAATGCCTTTATCAAGTTAAAAAAAAAAAAAAAAAAAAAAACAAGAAACACCATAAAGATGGACATTTAACTAAATTTAGCTAGATTTTAAGATCTTTTCATCTTTTCAGCAATTAATTTGAAGACCCATGTTGACATTCCCTTAGCTTCTCTTTCTTACTTTGGAAGAAGCCACTCTACTCTTTTTCACCTGATCCCTGCTGACCCCACAGGGGATGGGGGATATAATTTGGGAAACAAGAACTGAACTGAGTTATTCAATATCCTTAATCTGCTTTATCAGCCTCATTAAAGACTTTTATATGGGGTAAAAATGAAGACTGTTGATAACTAATTGAATAAATCAAAGAATTAGAGATTAACAGTATTAGAAGGCCTAGTTAAAAGTCAGCTAATCAAATCTCCTGACTCAAGCACAGTTAACAGTTCCAGATAGTTATTTATTCCACTAAGTAAATTTACTGGAATGGTAGGGGTTCCCAGCTTCTAATAGCATTCCTATGTATTCCTAGTTCAGATGTTCAGGTTTTTCTTTCAATATAAGAGAGCCATTTTCCCTTATCCTCTTTGTATTTAGCATCTTTTGTGCACTATGTCTTCACTGGTGAAGATGATCATTTAACTTTTTTTTTTTTCAGATAAAAAAAACTGAATATTTTAAAACTTCTCAGAAACCAATTGAGAGTCTAAGAAAAAAAGAACAATATATGCCATTTTTGTCTTTGAAAAGTTTATTGTTAAAAGTAGAAAAATAATATAGCACCCTTTCTGGGTCAATTCTATAACTTTCTGGAAATTTGGATCCCTAGAGGGATGATTAAAAGAACCTTTTGGGGGCTGGGCCATAAGATATAAGCTCCACTCCATTGGTATGTTCTCCATTAATATTTAGTGAGCTAGACTTAAGAAGAAATTAATTTAGAGGATCTGGATTAAAATAATCTGTTATTTATTACCTTCGAAATGTTGAGCAAGTCACTTACCACCCTTCTTATCTTCTTTCCTCCCTCCCCTTCTCCCCCCTTCCATTTCCCCTGCTGTAAAAGGAGAAAGTTGAGATAAATTGCTTTTGAGATCCCTTCCATTTTTATATTTATGGTCCTAAATCACAGGAGAGCAAATTTTGACTCTTTTTATGCACCTATGACTGACACATTCTCTCTCTCTCTCTCTCTCTCTCTCTCTCTCTCTCTCTCTCCATAGATATACATATATGTAGATATAGATATTTGTGTGCGTGGTAATTTTTTATGTTATATATGAATATTTATTTTTTATATATTTCCATATGAGTCATGTTGGGAGAGAAAAATCAGAACAAAAGAGAAAAAGAAAAAAAGGTGAAAATACCTTCAATTCACATTGTCTCCATAGTTTCTCTCTCTGGATGTGGATGTACTGGATTTGAAATTAGAGAACTGGGTTCAGATTCCAGCTTTGTCACTTACTATGTGGGTAGTCTTAGACAATTCAACACAGCCAGGGGATAAAGTGAATAGAACACTGCATTTGAGATTTGGAAAATTTAAATTTGAATTCTGCTTCAGATACTTAGAAATGGGACTTTAAACAAGTCACAACCTCTGCCAGCCTCAATTTCCTCGTTTGTAATATGGGGATAATAATAGAACCTATTTCTCAAGAGTTGTTGAAAAGATAAAATGCAATTGTGTTTAAGTGACTTGAACAGGGTCACACAGACAGGAGATGTTAAGAATCTGAGGCCAGATTTGAACTCAAGTCCTCCTGACTTCAGGGCTGATACTCTATCCTATCCACTGCATCACCTAGCTGCCCCCTGGAGAAGTCTTTATGCAGAAGATGAAGTTTGACATAAATTTTAAAGGAACAGAAAAGGAGTCTAAGGAGAAGGTAAACTGGTGATATACTGGAGACATGAGAAATGGCTGCTGAAAAGGCCTGAAGTTGGGAGATGAAACATCCCATGTGATGAACATAGAGAAACCAGTTTGATTAAGTTTATGGCATGTGGTAAGATTCTATAGAGCTTTCAAAGCTAAACAGAGGAGTTATTTAATTCTAGAGGCAACAGGAAGTCTCTGAAGGTGATTGAGTAGTAGGCTTACTTTGTTAAATCTATACTTAAGGAAAACTACTTTGGTGGTAGAGTGCAGGACGGACTGAAGTGATTAGAGACTTCAAGTAGAGGGACTTGAAATTGGGAGACTTGCATTAATCAAGGATGAGGGCTAAAATATAGGTAGTAATTGTGAGTAAAAAGCAAGGAGAACATAAAAGATGCAGGTATAAACAAGGATAGAGGATTTTAGCTCCTCTTAATCAAATGTGATCATACAATCACAGAAAGAAGGAACCTTGTAGGTAAAATTGTTCAGCCTTTTCCCTTTATGGATGAGGATACCATGATTCAGTGTGGCTAAATAATAATAGCTAGTCTTTACATAGTGTTTTGAGATTTGCAAAGTACTTTACATTTTATCTTTTTAACAACTCTTGAGAAATGGGTTCTATTATTATCCCCATATTACAGATGAGGAAACTGAGGTTGTCAGAGGTTGTGACTTGTTTAAGGTACCATTTCTATTAAGTGTCTGAAGCAGGATTTGAATTTAAATTTTCCAAATCCCAAATGCAGTTTCTACTCACTTTATCACCTTGGCTGTGTTGAATTGTCTAAGACCACCCACATAGTAAGTGACAAAGCTGGAATTTGAACCTGGTTCTCTGATTTCAAATCCAGCACTCTTCCTAATGCAAAACATTGCCTCCAATGTCAGTTAGATCAGCTTGTTTTCCCAAGTATCTTTCTTTTATTTCCCTTTAAACTAAATTCCTTACATCTCCCCCATTTAGAGATAGGTTAAAAAAGTGAATTAAAAATGCAGGAGTCAAATTCCATGCCAGGTATTTGATGGCCAGCAAATCCACATTTATTTAGGACCAAACTTGGTTTATTCAGTGTTTAGAATACTCAGGTTTTATATTCATTATTTGAATTCTTCATGTCCATACTTCTCTGATAGCTCCTAAACTACATTCTGCCAATTGTAGGTACAGTGCTATTCTTCAGTCCTTTGCTCTTCATTCTGTTCTCCATTCCTACACAGGCCTACTCACACAAAACCAGAGGGTGAATATAGTTAATTCTAGGCAATGTCCTTTTATATTCCACCCTATTAAAAATGCACAATAATATTTAGTTTTCATTCTTGGTGACTTACTTCAGCTCTTAATTATTGTCAGTCACATATCATTCTTAAGTCTGCCATTTGTTTCCCTCAGAGAGTGGAAATAGCTAGTGTAATTTGAGTATTAGGCTCTATTGGATTTTGACAGTCAGATTTTGGATATTGCTGCTGAGGGCTCCTTTTTCTATCAATTTCCTGGCAATAGCTTAAAAGGCATCTAGATTCATTGACACCTTGCTTGACTCTAACAGAATCTAACATATCAGAGTGGTTTTCACTATACTTAATAAATAATGTTTTCTTTTTTGGTAGATACCCAGTGTTGATGTTTTATATAGATAATTCTTGCTTTACATAAATTCACATCATGCAAATTTGAATTCATGTAAAGAATTTTGAAGTTTGCATTGACAAAAAACAAAAACATGTTGACTTTATGGTACCATGCTCTCTCTCTCCACTCCTGCCCCTTGGCTTGATACTCTGCAGCCTTTTATCCATTAAAAAAAAAGACACCTTCCATAAACACCCCCCCCCCCAATAAAACCATTAAGTAAAACCAGAGCCTGACTTAACACCTCTGGTGCCAAAAGAGCAGACCTTTACCCTGCTCTACCCACCTGTCTAGGTGTTTGTCTTCCATGCATCTGCACTCAGGTCCCACTTATCTGTCTCGGGCTCCTGTATGGTCTGTTCTCTCCTGTCTGTGGCCGTGTCTAGCCTTTACGTGTCTGCCTCTTGCATCATCTTGATTCTGACCAGGTCCCCACATGGCTGGCTTTAGCCCCCATATGTTCTTCCTCTTGCTCTTACTTACTCATGCCTCTTACCTCCATGCGTCTATTTGTCCTTCCTTAATAGACACATGACCCCTTCCTTATCTCTCTCTCTCTCTTTCCCTTCCTTATATTGGTGGAAAAAATCTGTATTACATAAAAATACATAGAAATCTATGGAATACTCATGTAAAGTGAGAACTGTCTGTGTTTGGAAAATTATCATGAAATTCTATTTTTTTTTTCCTCTTCTCTCTATTTATATAGTGCTAGCAACTGTTGAGCTTAGTAATTTGAGTCAGTGGACCTGAATGTTTCCTCAGTCTTCTCCTTAGTTCCAAATTCTTTCTTGGAACTGAACTTCCTGGAGTAACATTGGTGGACCTTATAAACATATCCCTAAATAGATCATATAATTCCAGGATTTTTCTGTATATCCTTCAGAGTCATTATAGAAAAGCATTATTTAATGTAACTCACAATCGCATTATCTGATTAAGACCAAGGGTTAGATATGACCCCTAAAAACCTAACATAAGAGCAAAATAGGTTATTTCTACCTTCTCCTGCCTAGTGTAATTGTGTAGAAAATTCTTTTTGTGGTAAGAAGTAAGCCTGGTCTTTGAGAAAACAAGGCCTAATGAAGATGGCACTTGATTCAGAAGCTTTGTGTTTGAGTTGAGGCTTTTTATCCTTAAATTGTGTGACAGTGGCCAAATTGTCTTACTTTTCTGGGCCTCATTTTTTTTTAATCTGTGTTGCAGTTAGATTAAATGAACTCCAACACTTTTTAGTTTTAATGCCTGATATTTTGTTTTCTATAAGAAAAATCATAAGATACATGTCAGTGATGAAAAGAACACTGGCATTATTGAACAGACAGTAACTATTTATGTGATAATAATTTTCCCCCAATGTATCTTAACTTTTATCTGATATTTTGGGGGGCCTTGGAAGCTCCTTATGAAGAAATATTATCTATTATCTACTAGTGTTGTCCTAAGAGCTATATGGAGCATTGAAATATTTTAACTTGCCTAAGGTCACCCAACTAGTATATATTAAAGGTGGGTCTTAACTCTGAGATACTACTACACAACTCTCAGATTGGTTAAGATGACAGGAAAGGGGCAGGTACAGGTGGTGCAGTGGATAGAGCATCAGTCCTGAATTCAGGAGGACCTGAGTTCAAATATGGTCTCAGACACTTAACACTTCCTAGCTGTGTGACCCTGGGCAGGTCACTTAACCCCAAATGCCTCAGCAAAAAAAAAAAAAAAAAAAAAAAAAAAAAAAAAAAAAAAAAAAAAAAAAAAGAAGATGACAGGAAAAATAATGTTGTACAACATTGTATATATCAACAAGAATATTATGTGATGATCAGCTGTAACAGACTTTTCGACAATGAGGTGATTCAGGCCAATTCCAATAGACCTGTTATAGAGAAAACTATCTATCTAGAGAAAGCACTAAGGGGACTTAATGTAGATCACAACATGGTATTTTCACTTTTTTTATTGTTCTTTGCTTGCTTTTTTTTTTCTTTATCATTTTTTCCCCTTTTTTTATCTGATTTTTCTTGTGCAGCATGATAAATGTGGAAATGTTTAGAAGAATTGCACATGTTTAACCTTTATTGGATTACTTGTTATCTAGATGAGGGGGATAAGGGAAAAAGAGGGAGAAAATTTGGAACACAAATTTTGTTGAGGTGAATGTTGAAAACTATCTTTGCATATATTTTGAAAATAAAAAGTGATGTCTGACAACTAAGTCAGGTGTCTTTAGATACTTAGTGTTCTATGTGCCTCTCTACTTTTACTTCCACTTCCACTTCTTTCTTTTTCTTCCTCCTCCTTCTCCTCTTCCTCCTTTGGGTCTTGAATGCTTTTGATCTCAAGAAATTTCCCTGAAGAATTAAAATATATCTATGCTTAGGCGTATATTGTCAAAATTTATTGAAGCTGGTTTGGGGGATTTAGAAGTTTTCAGAGAAAAAGTAATTAAACCAATGGTGCTGAAAACAAGAAGTCATTTTTCAGTATATTGTAGCTTTTGTGAATTGAAGGCCTAAGGCCTAACTTGAAATATCCAGCAGCAAGAGGAAACATAGAATAGTGCATTTCACATCTGGACCTCAATCTATGGATAGAGACTAGCTCAGGTGAGTTGATTTTCACCAAAGGACTAAAAAGAAAGGACCCAGAAGAAGAAGCCTCTTTAATATCCTGCCTTAATATACCAAGCTCTGGTCACTTCTTTTGTTTAATGTGGCCCACATGGATTCTTTCTTATCTACAGGGCAGGTAGGAAGCACATGCAACAGCCAGGGGGAGGAGATGAAGGAAGGAAAGATTTTATTAAATGCCTAATATGTGTTGGGCTCAGCTAAGCATTGAGATTACCATCTCAGATCTCCTACCAGCTCCGGAGGTAGATGCTGTTATTGTCCTCATTTCACAGTTGAAAAAGCTGAGGCAACCGGAGAACCGGGGATTCACCCAGTCACACAGCTTGCACATTGAATTCAGGTCTTCTTGACTCCATGCTCAGCCCTCTATCAACTATATTCTCTAGCTGCCCTTAGGAAACACGGCCTGATATAGCCATTTATTATAAAAGCTAAGAGAGATTGGTTTGTTTCGATTTTCTACCAAGTTTGGCTCTCCATTTAAGACATCCCAAACCACTGTAGTTGGGGTGTACATACAGAGACTAGGCCTCTGCCATAAAAGGCACTCAGAACCTATCTATTGCAAATGATCTGAGATGAATGGAACATTTTGCTTTGAAGATGCCAAACATCTGGATATTTTGAAACATCTGCAGGAGTGATTTTTTTTTCATCCAAAGGTTTGGCATGGTGTAGTTTACAACATCTTTGTCTTAATTGGATGTTTACCATGCCAGGATTGATCCAACTGTTCTATTTAATGAGACCTAAAAGGGAATTGGGATGTTGAATAAAACCTCACTGTTTACCTTTCATTAATGTTTGCTCCATTGGAGTTAGATAAGGTTATTTAGCCTTTGCCTCTAAATGCTTCATTTAGATTAGAGTGCCTGCATTTAAATCACAAGTAGACTATTGCCAGCATTAAGTCCTGAGGATGCCCTTCCCTTACTCCAGCCATTTATTTTTCTAAGAACTACAGACAAGTTTGGGGGAGAGAAATGCTAACAACTCCTCAGGGTTCATAAAGCTTCCCTACTCTTTTCAACCCTAAATGAGTTTGTGGTGGCATCAGTAATCCCCATGTTGCTAGTTTTCTCAGTTAAAAGTAAAAGATGTATTGGGGGGGGGGGGGTTCTACCTAGGATTAAATATGAAATAACTATTTACTTAAGTAGGCCATCACAAGAAAATTGAACTTTTGTTCTCCAGCACATCCTAAGAATGGCAGCCTGAGCAATCAAAACAGACTGGGCCACTAAAACAGGGCCTTCCTGCTGGGAGCCCTGCTGATCACAGGGGTCTATTGTAAGAGAAAGAAAAAGACAGTATTGTGGCAGGAAAGCTGGGGCACAGAACGGAGAAGCAATGTTTAGGCGAGAGGCCTCTAAATTTTTATATAACTGACTCAGCAGCATATTTATAATCCACCTCCTAAGAGGTAGACTTCAATCCAGCAGTTGAGTTTTGGGGAGGCCATTGGTAGCTGCTGTTCTCAGGGAAGTCAAGGACTGGAGTTCGCTGGAAAGGCCCTAGAAATGTGTTTCAGGGAAGGGGTGGGTGGAACATAGAACTCTGTTGTTCATGTTCACATCTGGCAAGCAAGATGATAGTGTTTATTGAGAGTATCTTGTAAAGCAGACTCATTTTGGCTTTAGGAAGACTCATCTTCGAAACTTTAGTCTATGGGTTAGAGGCACTTTAAAACATTGACTCCTATTCAGTCAGGGCCCTGGGTTGATCCAAAATGGTTTGGGAGACTTCAGAAATTTCTTCAACAGATGTTTGAGAACATAGTTCAGTTGCTTTTTGGCAGCAGTTAAACTTTTTATTTCAGTTCTCATTTAAGTGAAAATATATTTTGTTTTTCCTGAGAGTGGATCTTTTTATCTGGGCAGGGCAAAATTTCCCAGCTTTTTAAGCATAAGAGTACCAGATGTGAAGGAGATAGTGGTTTGGCAGCTGTGTTCTATACCTCTAGCCAGCACAGTTAAACATCTTTCTTGAGTTGGGTTTGTGTGATGTTTTTTTTCTGTGAGGGTCTGTTGGGAGGTACTTTCTGTGTCTCAATGCCCTTGTGGAGGTATGAGCACATCACTCAATTTTTTTTCACTGGAATAGTTGGATAACAACTACATGCTATTAACACCTCATTTGATTTCTTATCATGTCTTCTACCAACAGCACACGTTTTAACTTTATAACAATAATAGCTAGCTTTTGTATTGCATTTTAAGATTTATAAAGAGCTTTACATAATATTATGTGACTATTCCACACCTTTTTCTTCACAACAATCCTAAGAGCTAGATGCTCTATAATTGTCCCCATTTTATAGTTGAGGAAACTGAGGTTGTAAGATTAAATTATCTATCAGGATCACATAGTTAGTAAATGAGGCAGGATTCCAGTTTGAATCTTACTGTCCAACACAATTCACTGTGCCACTTTACTGGATCTCAAATTTTGCAAACATATTGACCTCAGAAAAGACTTCTTGCTTTTTGAGAGGATCTTTAGCATTGTAAAGTGGGCAAAAACTGTGTGCTCCAACTTTCCTTGTGAGTCTCCCTCTCTGTGGTACTCAGCTGATATAGAGAATGACTAGATGGACCAAATTTGTATGTAAGGGTGAGGGAAAGATTAAAAAAAATATTAAAGGTAGGGAAATGATCAAGTTCACTAACATAAAAAAATTAACTTAAAAACTTATAAGAAGAGGTGGTAGGACCTCAAAAGTAAAAAGAGGCACTCCAATCATTACTGCTTTATTTTAACTATGTCTAGTGGTGGTGGTCCAGATGTGAACTATATGAGCTTAATACTGTTTCCTTTTGATGTGGGATATGTCTCTTACCAGCCTTCACTAAACATATCTTGCCATTTCCTGTAGTATTCCAGAATATATTTGTCTAATGAACACTGAGGTAATGTGGATATAAATGTGAATCTTGTTAAGACACTTCTCTGCCTTTGAGAAGTGGTGGGTGGTTTTTGAAACTAAGTTGTTCTTATGGATGAGTAAAAGCAAACAACGGTCCTCAAATGCCTAGTTATTTACATTTGACTACACAGCAATATAAAATTTTGTATAGACAGACAATTTGGAGAGCTAATTAAGATCCCTTTAACCCTTTCACAGTGGAAAACCATAATGATACAAGTCAATTATTCTTTTATTTACCTGAGCCTGGAATTGCATTCATAGACCTAAATGGCAGCATATGGTTTCTTGTAGTAAGGGTTCAGTTCATAAAATCGCAATCATCTGTAAATCTACAGACTATTTGAAACAATCTAATTTATTTTGAAAGATTAAAGGCATTTCTCTGACTTTTGTTACACACATGTTTCTAACACTGACTCATCTGATGACAGAATGAGAGATCCGTGAAGAAACATTGACAGCCAAGGGTTTGCTAAATGCCGACTTCACTCCACTAGGCTAGCACCAATGATTTACTGACTTCACCCAGTGTGAACTGTTCTGGTATCACTTGCTCTGGGGGCTAGATGGTTTTTCATTTGATTAGCAGGCTATAAATAGTTTGCTATTCTTCCTTTTGTCAACATTTTCTTTGAATATCCATATGGAATCAGTTCTGTGAACTCTTTTAGACTGGATCTTTGATTTATTCGTGAGTTTCCCTTTTGGATATATTTAGGCATTTAAGTTAGGTCAGTTTCTGTTGAATTCCTGTGATATCTCTTTTATGTAATTACATTTCTGAGAGGACAATATTGGGCTTTAATGAACTATTTTATAATTAATAAGTAAAAAGATAGAAATAGACAATTTTGTGGGGTATTTTTGTTTTGTTTTTGGTTTAGACAAATCATTTCATAGACAAGCATGATGACCAACATCCCTCAGCAAGACAACCAATGGAAGTCACCAAGTTCTCTATAGCTTCTAGTCTATATTGTTCTAGTATCAATTCTGATCCATAATTTAGTGATTTGTGTAGTCATTTAAGCATGAGCTTAGAGAAGTCATTTCTTGAAATCGTTGAACTTTAATTTCTTTGTAAAATGGAAATAATAGTTATATTTATATAACATGTTTATAAATTATTATATTCTAGGAAAGAGAAGCTTAAAAAAGCTACATTGATTTGTCCTTAGCTAGTAATTACTGGAAACAGGATATAAATTCACATCTCCTAATTTTAAATCCAGTGCTTTTTCTAGTACAACAGCTTGAGTTCCTGAATATTTGATAGACTTGTTATGAGAATCCAATGAGATAATGGAAGGGAAAACACTTGAAACAATGTTTACATAAATATATTATCTACCATCCAAATAAAAACAGTGTCCTTACCTTACATCAATGTCCTTACCCTTTAAAATAAAACTAAAGGAATCCTTTTACACCCAGGGGAATTTGTTCATTATTGGCATTAGAAAGGAACAGGAGTTTAAAATCAACAAAAGCAGCAAGCAATTGAAATAAATGAACGTTTGCTTCATAGAATTATAGATCTGGAAAAGATATACAGACAAAACACTTAAGTTGTCCCAGACAGTTGGATATATTGCTTTTAATTAGACCACCAGCAAAAATGATTAGTTATCCTTTTAACAATTGTTCATTTTTATAAATAATCTAAATTATCTAGTATTAATTGGTTAATAAGTTGACATCTTAACATTTGGGGGATTTGAATAGCAAAAGTTATTTCATTACTGTGATGAATCTGATTTATACTAATAATATAGGATTAATTGAAAGAGTTAATTGGTCTTTTATCACTGCAAGCTGGTTAAGGCCTATTATATTCCAGGGAAATTTATAACCATTTACCATTACTCTGATAATGAGGAGGGCAGTAATAATCGCTGTTCAGTTTGGAATAATGCTGTGAGATAGATGGAACAAATATTATTACTCTCATTTTTACAAATGAAAGCAGTGAAGTTCAAAATGGGTAACAGGCTTGTTTAGGATAACATGGATAGCAAAGGACAGAGTCAGCACTTGAATCCAGGTCTTTTTCATTCAAGTCCTATTCTTTTTCCTTTTGATTATGCAGTCTCATATTTGAATACAAAACCATTTACTGGAATACTGGAATATTCACATTTTAAATTGATCAAATCACTGTTATGCTTATGGAAAAAACTAGAAGTTATCAAATATATTAAAGACCAGGGTTTCTTAAAACATTTCTACTCATGACCCTTTTTCCTTAAGAAAGTTTTACATGGGTATATGAAGGTTATGGAATATTATTGCTCTGTAAGAAATGACCAGCAGGAGGAATACAGAGAGGCTTGGAGAGACTTAAATCAACTGTTGCTGAGTGAAATGAGCAGAACCAGAAGATCACTGTACACTTCAACAACAATACTGTATGAGGATGTATTCTGATGGAAGTGGAAATCTTCAACATAAAGAAGATCCAACTCACTTCCAGTTGATCAATGATGGACAGAAATAACTATACCCAGAGAAGGAACACTGGGAAGCGAATGTAAATTGTTAGCACTACTGTCTATGTACCCAGGTTACTTATACCTTCGGAAGCTAATAATTAATGTGCAACAAGAAAATGGTATTTACACACATATATTGTATCTAGGTTTTATTGTAACACATGTAAAATGTATGGGATTGCCTGTCATCGGGGGGAGGGAGTGGAGGGAGGGAGGGGATAATTTGGAAAAATGAATAAAAAAAAAAAAAAGAAAGTTTTACATGACTCCAGATATTATAGGTATATAAAATAGGTATACAAATCAGACATTTATTGTTAATAAGGAATAATTTCACAACACCCACATTCACATATGCAAATCCAGATAGAGTTACAGCCCTGTTGCCTATGTTAGCCTCATACACCTTTGTTGTTTCAGTTGAGAGAGATTTCAAATCTAATAAAGTTTGTACTAGAAGTAATTTTTGTTCTAAATAACTTAAAAATCCTTTAACCTGGGTCTTTGGGTGCTTGTGGACCCTAAGATATTTGTAGTATAATATATAGCCTGAGTCAGAAAAAGGAAATAAAAACATGGAAATATAGGCATTAGAACCAAAACACATCTTAGATATCATTTGGTCTGGATTCTCATTTTATAGATAATTAAATTGAGGAAGGGCAAAGTGACTTCCCCTAAATCACAAAGCTGTGGAGGGAAAAACTGGAAATTGAACTCAACTCTTAGAATTTTACATGTTATGATTTTTTAAAAAAGATTGAGTCTCAAGCTCCTTGAGGGTTGGATCTATTTAATTTTTTAAGTTTTAGCTCTTTCGCTGGCATAATGTCTGGCACATAGCACTAGACTTTTTTTTTTTTTTTTTTTTTTTTTTTTTTGGTTAATTGGTTGGTTGAACCAGCTAAAGTGCTATAGTTATATGACAATTTTCTGAATTGTGCTCTTGGATTGATTCCACTAAATGTCTAGGTCAGTACAAGTGAGAGTGAGAGACTCATAGCTAAGGAAAAAAGTTTGGTTACACATGACTGTTTGAGTATATTTTGGAATACTCTTGCTGCTATATACTATAAGTGACATGTGTCCATGGCTTATATCCTCAAAGACTGGAAAGGGCTAGTTGGATTCCATGCAAAGTAGTCCTGACAAACCTGTTTTAGAGCTTTCTACATTGGGACTCTTCTATCTCAGTCCCCTTTCCAACTCCATCCTTAACTGAAGCCTGATGTCATACTGATTACTTTTACCTGCTGGAGCTTGCCAACAGTGAATATCTAGTGGAAGGTGGTACCCTTGGTGCCACATCTAGCAAGTATACTTGTGGGGAAAAGATTAAAAATGGGAGCAATTTTAGAGCTAGAAAACCCTCAGAGTCTAAATAGTCCATATTGATTATTCCTAAACCACTTTGAATGCAAGGATTTATCTGTTATTAACATTGATGGGATGGGACTAGATGGCCTCTGAGGTTCCTTCTCTACTCTGGTGTCTCTCCTGTGTTTAACAGTCGTTGTGCTAATAAAGCCAAAGCATTTTTGATTTCCTAGAAAAAAATGGATAATAGCAATTCATTTTCTTTCAGTGTAATAAATCTTTCATACATTTTAAGGTAATTATAAGGTCTCCTATTGGCTATCTCTTCTTTATGCTATATAACTTCACTTCTCTTAATTTGGCATAACTTAGATAAAGTGTCATTGCAGAGTTAATATTTTGTAGAAAATTCCTCAGGGATGGCTTTTTATAACATATTATCCCTGAGTTTTCTTTTCTAAAGTCCTACATTGTAATGCCTCATTATGGCAAGGGAGATGACCCTAGGTTTCAATAAGGCCTATTGGTTCTGGAAGATCTTACCAAATGAGACAAATTTTAAATATAGGCCCCACATTGAACAAAAAAAGACTATTTTTTCAATCAACAAGTATAAATTAAACTCCTGCCAAATTTAGTGTACTATATCAGTTATTAAGGGGGTGGGGACCCAACATGAATAGGTAAGGCAGTTCCCACTCTAAAGAAATATATAATTTGTTCTGAATTCATAGTCTAGTAGCATCAAAATCATAGGTCCATTATTTTATATACATGAAGATTTGGGGGACATTAAAAAGAAAATCCTGCAAAAAGGACCCAGATAGATAACTTCCTGAAGGGAGTACCCTCATATAACTAAAATCAAAGATTCTCTAACTATTGAAAAAATTGAATTAAAAAATGGGATGTTCCAACCAGAAGCCTTTATTTTTCTATCATGTAACAATTTTCTGTGGTTTGGGCAATAATTTAACAAAGACATGTTAAATCAAGAAAGGATCTTGGAAGTCCTTCTGTTACAGATATAAACTGTTGGATTAAATCTGTGATGTATTAACAGCTATAAGTGATTAGCTTTTAGAGATATGATATAGGTAGAAGGAGGAGAGATGAGGAATCTAACAAAGAAAGAATCATTATCTTTCATTTGAACTTTTAAAGAGGCTCTTTTGATGACTAGAATACATCTCTGTAAGGTTACAGTTTGAACCATTTATTCTCTCATCTTAGTCCTCCTGGGCTCAGGAGACTTCCCTCTGCATGCTCTGTGATCTTGCTACACTGCTCCCATTCTTTGAACTCAACATTCCACATCCCATATTTTACTTTTGCTGAGACATGTTTGCCATACCTGAAGTCCTTTTGCTTCTCACCACAACCTCTTGAATCCTTGGCTTTCTTCAACATTAAACTCTGCCTGCCTTAAAGGCTTTTCTTGGGCTTCTTCAATGCTAGAACTTTCTTTCTGAAATCACTTGAAGTTACTCTCTCTGTATCTTACATATATCTATTGATTTATGTGGTGTTACTCTCATTAGCCTGTAAACTCTTGAGGGCAGAGACTGTTTTTCCTTCTTCTAAATTTCTAGTGTTTAACCTGACATAGGGTTTAATAAATTCTTGTTGATTACTGACTTGAGTGATTGATATATAAATTGACATTTTTTTGGTTATCACTGAGAAGTTAGGTGGGTTTTTTTTTTTTTTTTGAGGCAATTGGCATGTTAAGTGACTTGCCCAGAGTTATATAAGTAGTATGATTTAAATTTGGGTAGTCCTGATTCCAAGGCCAGTACTCTATTCACTGTACTATCTAGCTGTCCCCAGAAGTTAAATTTAAAAATCAATTCTCTAGCATGTTCATTATGCTCACACATTTCAAAGCCCCTACTACTTAGGAATATTCTTTTGTTAATTGTTTTACTGTTCTACAGTACCTTTATGAACTAAAAGAGTTAATATATTTTCAAATATGTCTAAATGCATCTCAGAGTCATCCTTAATAGTCTGGATATTTTGAGAAGCAAGAATTTTAGAAATGACTTTACAAACATTTCTGCTCTTTGTTTTTCCACCATGTAACAATTTTCTAGGATTCTAGGCACATACTTCAGAATTAGGTGGTTCACACAGACTGCCAGTAAAACAAAAACAGATTGAAAAAGGGTTTTAGAATATCAAAGCAACATGCAGAGAAAACCTAATATTGCTTTATGATACTTTTAACCTGACCCACATTCAGATCTGGGAGCTAAAGCAACCTAGAAAAGAATTATACGCTATGAGAAAAGAGAAAAAAAATACTGACTTTGTGGAAAGCCCTGTTAATTCTAATCATTTCTAAATGTGATTTTGGAACTCTCTAGGAAGAGATTTTACATGCATGGTGAAAATATGTGTGTCTTTTCAGGTTTGTGGAGAAAAACAGCGCTTTGAGAAGCTGATGGAACATTTCAGAAATGAAGATAACAACATAGATTTTATGGTAAGTTATTTTAGCAGCAAATTGAATGGATTGTTACATGAAGTTTCTGCATTTTGGGAAAACATGTAGATGATATATTCATAGTAAACATAATGAAACAAGAGTATAGCATGTTATTGTTAGACCTCAGAATGTCTGTTTTAATTTATCAGTTTTCTTTGGTGCATGGATATGTTTTGCTGTAGCATATATATTACATGATGTCATAAAAGAGACTCTAGGACCAACTTTGCAGCATTTTGAAGGAAGAGTCAGTTAGGAAAAAGAAAATCCAGACCCAATGCTTCTTGCCTCCAAAGACATACACAGTCCTACATCTGCAATGGCATGGCACTTATAGCAAAAACTGGTCTGATCTAGCAACATCTGCATTCTTTGGTTGGTACACAGCATGAACCTTCAAAGTCCTGGTACGACATTTTGAAGAATGAATATATGAATATGAGATGGATGTGTTGATAAACATTTCAAAGGAGATGCTTAAGAGAATACATTTTTGTAGCTTGAACTTCTGATAATCATCTATTAATGACTACAGTTTTATTAGAGGGTATGGTAAGATTTAAATAATTTTATTGTTTCCCTTCTCCCACCCCTCCCCTCCTTTTTCCACATACACAGAATAGTTTCACTTAGACTGATGAATATGAAAGAACATATAATGGAACACTATCCAAGTCTCCAGCCTGCAGTAAAAGAACAGGATGGTACATTAATTAATACCTTGATCCTCATAAGTTAACCACTGAGCATAATTTTCTCCAGTAAAAGGCCTCAGAGTAGAATTAGTTCCAGACTGCCAGATTCTTTCTGACCTAACTTAGTTTCCACTGGGTATCTCTTTGGGAACAGAGATAATATTATGTGAGTTTGACTTCCCAAAAAAGTCCTACACTGCAGCTGATCTACCTCGGTCAACCCACGTGGAAAGTCAGCACTCATTCATTCCAAGATAAGGGACATCAAAGGATCAATTTACCTTACTGAAATTTCTTGTGGTTTGGACTGTTAACTGCAAAATATGGGAAAGATGCATCACAAATGTTTAACCTCCAGAATAGCATAATTTTAATTTTTTGCTACTTAATAGTCATCAGTGTTGTGTATGTGTAATTTTTTTTCTTGCTCTATTATCACTTCTCTATATCATAGAGGAAAAGAGAAGTTTAGGAAAGGTATATAATTTGATAGTATATATCCATATATGCTTCTACTTTTAATCTGTAGAAATTATTGAGATGCTTTAATACTATTCAATGAATTTTTAACTTTGTCAGTGGTTTCTTAACAGGTACAGAGTCCATATTAGTTTGGGATGTTAGTCCAATTGAGAAGTCCTTAACTTGAGACTTCTTAATTTGACTAAAATTGTTAATTATATTAGGGATGTTTAAACATCTATTAATCAATCATCTGCCCATTTTACTTGATAAAAGAAAAGTATTGATCCCTTCCAATGTGTACATATGCAGCCATTATGTGAATGAGAGCTGCTAACATAAAGCTATGAAATATATCTCCAAGGGGATGCTTGTACCTTCACTCACAAATGAATTTGTTTCTCATTCTACTCTTTAGTGGGGTTGCTTCTTTTTGTCATTGAGCTTATTAAAAATATGGCAGCTTTGCTTCACAGAGTAGTACATGGTTAATAGCAAATAAGTGAACATTTGAAATCCTGCTACCACCATCTGGTCTTAACTAGAGTTACATGTTATTTAAAATGGTATGTAACAAATCACTTCAGAAGAGAAACAACAGCCTAAGTCTTGTAAAGGAAAGTTAAGGATGCTTATGAAGTGCAACTGGATCTTCTTTTCCCAGTTGTGCTCATCAGAGGGCTGGAAGAAAGAGTCCTTAACAGATCATTTGAAACTGCTTATAAAAAGATAGGAGCATATTCAGAGAACAAATCCCCAAATTTATTGACTCCTTTTTTTTAATTTCCAGGAATAGGACATTATATGACCTGTCTTGATGATGAGATTTAGTTAAATATCCTCAGCATTAGAAAGTTCTTCCTACAAGGAATAATGTAAAATCATCTTAGAATAATGTGTTGAACTGAAAAAATAACTCGGAGAACTTGGTTTGCTACCTTTATGGTCTTGATCAAAACACCTCTCTGATCATCATTCTTCTCATTTGTAAGATTTGAACTAAATGACCTCTAGTTTCCTGTTAGTTCTAATTTCCTTATTTGCTTGTTTTTTTATTATTTTCATTTTATTTTTTATTAAAGCTTCTTATTTTCAAAACACATGCATAGATAATTTTCAACATTCACCTTTGAAAAATATTGTTTTTCAAAATTTTCCCTCCCTTTCCCTAGACAAGTAATCCAGTATATGTTAAACATGTGCAATTCTTCTATATATATTTCTAGAATTCTCATGCTGCACAAGAAAAATCAGATCAAAAAGAAAGGGGGAAAAAAAAAGAAAAAAGGAAACAAAATAAAAGCAAATAACAATTTTAAATAAGTAAAAATACTATATAGTGATCCATGCTCAGTCCCCACAGTTTTGTTTCTGGCTGCAGAAAGCTCTCCATCACAAGTCCATAGGAACCGGCCTGAATCACCTCACTGTTGAAAAGAGCCACTTCTTTCAGAAATGATTATCATATAATCTTGCTGTTCCTGTGTACAATGTTCTCCTGGTTCTACTGAATTCACTTTTAGCTCCAATTTCTGTTGGTTTGTCTATATTCAGCATGGAAACATGTAACAAATCAATTATGGAATCTTTATATATGGCCTAGATATAGAGATTATCACAGCTGGAAGGAATTTTAGAGATTATGTGGTCTAGTCCTTTCATTTTGCAGGTAGGAGACTAGGGCCTTTGGTTACTCTGTAGTATTCTATACAACTACTAAGTACCCTTGTGATCTGAGAGAGACTGTACCTTAAAGGAAAAAGCAGTTACAGTTAAGTAACAGATGACTTACAGAAAGAATATGTACCAAAAAAACATTAAACTCAGAAACTGGAAATCATTCTTAGAAGATAAATGTAGTTCTTCTCAAGGACTTGAGTTTTCTTGGTAGAAGGTTACATGACAATCTTGAAAAAAATAGATATCAAGTTATCTTAATGTTTTGTAAAAATATCTTTCTCTTTTACAAAAGGAAAAGAGAATTGATTGAACTATATTACAGCATTTTCTATAGTGGATACCCAGTTAGCTGTGGGAAGATTTTAGGGTTAAAAGGTATCTATGGGGATGGAAAATTTGGGAGTTACATCATTCCTTGTATGGAGTTATTGTTAGGAATTCATTAAGGAGAGGAAGATAGTTTAAAAATCTCAGCACAACATATTGGCAAGGAGAAGTGAATGAAAATAGGGCTGCAAAACTGTCAGATAGGAAATTTTCTTGGAATAGTTTCCCCACAGGATTGGATGGAGAAGACATAAATGGGACTCGGGCTAGAGTGTGCTAACCTCTAGTTCATTTCCTTTCAGGTGGCATCTATGCAGTTCATTAACATTGTAGTCCATTCAGTTGAAGACATGAATTTCAGAGTTCATCTCCAGTATGAATTTACCAAATTAGGCCTCGATGAATACTTGGATGTGAGTATCACTGAGTCTACAGGATATACTATTATGTTTGATTTATGTGACCAGTTCTGATTAGCATATTTCCAAAGTGAAAGGAATTTGATGATTATCCAATCATCAGCCAATCAGGACCTCAGTATGGTCCAGTAAACTATGGCCCATGTTGGCTAAAGGGTTTGAATTGGGGGATTGTGTAATCTTCTGCTTCTGTGGGCTTCTCTGCCAATAAAGCCAGAATTTTTTCAGAGCTCTTGAGACCTTAATTTGTCTCCTGCCAGCAGCAGCATTTTAGTAGCAAAGTCAGCTAACCCCACACAAGCCCCAAGCTGCTTCTGTAGGCTCAGTTCTTACTTTGAGCCCAGACTACTGAACTGTGCAGTAGAAGTCAAAGACCATGACTGCAAGTGAATGGTAGATGATCATAGCACAAAAATAAAGCTGAAAGCAACTTGGGAAACCAATCCAGAAACTGACACCTTTTATTTTTATATGGCAGTTACCGCTTCAGAAGTTTGTAATTCTTGGACTAGGGATATAAAGAGACATGACCCCACATATGTCTGTTCTATTTTATACTCCCTTGCAAAGTGCTTACTTTGGTCCTGGAGTTCCAATATCCTGCTTTAGACTTCAAATTCTACTGTAACCTGATTCAGAAAATTTGATTGAAACTTCCCAAATGGTCTGAGACAGTGAGCTTAAATGCCCTTGGGACATCTGCAGGGTAAACCTTTGCAGAATCTGCTTATAAAGCATAGTGTATTGTGCTATCAGCTTGTTCCCACCAATAGTTATATTGACTTCTTATTTATAGATAGTCTAGAGCACTGTTCCCAGCTTCAGATTTCCTTTTTGAATTCTCATCTGTCTGCAAGTGTCTTAATCTTGGTTGCTAGTCATATTTTCATTAATATTATCACATAGTCTCTAAACAAAGGAAGAGAGGGCTATAAGGTAGGCCAAGTGACCCAGTGCAGAGAGGTCTCTAATCTTAAATCCTTAGTGTTGAATATATTTTTCACACATGAAATTAAAATTGTGAAAATTGCTAGGAGCTAATTCAGCAATTTTTTTTTTTATCATGGCTTTTAGAATCAGAACCTAGTCATACCTAAAGATTGGAATAAATGCTTACAGTAGCCATTTCCTTAATTTAATGTCTCCCTTGTCCTTAGAAACAAAATGAGGATCTTTGTAGACCAGAAGCAAGAATTTTCCTAGAGTCTAAAACTTCCATCTCACTGTCTAGCTGGTGACTTTGATCCCTTGGGATAGAGTGAAGTATTATTCTGTGATTATCCCCATTTTACAGATGAGAAAACTGACACTAAGAAAAATTAAGTGATGGGGGCAGCAGTGGATAGAGCATCAGCCTCGAATTCAGGAAGACCCAAGTTCAAATCTGGTCTCAGACACTTAACACTTCCTAGCTGTGTGACCCTGGGCAAGTCACTTAACTCCAGCCTAATTTAAAAAATAATAATAATAATAAGTGACTTGCCCATTTGTTGGTAGCTATCTGGACAAAATTCTAATTTGAGTTTTTCTGCCTCCAAGCCCAGCACTTTATATATTACCTTACTTATTTCTTCACTGACATCAAGAAATAGTTTATACTGAGTTTAGGGAAAAAAGAACAAGCCTCCCTCCTTTTGTTTTCATTTAGTTGTAGAGCCATACTTTGGTTATGGTGAATTTGGTAATAATTTCTTAACAACCATGCTTTGATGGACCCTAATGGTTGGTATCTTATTGTTACTCAAGGGGCTAATGAAGAAGACTTGTATCCAATGTAGAATCAAGTTATCTAACCTCCCCTTTTACTCAACCAGAAACCTCTGTAAATAAGAAAATTTCTTTAGATTTCAGGTTACCCATTTTGAAGTGTCTTTCCCCCTCTTCAGTACTCTTTTTAATATTTCATTTTAATCTCATTTCACCTATATGAAGTGTTCCAGATTGTGCTAAGGGTACTGATTCATTAGGCCCCATATCCCTGTAGGAATGACCACATGACCTTGGAGATGATCCTTAGTAATTGTTATGGAGGCTTTGAGGGAGATCTGGGAATTTAAAAGAAAAAATAAACAAAACAAGTGAAATGTGTAAAACGGATGGCGACTATTTGCTTTCTCTTTCCAAACCTGTACTAATAGACCATGTGCTTTGAATTTCAGAAGCTGAAACACACAGAAAGTGACAAGCTACAAGTGCAGATTCAGGCTTACCTGGATAATGTATTTGATGTGGGAGCTTTGCTGGAAGATGCAGAAACCAAGAATGCAGCCTTGGAAAGGGTTGAAGAACTGGAAGAAAACATTTCTCATGTAAATATACCCCCACCCAAAAGAGACCTTATTAATATTTCACTGTGTATAAAACTAGGAACAAGATTCATCTTCCAGGAAACGACCCTGCAGAAGTGTAGAAGGGTTGTTGGGACCCATAACCGTCTGAAGCTGGGGAACATTGAAAACCATTCTGATAGATGGCAGACATTACACACTTATACAGTACCATGGGCAGCTAAATGGTATAGTGGATAGTGTGACTGGCCTGGAGTCCAGAAGACTTTTCTCCACGAGTTCAAATCTGGCTTCAGACATTAACTAGTTATGTGACTCTGGGCAAATCATTTTACCCTATTTGCCTCTGTTTTCTCATTTGCAAAATGAACTAGAGAAGGAAAAAGGGAAAACTATTCCACTTTCTTTGCCAAAAGAACTCCAAATGGCACCATGGAGAATCAGACATGATTGAAAAATAATAACAATGAGATTCCATTCAAAATGGGCAGGTTTTCTTATCCTGAATTGACTTCCTTTGACTGAGGCTGACTAGGGAAGACTGTAGTTCATTAAGTAGGAAGAGCTTTGACTCTGATTTCAAATTCCATCTCTGATATATAACATCTCTGTGATTGTGGTAAAGTCATTTTACTTTGATGGACCTCATTTTCCTTATCTGTAAAATTTTATTATGGAGATTAGATTAGATCGCTTGAGGTGGTTTTCAGGTCTGTTTCTATGATTCTATGATTTTAATTCTTGGATGGCAGCTATAGGAGAGGTAGGTGATAGAACCCAAATGACTGAAAAAAATGTAATTCATATATGAACTACTTGGTCCTATATAAAGGTAAATAATATTCCTATTAGTTTCTACTAAGAATCTATGAAGAGAGTTGCATGGGGGTGGGGAGATAGTGGAAAGAATTCTGGATTTGGAATCAAGGTCTTGGCTTTAAATCTTATCTTTGCTAGATATCACTCATCATTTATCTCAGAGTCCTCTTCTGTGCAATGAAGGCTTTCTTCTAGATAATTTTTGAGATTCCTTTCAGCTCTCAATCTCTGATGGATGATTCAATGCATGATATAATGCATCTGGACCATCCTGCATACCTTCACATTTCTGCCATGCAAATTGTTTTTCAAGAGATAAATGAATTTTATTCAATGGGATAATTTTCAAAGAAATCAACAAGCCTGTCTCTTGATTCTTTTCTTTGGATATATTGGCCTGTTTCCATTCATGATTGCATGACCAGTCAGTAAACATTTATTAAGTACTGTTTTATATTGGGCACTGTGCTAAATGTTTGGGGTTAAAGAAAGGCAAAAGATAGTTTCTGTCTTCAAAGAACTCACAAACTACTAGGGAAAGCCAACACATAAAATGAAGCTAAGAGAGAAATTACTTGGCAAGGGGAAATGAAGTCCAGGAGTGTAGTCTAGGAACAAATTATAGGATGGCTAACCCTCTACCTTCAGTGGTGGATATGGGATAGGCTCTTCATACCACTCTCTATGTTCTCCAGCAAGAGGGAAGGGAGAAACTCCAGAATTAAGAGTGTACTGGTGAGGTGTGATATTCAGAGCGAAGGTATCTTGAAGGATGATGAGAGTCCAGAGGGCACAATGATGAAATCCAGGAGTGTAGCAGGTAGGTAATCATGAGATAAGAACATTTCTCCCTCCTGAGACAGAATTTTCACAGAAGGTAATGTTGCTGCTAACTAAAATTAACTTGATGAGAATGTGATTGGGCCCCAAGTTATTTATGTCAGTTAATTTGCAACTCTAGCTGGAATCACTTGGTAACTTGAGACATAACTTATTGTCTTATGGACCAGAAATTCTCATTTGGGTGGAAATTACAAATTCCTTGTCTCAGGGTAGAGCACCATTTAGTGTTTTATACAAATGTTCTTGGAGTTCTTGTGGCTTCTTGCACAAACATGTGTGCTAAAACGGAAACAGTTTTGAAAAAGTCTAGATAGTTTTTCATTTGAATGCAAGCAGATTAGGGAGTGAGAGTAGTTGTTCTTAAATGCAAAGCTTAATTTTGAGAATCTACATAACTTAATGAAGACTTGTGCTTGGTGTCAAAAGACCTGGGTTTCAGTTTAGTCGGCGTTCACAGCTTCTCTGAGTTTCAGCTTCCTTGTCTGTGAAATGAGGATGCATGGCAGTCAAAGGGTAGCTTAAGTTAATAGAGGGTAAGCCTTAGAATTGGGAAAATCTACATTGAAATCTTCCATCAGACATGAAATATCTGAGTCATCCTGATCAAGTTAATCTCTTAGTATCTTCAGCAAACTTGAAAACTCTTGTACCTATGAATTGCCAGTCTTCATGAGTTTGCATAACAGTGAAATTGAAGATCAAAATTCCCCCCCCTTCCCATAATAGGATAATTAATACTTGTATTGTCAATACCTCAGAGGATTATTGTATAAGCAGCACTTTATGATGTATAAGCCACCATATTTTGTTGTCATTGTCCAGTCATTTCAGTCATGTCTGGCTCTTTCTGACCCTATTTGGGGGTTTTCTTGGCAAAGATTCTGGAAAGATTGACCATTTCTTTCTCCATCTCATTATACAGATAAGGAAAACTGAGACAAGCAGGATTAAGGGAGTTGACCAGGGTCACACAGCTAGTAGGTGTCTGAGGCCAGATTTGAATTCTGGAAGATGAATCATCCTGACTAAAGGCCTGGCATTTTACTTACTGTATCACCCACCTGTCCACAGCACTATATACTATGTAATATTTTAGAGATTGTACTTGGAAGTCAGGAAGAGTTCATATTCTTCTACTCTTAGACAATTGTTACCTTTATGACCCTGGTCTGGTGACTCAACCTCTATGTACTGTAGTTTCTTCCTCTATAAAACGAGTGGATTGGAAGTCATGGTCTTTAAGGTCTTCTTCATCTCTAAATTTGTGATCCTATGTTGGTATGTTTATCTGTTCTGCTTGTAGCCTTTTAGATGAGGGAGGAAAGAAACTCATCTCAAACTGCTTAAATTTAGGAGAAAATTGGCACCTAACAAAAAGCCCTATGAAACACTTTTGTGATAAATATGAGCTGTTGACAAGAAATGAAGTATTTTTTCAATGTTATGCAAATTAAGTTTCTATTTTCTATATCCCAAGGCATTTTGCTTCTTTACAAGAGTAGTGTTGCTCTCCTCTAGGAATAATCCATCTTGTTGATTACTCAAGAAAATTATATTACATGCATTTGGCCATTGCACCCTTATAGCACATCAAAGCAAACTGAAAATGGGCATCTTTGTTGCTTATATTTAAACCAAGTAGTTAAGTCAGTAACACCTCCCCATATATCTAAATGATGCAGTCACTTAGCACCTCCTTTTCAGGATGTGAATTCAGTCCCAGTGTTTCCTTCCTGGCTTTTTATCTGTGTTTGTCTATATGTGTCTCTCACTACACATCTTTTTTTTTTGTTGTGTTTCTTTCCAATTAGCATCTTCCATATTTAATTTTCTGGTTGTATATGAGAACAACAGAAGTGTAAAAAAAGAAGTGGTGTACTTATTAGTAGGGAGACCTAGGAAATTGAGAGATGCTATCAATACTTCTTTTAAAGCAACTTCTCCACCCTCTTATAAAAGTGCACTTATTCTCCCCTCTGTGTTCTGTACAGAGTATCTCACTTGCTTTTCTACATGTTTAGCATTCACTCTCCTGCTTTCTTAACTTGCCTAGATCCTGGAATGCATTCTTTACCCATTTTTACCTCCTAGGATGTCATCTTCCACTGAAGGTATTCCTCAAATGCCATCTCATGATCTTGTTAATTGTTTGCATCCCTTGCACCAAAATTACTTGGTATATACATAAGGAACAATCTTTCTTCTCTGGGTATTAATAGAATTTTTCACCACATGGCTTTCAGAGTAGTCGTGGATGATTATATATTACTGAGAATAACAGTCATTCACAGCTGGTCATCCAGGAACATTACTATTACCTTGTATACACTTTGCTTGAGTTTATGGAGGACTTTCCAATTTTTTTCCCTGAAAGCATCCTGCTAATCATTTCCCATAGAACAATAATAGCCCATCATAAACACATACTGGAGGGGGCAGCTAGGTGGCGCAGTGGATAGAGCACTAGCCTTGAATTCAGGAGGACCCGAGTTCAAATCTGGTCTCAGACACTTAACACTTCCTAGCTGTGTGACCCTGGGCAAGTCACTTAACCCCAGCCTCAGGAAAAAAATAAAATAAAATAAACACACACTGCATTTGAGCCATTCCCCAATTGATGGGTATCTCTTCAGTTTCAATCTTTTTGCCCTGAGAAGAGATCTGCTTTGAATATTATTTGTACATATAGGTTCTTTTTTTCTTTCTTTTTTTTCCTCTGAATTTCTTTTGGTATTCATTGATATATTTTGTATTTGATTACTCGGGTATATTTTGTTCCCCACTGGAAGAATGAAAGCTTTTGAGTTGGGCTATTTTTCTGTTTTTGTCATTGTGTCCCTGATACTTATTATAGTACCTTATATATAATGGCATTAGTATATGCTTATTAAACCACATTGGTGACCTCACATTGAACTGAAATTGTAAACTTACATCAATAATTAGATTTATCAAATTATGCCTTTATTTGAGCTGCTGCCCAGAAGTGTGACTTTAGTTTTTGAGTAAATCCTAAACTACAATAATTGTTATGCTAGATGACTATTGTGGCTGAAAAAGTTTCCCAAATCAACATTTTCAAACAGCTCTTGATCTGCTTTATTTGGAGCAGTAAACTTCATAAGTCATTTGTTGTTCTTCATCAGAATGAATAAAAAGAGGACTGCTTTTGATAAAATAATCATGTATTAACTCTATTTATAATTATCACAAGTAATTATTGTTGCCCATAGAAAAATAGACACATTTATACTAGAAATCTTTTTTCCCCCCCGAGGTAGCTGGGGTTAAGTGATTTGCCCAGGGTCACATAGCTGTGAAGTATTATATATTAGAAATTTTAATAATCTATGATAATTCAATATGATTTTTAAAATTCATAAGGCTTACTGATAATATATTATAGTACTAAGGCAGGATAACATAGAAAGTTTTCTGAATTTTGGAAGTAGATAACTCCATGTGTGTCTTGGCTATGTTGTATAGTGATCTAGCTCCTTTTGTGAAACTCTTCCAGTTATCTGAAAAGTTGCAAGATACAGAGAATGAAGCCATGGCCAAGATTGTGGAACTGGAAAAACAGCTCATGCAGAGGAACAAGGAGCTGGATGTCGTCCGAGTAAGTGTGACAATGACAATTTGCCAAATGCAAAATTCCAGGGAGGAATTTCAAGCTTTCATCTAATTGGATGTGGAATAAATTATTTTCAGGAGAATAGAATGATGTGATGTGTTGATGAATTGAGATGATCTACAGATAAGTGGACATATAGAGCCAGAATTAATGTACTTTAATGTGTGAAGCATGGTACTAAGAGTTGAGTATTTTCTTATTGAAGGATTGGCGCTAACCATCCTTTCCCATCTGGCAAAGACATGAGCCAGTTAATGTTCAGAATTGCATTTGGTTGGAAATATAAACACAATATGAATCTGATTGATGCCATTTGTTTTTTATTAGGATTTAGGTTTCTTTGCATTGCTTTTCTTAATTCCATTTGAAACCAGATTTCTTGGCCTCTATGGAAACAATGAAATCATAACAAAGACGGGACTCGATGGCATCTACCAAAAAATTCAGAATAAATCCTTTTTATTATCAACAAGCTCAGATATTTTATTTGGCATTGTGTTTGTTCTTTGTGATGATTTAAGTGGTTCTGAAGTGCCAGCCATATGCTTGAAGCTATGCATAGCATAAAAAGATAAAGGTTGTCAAAGACTTCTAATCCATGGTCTGACCTTTACAAACACACCATTGTTCATTAAATGACACAGGCTTTATGTGATGGTTATCAAGTCTAGGTACTTTGCTAGCTATCTTTATATGTCCTGCAGTTAACTCCAGTGGATTTACTTTCTGACATGTTTTAGAAACAAAGTTTTAGCATATGGACTTAATTCACATTGAGATCCCCACATTGTTATTAGTAGACAGGGTGTGAAGCATGTTTGACTGTCTGCTGGAGGTCTAGGCTAAGAGATCTCTCTCTCACACATACACACACACACACACACACACACACACACACACACACACACACACACACATCCTGGCAAGTAAGATCTGTGCACGGCATGAACTTTCTCTCAGGGACCTGTTTAGATCCTGCTAAGAAGGAACTGAGGTTGGGGAAGGAGGGTTGCATTTGCTTAAAACAGTAATAGTAACTTCTTTTTCTATTTAAAACCTGGACTCTAGAAATGATCAATCATTGCATGATTTTGTTATCTACATCACCTTCTAGAAAATGAGGATAAGAGACTGTAAGCACTGAATTTTTGCCAGGGAGAAATTATAAGGATTTATGCAACAAACCAAGTGTAATCAACATCTGATTATTCATGAACAGATGATCCATTTTGTGCATTATCCCAGGGTATATTTTGTATCCAAGCTGGCTTTCCTCCAGCATGCTTCTTGGGCCATCTCCTTCCTTTTTCATCTGATACAATCCTGGGAAAGGAAACCTAATTTTATAATTAGGTGATATAAGACACAATTAGGAAAGGCAATTAGCTACTTGAAAAAAAGAAAATCATACAGTTGTTCCAAAGTCAACTTAAAATTTATAATTATTTTTGGATGATCTGTGCCCCACTTCTTTTCTGCCTATGGCTAATTGGCAGATGACTGAAGTGAAAAGTGCTATTATGTACAAATTAACATTTAACTAAAATAGGGTGCATGTTATATATCAGTAATAAGCACTTTTCTTTCTTTTTGTAGAGCTTTACATAATTCATATTGACATCTATATCTTTATCTTCATATTTTAGAATGTTCCTTCGTAGGGACCACCCTCCTACTTGTTTTCCAGGACAGTGCTGCTAATAATTCTGTCTCGGGTTCTTGACCGTGTTCTTTTGCAGGAAATCTATAAAGATGCAAATACTCAAGTTCACACATTGAGAAAAATGGTCAAAGAAAAAGAAGAAGCCATTCAAAGACAGTCTACTCTGGAAAAAAAGATTCATGAACTAGAGAAACAAGGAACCATTAAGATCCAGAAGAAAGGAGATGGAGACATTTCCATTCTTCCAGTTGTGGCCTCTGGAACATTGCCAGCAGGGTCAGATGCAATAGCTAATCCGAATGCCTGTGTAGGACAAATCTCTGGGTCTCCTTCTTCAGTACCATCGCCTCCACCTCCCCCACCATTACCTCCATCCCCAGCAACATCGGAAACAGGTAAGAAGCCTCAAGAATTGAAATTGGTAGCAGGAGCAGCAAGGCCATTACCAGTATGTAGACTTCTCTGCTGTGAGAGTCCTGAGAGTTAGTAGTCTGACCATTGGCAAGGCTCCAAGGAGAGAGGACTAACGAGATAGCCCCATTTTTAAAAAATTCAGCCTGTATTTCACTATTGCTTTCTCATATAAAGAATGCCTTAAATTAAAAAAAAAAAAAAAAATCTTGTTTAACATTTGAATGTTCTCACTGCCCTGAGCATTGTACAATTCCTAGAAAATAAGGCTGGTAAAAGTGAAGTACTGTGAAAGAAAGAAAGAGGAAGGAAGGAAGGAAGGAGGGAGGGAAGACATCAATAACAATCATCTAACCTTTAGACTCCTTCATAGGAGTAGCTTTTATAATTCCTCTTTTAAAATTACTTTCAGAATCTGCTGTGTGGTGTAGTTAGTAGAAAGAACTCTAACTTGGGAGTTAGAGAGACTTGGATTTGAATTCTGGCCTAGCCAACTAATGCCTTTATAACCTTGGGCAAGATGTTTAACTTCTTAGAACTTCACTTTTCTCCTCTATAAAATGAGGTTAATTTTATTCATATTGCCTCCCTTAGGGTTACTGTAAATTTTAAAGTCACCATATAAATATATATGTAACTATATGCACATATAAATATGTTATTGTTATTTTGAATATCCTCATCCTCATTTGATTTTTTTTAAATATAATGCACGTGGCTATCAAAGAAATAGCCAAGAGTAATTCAAAGTCAAATTTAATAAGTAACATGAATACTTTGAGGTAGGCTATACAATGAATAATGCATCTAGGTGGTCCAGGGGGTAAAGCACTGGACTTGGAGTCAAGATAAACCTAAGTTCAAATCCCAATTAGTTGTCTGACCCTTAACTGCTTTCAATCTTGATTTTTTTCATCTGTAAAATAATATCAGGGTTGTTGAGGGTCAAAAGAGATAATATTTGAAATGTTTTGAAAAGCTATGTAAATGGTACATGTTATTACCAAATAATAAGAGAATGTGTGGAAGAGGGGGGCGGTTAAAGATTTAAAACTGATCTTTGGGCAAACTTCCAAGAGGAAATTTTGTGAATGTTTGGGATGAGGGGTAATCCCTTCCAGGACATTCATTGAGTACTCATTTGAATATATAATTTTTGGGTTCTTGTTCAACCTCCATTGCTGTGGGAATGCTTTTTGGTGATGGATAACCACCTCCATGGTGATGCAGACCATAATTCTTCATGCTCCAGTAGACAGTTGGTACTGATGGGTTGCTTTGGACAGAACAGCTCACTTGATTATGACCAAGGGATATCTCTCTGAATTTAGCTTGGCTGATCCTTGGACAATAGTCAAACCAGCCCACCCTGAAACTTTTTCTGCTTTGTAGGTTCTGAAAGTTGGCACTCGGTCATCACGGGCCTTAAAAATTCAGAGTCAATTGTACAGCATAAGATTTTGGCATAAATGGTCCTGGAAGTGGCAGAGTGTGTTAAATATAAATTAACCATCTAATTGCTTTATAGTCACACCCCATATGGGACATAATTCCATGAGTCTTACATTTGATGGCTTTACAATGCTTGTCTAATTCATCTTTTCTTGTTACTTTTTGACTTCAGAAGTTTTAATGCCTTTTGAATTTATTGGAAACTTGCTGTCCTCCTTAGATCAACTCTCTTAACCTGGGTTTTTAAACAGCTTTCAGGAGTTAAAGTTGGGAGGGGGAGAGAAATTACATCTTTATTTCCCCTAACCTTTAACTGAAAATTTTACATTTCCTTTGATAAAGACTAAGACTTCTTTTCTCTCTTTCATATTCTCAATTAAATCATTTTTTTCCTGCCCCCTCTAGTACAAAATGGCCCAGTGACAGCCCCAGTGCCGCCACCCCCCTCCCCCACCTCCTCCACCTCCTCCCCCACCTCCTCTCCCAGGACCAGCTGCTGACACTCCACCAGCTCCTCTGCCACCCCCGCCTCCTCCATCGGCGCCCCCGCTGCCCGGCACAGCTTCCCCCACGGTGGTTTTCAACTCAGGATTAGCAGGTAAGATTGTGGAATTAGTCCAGAGAAGGGATCCCATTGCTTTTTTTCTGATATGTTCTCCAGAAGACCTTGAAGGAACCTTGGTACATTGTCTAGTGCTGTTAAGTATCTGTCATTAGCCATTATTTTGTCCATTCTCAAGTGACACTCTTCTCCCTAGGGCCAAAGCTGTTTTCTAGGTGGTCCATGCACTCCCATAAGTCTGCCTTTCAGACGTTGTTCAAGTCTTCCCCCACTTCTATGGCGAAAGCCAGTGGAAGGGGATTCAGTCCAGGTTCAAAGGTGAATACACTTTTGTTTATTCACACAGCAAATAATTTTTGAGTGGCTGTTTCCTGTCTAGTGCTTTCAGAGAAGTAAGTGCTTCCACTTTTTTAGTTTTATTAAGGACAGTGAAAATCTTGTCGGTAGATTGGAAAATTTTTTTTCTTCATAGTAATTGCCTGTTGTAGGCCCTTAGGCATCATATTAGTTTATTTTTTTGCATTAGAGTCTGCTCTCAGGTATTGGAGATTGCCAACAGCAGCTTTTCTCTGCTCCTTCAGCTACCTTAGAAGAATTCATGTTACACTTAAGTTTATCAGAAGAAAAAAAGTAAATTCTATGCTTCTTTCTTTATCAAAAATAATTTCCATAGATTATCCCTAAACTTTGAAATAGAAATCTTTAATTTTGAATCATAGGACTGTTCTTCTTTAAGTAAAATAGGAATCTGTTTTACCAGTCAGTACTCCTTTCACAGATGCACACACACCTGGGTGTTTAGACTTGTTCTGAGCCTCACCTGCTGTATTAAATAAGAGAGTGTTTCCCACCCAGATCAACTTCAAGAGGTTGGAGGTTATTTTGACAAGTAGGCTTTCTCACCTGGCTCTGATGGGGCTTTCCCACTTGGCCGTCTGCACCTGTTTGGATTTTTTTCTTGGAAATAGAAACTTCACTATATTAGCTTCCATCTCCACATTTCCTGTCCAAAGCCCACTAGGGCAACGATATCTTAGATAAGCCAAGCACATAACAATGCATTTTCAAACTCCTAATCCCTTGAAAAATATTTAGCCCTGTCAGGCTATTAGGGCTGCTTAGCTCATTTGGTAGCACAAATTTGCTATTGTCAAACTCTGGCAGTATCAGATCAGTACGATTCACTTTTATCCTTCCTTTTTTGTAGCTTTTATTAAAGACAGAATGTTCTGGAAAATGCATGACTTATTTCTCTTCTTCATATTTTCCCAATCTACCACTTTCTCCTAAAATTTTTCTTCTAAAAGAGAAGAGGATATAGAGAAGTTGATTCATCATGGTACTGGTAGAGAATGGAATGTTTTTGTGATTCTTAAAAAACCAACTCCCAAAATTGGGATTGATGGCCTCTTCGGTCTTTCCATTTCTAAATCTTATGATTCCAATAAAATTAATTGCAAAAACCTTACCATAAAAAGATCAATAAAGAAATTCCTTCCCCCCTCAAAAAAACAAAACAAAAACAAACAAACAAAAAAAAAAACACAACCCCAAACAGCTCTTGGAATCAATGCAGCTCACAGACCTGCCTTAATGATCACATGTAAATTCTATAATCCCTCGTGTATACCTGAGCTTTCTAATTAGGTTTTCCATTATACCATTATAAAGAGGGACCCAAATTGTTCAATGCATCTGTTGTTGAATTGCTGATTTGGCTCAGCATCTCTTCAGGCTGGGAGAGTGTGACATGGTGCCATATGTGCTGACATTCACCTCTCTTTCCTCCTGAGTTTGTCCTAATATTATTACTCAGCAAATTGACCTTCTAAGTTCTCTCTTATCTTTTCATGATTTAAAAAAAGAATGTAAACCAGCAATCTTGATTTGCTTGATGATAACAAGAGGCACAAAAGCCCCTTGTGAGTTTAATTTCACTTAGCTGTTTTCATGTCTGAGCACAGCTATTTCCAGAGCTGCTGCAATTAATTTTACTTTTTCTATGCCAGTGGTAATTTAGAAGAATGTGAATAGGCAGCAGGGCTTCCAAATTATGGGTCACTAGCTTAAAGCAATTTGGAGATTGCTTTAAGGATTTGATTAATTCTCAAGTGTCCATACCCAGTGTCTAGTGGGTAAGTAAGTGTCCATTAGCACTGGTAGCATCTAGTTGGATTTATAAATATGTGACTTTTATTTTCGTTAACCATTCCTCTCCATATATCTTGGTTTCTCAGAATAAATTTCTTTAATGATGAGAAACAGAAAGATTGGACAGTTTGGCATAAACTGTCCTTGTCATGAATTTGGTGGCAGCTCAGAATTCATTAGGGTTTTGACCGCACAGGAACAGCAGGCCATATTCATATAAGTAGAAGTAGTGGAGTATTTTTCCTTTTAGATAAAGAGGAGATTGGGTCAAAAGAAGGCTTTTATTAAAAGCCCATGTATGAAATATTTATTTGCATTTACAGACAAAATACTACTGCTCCTTATATCTAAGTGCCCAACTTACTCCACAAATCTGTGAATCTTTGAGGTGACTAGAAGCTTCCAGTGTCTTTTGAGCATCGCCTGCCAAATATATCTGGCTTTTTCTCCCAGGTTGACATATCTGCATGGAGGCCACTTTAATGCTGTGGCCTAGATGAGCTGTGCAATTTGGAGCTCTCCAGTTGGTTATAAAATTAAACATCTCTGTTCATATGTATATGAATTTATTGTGTGGGTCTCATGTGAAATGTGGGCTTCAGTTCACTTGAATTCTTTGTTTAAAATGAAAGGCTATTCATATTCTATAGGACTAGATAGCATCCTTCCCACATATATACACCCAACCATAGATTTTCATAGTTTTGTAGCTGCCGGAGGTCCTCGCTATGATATACAATAATGTGTTTGGTTTGTTTGTGTTCTAATAAGGATCTACAGAAGAAAAGATTAAAACAAGCTTTGATGCAGGCCTGCATAGATTTTGGCTCACTCAGCAATTAGTTGTTGTGAAATGCTGTGTCAGGATTAGCATGGTATACAATACTAAGAGTGCATGAATTGATGAACTGGATGACTCTAACCATGTCTAATTTTTGTTTTATTTCCTTTGTCTTCTGCTTCCACAAAAGATGGGCCAATCAAGCTTTTCTGTAGGTTCCTTATCACTGAGTGTTTTTAAGTATTTACCTCCGTCTTCCTGTCAATTGCTCTGTGCCTTAACATCTTTTCACTCCATGTTATTTTAAGGACAGACTCATTACATTCTGACTTTGTGTCTGAGGGGAGTCCTGATGTTGCCTTATTATTTCCCCACAGTTTTGCCCCAGACTTATTTAGCCGAATTGGTAGATAAGATTTTTGTGTTTTTTGTTTTTTGTTTTAGGGAAGTGTTCTTAGTTAGGCGTAACTATCTTGAATTCCTGAACTTCCAGGCCCCTGATTTCTGGGAAGGTCACAATACCTAGCGTGTGCAAAGACTTGCTAGCAGTCCCAAGATGTGCTGACCCACCAAACTATTGTTGCTCCATCAGTTGTTAAAGTAACAAAGCATATTCCCCTTGCTGGGCAGGATGGTGACAGTCTCTATTTCTTTATCTCTGAGCCCTGTCCCTATTCCCACCTCCCCACCTTAGCCCACATGTCCATTCTATTGGAAATGGCATCTCTCATTGCAAAAGTGTGGTTCCTTTACATTCTTTAACGATCCACTGATGGGGAGGAACACTCTGAAGGAGAAGAGATTTAAGACCAATATTGACTTTTCCTCACTGAAAATATGAGGAAGTAGAATTAAACACAGTATTGTTTTTGAAACTGAAGCACCAAGAAAAGCCTGCATGGAGAGTGTAAGCTTTCCTTAGGTTGTGAAAATTTCAAACTCCCTTCAAACAAGGGAAAACTTTAGTGGAATTCTCATCTCTGCTCCCCTCTCCTATACCACTACCATACTACCCTCATACAGGACCTGAAGTAAGGAAAGCAGAAGTTCACAGGATTTAGAACTAGTAGAAGATAATGATAGATTTTGTGGTATAAAGGCCTGATTTGGTAAAGACTGTGTTTGTGTTCCTGCATGCTTTTGTATGGATTTATATGATGACATTCCTGCTGTTTATATGGCCTTTGTGACACTGGAGGAATGAGAGGCAACATGTTTTTTTCCTTCTTTCCATTAGCTACAAGCAAGGAAAATGGCTAATAAGGAAAAAAACAAACAAACGTCAAATGTCTGTTACTGAATTTTCTGACCTGGAACATTGAAGTTTGTCATCCCTACTTTATTAATGATGGCAAATGGTGAAACTTCCCAGTCATAAAATGTGACTCAGATTTCACACTTGAGAAGACTAGCTGAATATCTTCAGTTTGTTTAATTAACTAATTGGATCTTTGGTGGGTCATCTAATCTATTCTCAGTTGAGAAAAATTAATTTGATTTCCTCTGGATTGACCTTCCTCATCTTATGAAAAGAAGTAAAAATGAATGTTTTTTGTTAAAATTTTATGGTCCTGTGTTAATAATTGACCTTCTGTTGAAAATTTGCTCTTGAGAAGAGGAAGAAAAGTATGGAATCCCTTTCTGAGAACCTAGCTTAATGTCTGAGCATCATTGGCTCTTCAAGAATTAGAAAGTATCTTAGTTTCTATTTTACTAATGAAGAAAACCCAGGACCAGAGAAGTAATGCTCACTTAGTGGTTTTGTCGACTTAAAACATTTTTTCATCAGTAGTTCATAGGGCTTAGTCTATTTTAGCTAACTAAGTTCTTAGTAACAAAACTAATCTTTCCATCAGTGTAATCCAAATTATGCAAACCATCCACAGGAATTTATGGCTTTGGCTGAAGGTTTGGCTTTCTTGAGTATACATCCTTGGCATTTTGGACAGCTTTATCTATAATGTTTAATGAAAGCCTTTAAAGATTACTTTAGAATTTGAATCTTGGAACCAAAGATTTAGGAAGTTAACATTACAGATCAGCTTACATTTGGCAAAGCAGAGCCCAGTTACGTAAGTGGCTCACTCACATTTTCTACTGTCCAGTAATGTTGGCAATAATTTCTGGACTCAAAGAAAAAAATGCCATTTATTCTGTTTTGTAATCTGAATTTATTCATTCACAATATAATGCAATAATCCAGTTGCTTAACTTTGGGGGGGAGGTGTAGAGATGAGGAACTAACAAATCTTAAATTTATAGACAATTTTAGAGTCCATCAACTAACTGAAAATTGAACCAAAAACCCCTCTGGGATTTTTTTCCATTGAGGCCAATACTATTTTCAGGATTTAAAGCTTTGGATGACTCTTGCCCATTTTCCTCCAGTGATGAAGTGTCATCTGCAAGGATTGTTCTTTGATTTTTCCCAGTGGTCCAAATTTCTTTGCAGAATTTTAATTTTGTTCCTTTGATGCTTTTAGCTGTGAAAATCAAGAAGCCAATCAAGACAAAGTTCCGCATGCCTGTTTTTAATTGGGTTGCTCTGAAACCCAATCAGATTAATGGGACGGTCTTCAATGAAATTGATGATGAAAGAATTCTGGAGGTAATGATGCCCTTAGTGGGTATAGCTTTGTTTTCTGACAGTCCAGCAAAGGTAGCTTGACTCAATCAAGGTAAATCTCAACATGGATGTAATTAATGCCAATAATTTCAGTTTCACAGAGGGGAAATAGGACTATGGATCTTGAGCTAGAAGAGAACTCAGAGGCTGTTTGGTCCAATTTTTTCATTTGACAGTTAAGGAAATTGAGATTCAATGAGATTAAACACCTTATGCAGGGCCATTTAGGTGGGAGATGTCAGTGGCAGGAATTGAATCAATCCTTGGACTGCAGAACCAGTGTTCTTTCAGGTGGTAGTTTCATTATTCCTTAGGCTCTTGCAATCTATTGTGTCAGGCATATATATGACATAATTTTTTTTGCTCCTTAATTTTCAGGTGTAAAAAGCGTCTCTTATCCATTCTGCCAATGCATAAGATTCAAGTATCACAACAGGAACCAACTATTTTGGATGATCAAAATGCATAGCTGTGGCCAGTTTAATTAGCTTTTTGAAATAATCAGTCGTTACCTACAGATAGTATTTTTTAATGTACTTGTGATTGAAGTTTCATTCCAATTTAAACCAGGAAAAGATCTAAGGCTCCAGTCTCAGGCAAAATATTAAGCAGAAACTCCTAGATTTCTGATAAGCATAATACTTGAAAAACTCTCCAGGGATTTTCTAAGTAAATTAGAAACACAGAACCAATTTTTCAATTTAATTATTTTCTTTCTTCAGGATTTAAATGTGGATGAATTTGAGGAAATATTCAAGACAAAAGCCCAGGGTCCTGCTATTGATCTTACTTCAAGCAAACAGAAGATAACTCAGAAAGGATCAAACAAAGTAACATTACTAGAAGCAAATCGGGCCAAAAATCTTGCCATTACTTTAAGAAAAGCTGGAAAGACAGCAGATGAGATATGCAAAGCAATTCACATGTAAGTTAAGGACATATTTCTGTAAAAAAATATTCAAGTATTTGTTCAAGATATATAAAAAAGTTATGATTTGGCAGAAAAAAGAAATGATTTTATAGGGATAAGAAGAATCAGCTGCTCTTGGTATCTATGAGCAATAGATTTCTTTTAAAAAGAAAATGTAACCTCTGAATTGTATCACACATTAATACTAAACAGGTGGAGCAAAAATTACCTTAGAGAGAACAAAATTAATGTCTCTTGGATTATTTTATTTTTTATTATATTAAGCTGCTATGGCATGGTACAGTTCTACAAGCATATCCTATATAAGCTTTACATGTGTTAGGAGGAAGAAAGGATGAAATGATCAATTTTTTCCAGAGTGTCTGAATTTAAGCCAAGTTTGTTGAACATAAACAATGTGGCATCTTTGGAATAATTTAAGTGAATAATAGAAGCAGATATGATGTAGGCATATGTGAAAAGTCATAAAAAGAAAAATGTGTTTTCTGATAATCTTTGACACATTTTAGACTGATCTTAAACTAAGGTTATTTTAGCCTTATATTGCATTAATTTATTTGCTTATTAGAAACAAGTTATTTGAAGATTATAGTAATCTGTATGTGAGAATAGGACACTATTGAAAATAGTTAAATTGTGAGGTTAAAAAGTCCTCAGGACTTAGACTATATTATGCCATTATAACATCTTGTTAGCATTTTATCATAGCCTTTTAGATATAGGAGGAACTTGAGGTTTATCTGATCCAGTGTCTTACAGCTGAATAAGAAGAAGATTCTAGACTGTTTTTATAGTTTTATTAGTTTATGATATTTAAACTTTATTTTTTTAAACATTGCATGGATGGGGTTATGTTGTGATTATTAAACATAATTTCATTATTTCTCTAAATGGGTAGTTCAGATTTAAAATTAAAGCTTGAGTTGAATATTTATTCAGATTAATTCCTTCAGCTTTCCAAGTGTGACTCTTAGGCTAAAATAGCTAGAATTAAGTGATTTAATTTAAAAAAGAATTTACTAATTTGAATGTCTTTACCAAGGTAAAATAAATTTGGGAGGCTGTTTTGCTGAATTTACCATTCTGTCCTAATATCATGTAAATAGCCTTGCTATTGTGAACATTAATATCTGGGATTCCCTAGAAAAACTAAATTCATTGTCCTTTCTCTCCCTACTTTGGCCAACAAAAGCCAAATCTCTTTTGTTTTGTTCCCTAGTGATTGATATTTAAGCTTCTTTTTTTTTTTTTGCCAAGGCAACTGGGCTTAGGTGACTTGCCCAGGGTCACACAGTTAAGAAGTGATAAGTATATGGGTCACATTTGAACTCAGTTCCTCCTGACTTCAGGGCTCTTGTTCTATCCACTGCACCAACTAACTGCCCCTAAGCTTTTGCTTTAAAAAAAAAAAAAAAAAAAATTCTTTTTTTACATGAATGGGATAGGTAGTGATTATTAAATATAAATTTGTTGTTTCTCTAAATATGGATGGTAATGATTTAAAATTGAAGGCCAAAATTTATATTCACAGAGATGAGTTCCTTCATCTTGACATAGTACTCTTAGGCCAAGATATCTTCAATTCAGTTAAATAAAGTTATTAATCTTTGCCATGATAAAAATATATTTGATTGACTTTTTTTGCTGAAGCTTTGTCATGACATGTCTCTGCAGAATATTTGGAATATACTGTTGTAGAACCTTTGACTTTTCCCCACCAAAAAAAAGCCAGCATTATGGTTTAGTAGAAAAAACAATAAATTTGGAATCTGAGGGGCCCAGGTTTCAAGTTACTGCTTTTATGACCTTAGGCAATTTTCGTAATCTCTTAAAACCTCAGTTTCCTCATCTGTAAAATAAACAGGTTGGATTTAGTGATCTGAAGTCATCTGTTTTCAGCTTTAATCTATGATCCCACAAACTAAGAATGAGAACCTCCTGTATGCCCAGATTCTTAACAATATCACACATTTATATTAGTTAACAAATTTCGTTCCTCACAATACAACCCACCTATGAGGGAAGAAATGAGGGAGGACATTATTGTCTCCATTTTACAGATGAGAAAACCATAGAATGGTGATGGGAGATTGGCTCATTACTTCACAGATTTGGAGTGAGACTTTGGACCTAGTTCTACTGACTTCATCTTACATTCTTCCCACTGTATTATGCACAGTTGCTTGACCTTCCATTGGGATTGTTTCAGATTAGTAATACCACATCAAGATTTTGAGTTCCATCTTTACTTCTACTAGTATTTTTGTTGTATTAGAGATGCAGAAGTCTCAGACCTCCAGAAATGCTTAATAACCAACCCTTTTAGAAGTACTGGGAGATAAGCACGATTAGCAGATGTCACTAAATATGGAGAAAGTTGTTTTTTCCCCTTTCTTTCAGCACAATCCCCTTTCACATATATCTTCTCCTCAGATTTGACTTGAAGACTTTGCCAGTAGATTTTGTGGAATGTTTGATGAGATTCCTGCCAACTGAAAATGAAGTGAAAGTGTTGCGGCTTTATGAGAGGGAAAGGAAACCTCTGGAGAACTTGTCTGATGAGGATCGATTCATGATGCAGTTCAGCAAAATTGAAAGGCTCATGCAGAAGATGACCATCATGGCCTTCATTGGGAACTTCTCTGAAAGTATACAGATGCTCACGCCTGTAAGTGAAGTAAAAGGCTGGGCGCCAGCCCAAAACAATAGAATTCCTCTGAAACTCACTTAAATGTTTGCCTATTCAGTAAGTCAATTCAATTCAATCAAATCAATCAACAAACTTCTCTTGTTCACTGATAATAAAGTAATGTCAGTTTCCCCTGTGGCATGCCTTTCACGGTGGTTATAAAACTCCCTGGACTTCAAAGGTAGCTCTAAAATTAATGAGGAGAAGGAAGATTTGAAGATTGGACTACTTGATCATTGTCAAACTCTCCAAAACAATCATATTGTCTGTTGGGTTGACCAGACTGAGAATGTGATGAGCATCCCTCCCAATCCCCTTCTCTCTCCCCAAAAGAACCCTGTTTCTTTTGGAAATAGGCATTTTATTTGAATTTTTAAAAATTATCTTAAAAGTTTACTTCTGTAGGAATTTGTAAAATGCTTTTTGAGACTAATTAGAACTATAGTCATTTATTTGCTGGCCAACTCAGTCTGTCATAGAGTAATTTAATAGAGAGAGATCACTTGCATACTAGGAAAAACTTTAATTTGTTTTCTGAAAGCATTTTTTAAAACTGAATGCTTCTTGCTTGCTCAGGGGAATCGTTTTGCTGAAAAGAATAAGAATTGACAATTATGCACTGCTTTAGAGTTTAATACTCAACAACCCTGTGCTGTGGTTACTACAATTATTGTTATTCCCCATTTCACAGATGAGGAAACTGAGGCCCAGGAAGATTTTTTTTTTTAACTCTCCTATAGTCAAATTCATTGTGTGGCACACTCTTACTGATTCCAAAATAAGACTCTGCTTGTTGAGGGTAATCATAACTTCCCTCTCCCTACCGTTTTTTCCTCAGCCTTTCTCTATCCTATTGGTTTAAAACTAAAAATATTTTTGTACAACATGGTGAGCTAGAAAGTTGAGGGCTCCCTAGTTGACTATTGTGGGGAATGTTTTAAGTAGCTAGTTACATATTTTGAGAACATGATGATTTTTTAAAAGTAATTTAAAATAGTGTTTATATATAATTACATAGATGCAATAGACACATGCAGGTTGAAATCACTTTATTCAGATACAATGGTGCTTCAGTATTGAAATTCTGAGAGTGAATTTAAGTCTAGTTTTCTGCATCAAATTTTAGATTTTTTTAGATTTTAAAATTAAAATTAAATTTAAATTTTTTTTTAAATTTTAGATTCAATTTTGCAAATGTTAACATGTCTTTCCCCCCCTCTTCTTTGATGTTAATCCAGCAACTGCATGCAATAATAGCAGCATCTGTCTCAATAAAGTCATCCCAAAAACTCAAGAAAATTCTGGAGGCAAGTAAAAGTTTTTTCCCCTATTATTTTCCCTTACATGTATACAAAAAAACTGTCACATTCTTTCATGTACCTATATATAAGAATGTCTTTGGCATCAAATCAACATGTTTCTCTCTTTCTTTTTTAAAAATTTACCTTGCAGATCATCTTGGCTCTTGGTAACTATATGAATAGCAGTAAACGGGGAGCAGTTTATGGATTTAAACTCCAGAGTTTAGATCTGGTAAGTGAAATAAAAGAAAAGAAAAAACAGGTGTCAGAGAGTGAGCTGTGGGAAGGTAAAAAGAGGAGGGAGGGAGAGATGGATGAATTACTGTGCTTTTCATTGTTGCCTGAGATGTATGAGCAGGATTAGGAAAAGTTTCAAGTTGCATATTCTATATTGGGGTCATGGGATGGATGGCAATACACTGAATTAATCATTTAAAGGCAATGTTAGTCATTTAAAATGTCACTTTGAAAGTGAGTGAGATGCTAGTTCCCAGGAACCTCTTCTGCCTATTATTGGAGGCAAGTAAAAGTTTTTTCCCCTATTATTTTCCCTTACATGTATACAAAAAGCTGTCACATTCTTTCATTTTCCTATATCTAGGAATGTCTTTGGTACTAAATCAACATGTTTCTCTCTCTCTCTCTTTTTTTTTTTTCCCCTTGAGGCTGGGGTTTAGTGACTTGCCCAGGGTCACACAGCTAGGAAGTGTTAAGTGTCTGAGGTCACATTTGAACTCGGGTCCTCCTGAATTCAAGGCTGGTGCTCTATCCACTGCGCCACCTAGCTGCCCACTCTCTTTCTTTTTTAAAAATTTATCTTGCAGATCATCTTGGCTCTTGGTAACTATATGAATAGCAGTAAATGGGGAACAGTTTACTCTAGCTTCTACCTTTTCATGGGTTACATTTATTAGTCTTAACTCTAAGGAGCTTGGGGATGGTCAGAAAGTTGGAAATGACCAGTGCGAAAGCACAGCTAAGTGGAGAAAGGTGGCACAATGCTTCCTTCCTACTGGCTGTTAATTTTGTGTGTGAGGAAAAGTTGACCTTGTATCATTTCAGTTTTTATCCTAGGTGAGTAGGAAGAAAAATCAGTGCCATCAGAATAAAGGATTACATGTGGGGGATCAGAATCACCCCCCTTGAGTTACAAAACCCACTGGCTGGAGAAGTCCTTTGCATTCAAACTAAAGAATAATTGACTTCCATCTGTAGCCTTAACTGTTAGCTCCTTGCCAGATCTCATCTGGAAATGCCAGAGAAAGTGGTCATCCTGTTGCTCTATTTCCTCATATTTCTTCCTTTGTGTTTCCCTCAGTTCTAAAAGAATGACCCTTGGACTGAACTGTGCTGTTTTTATGATGCAGATTTTCTACACCTGAACCTAAGCTCCCTTCCCTTTGGTTTTCAGCTCCTGGACACCAAGTCAACAGACAGAAAGCAAACCTTGTTGCACTATATATCCAATGTTGTAAGAGAGAAGTATCATCAAGTGTCCCTCTTTTATAATGAACTTCATTATGTGGAGAAAGCTGCTGCAGGTAAATGATATTGTTTAGTAACATAATATAATATGGTTTCTGCAATTATCTGGGGGTTAGTCACTGCTCTGATAACTAGTTAACCAAGGCTCATTTAACTTAAGTCTTAAGCATCAGGGTCTTCAGGGACATTCTTTTATTCAAAGAAACAAATTCAGAAAGGGAAGAAAATAAGCATTTATTAAGCACCTACTATGTACCAGGCATTATACTTTACACACATGCATTACATATTTATAATGTAATATGCATTACAAATATTATTTCACTTAATCCTCTAATAATCCTGGGAGATAGGTACTTTTTTTTAGTCTCCATGTTATAGTTGAGAAAATTGCAACAGAAGTTAGGTGACTTGCATAAGGTCAGATGGAAAGGGAACAAGCCTTTATTTATTTTTAATAGCTTTTTATTTTACCAAATACATGTAAAGACAGTTTTCAGTATTCATCTTTGCAAAACCTTGTGTTCCCAAGTTTTTTTTTTCTTTCTTCCCCTCCATCCCTTCTCATAGATAGCAAGCAATCCAATATAGGCAAAACATATGCAATTCTTCTAAACACAATTCCATATTTTTCATGCTGCACAAGAAAAATCGGATCAAAAGGTTAAAAAAATAAGCAAAACAACAACAAAATTAGATGAAAATACTATGCTTTACAGTCTCTATAGTTCTCTCTCTGGATGTGGATGTGGATGGCTCTTTCCATTACAAATCTGTTGGAAAAGAGCCAAGTCCATCACAGTTGATCATCATATAATCTCGTTGCTGTGTAAAATATTCTCTTGGTTCTACTCATGTCACTTAGCATCAGTTCATGTAAGTCTTTCCAGGTTTTTTTGAAATGAGCCTTCTCATCTTTTCTTATAGAGCAATAACATCCATTACAATCATATAACTTGTTCACTCAGTTTCCAGTTCCTTGCCATTACAAAAAGGCTGCCACAAATATTTTTGCACATGTGGGTCCTTTTCCCTTTTTTATGATCTTTTTGGAATAGAGACCCAGTAGAAACACTGCTGGATCAAAGAGTACACATAGTTTGATAGCCCTTTGGGCATAGTTTCAAATCGCCCTCCAGAATGATTGGATCATTTCACAACTCCACCAGCATTAGTGTCCCAGTTTTCCCCTCCAACATTCATCATTATCTTTTCTTGTCATCTTAGCCAGTCTGAGAGGTGTGAGTAATACCTCAGAGTTATCTTAATTTGCATTTCTCTAATCAATAGTGATTTACAGCATTTTTTCATGCAATTAGAAATGGCTTTAATTTCTTCAACTGAAAATTGTCAGTTCATATCCTTTAACTTTATCAATTAAGAAATGGCTGGAACAAGCATTTATTAAGTATCAGGCAGTGTGCTAAACACGTTACAAATATGTTATTCTCCTTGCAACCCTGGCAGTTAGATACAATTTTTTAAACCCTCTATTGCAGTTGAGTAAACTGAGGCAGAGATTTAGTGACTTGCTTAGAATTATATAGCTAGTTAGTGTCTAAAGTGGGATTTGAATTTAGATCTTCCTAACTCCAGACCTAGTGCTCTATCCACTATACTCCTTTGGTATTAAATAAAAAACAGATATTATCCACTCTCAAGTAGCAAAATGTTTTCAGAGGGCTAATGTAGAAATGAAAATGTCATTCTTCTAAGGTTTTGTCTGTAAAGATCACAGAATCTCAGAGTTAATGGGACACGAAAGCATCTAATTCAGCCAATCTGAAGCTTAACTCTCATGTATTTTTCCATCCTATTAAGAGGTCACTGTTTTTGTTCTTTGCTAGTCTTTGAAATTCTCCAGCAAGGAAAAAATCTTTCAAGCACTTATTTTTCTTACATCTCAGAATCATGGATTTCAAGCTGCCAAGGCCTTCTGATCAAACTGTCTCATTTTATGGATAAGGAAACTGAGCCTGAGGAGGGTGACAGTGACTTGCTTAAAGTCAGACAGGTAGTTAGCATCCAATATGAGGTTTGAATTCAGGTCCTCTTACTTGAGAGTCAGTTTGTTGCACTGGACTGGATTCTATTCTTTAGTATAGCAGTCCTTGCCAGTGCTGGGAGCACACATTAAAAAACAAATGATTGGTTGATTCATGGTTCCGGAAGATGAAGGGGGGATCACAGCCCAGAAGTATGACCAACCAGTCCTTGAAACCAGTGTGGGGCAATCAGTATTTGTGTTCCTTCTGGAAGAAAAATAATTGAGATTACCATCTAGTTAGTAAAAATCAAAATGGAAAGCCACCACATAGCAACCTGCCTTTTTTCCTTCCCCGAGGAGCTTCCTTAGTGACTGCCTTCCCTCCCAATGGTGGCCTTTGTCTGTAGGTGTTTCATGGTCTCCTCTGTGCATGTGACCTTTTGTCCTGAATTCTCTTCCCAAAGCCTTTAAATTCAATAGTTTGAGTCCTCTGGCATGTATGAAGCACCTGCTGTGTGCTGAGCATTATGATGCTGCTGCAGGTCAGTTCTGGGACTAAAAAGTGATTTCACTGATAGAGAGAACTCTTCTGTTAGGACAGTCCTCATACTGTGGGCTGGCACCCTTTCCATTACTGGTGACTGTAAGCATAAGTGATTTTCCCAGCATCATATAGGCAGTATGTATTAGAGGCAGTAGTCTATATATTACTCTTTTAAGTGCTGAACATAAAAATAAAAAACCAAAATAGCTTATGTGTTCAAGTAGCTTAAATTTTGGGTGGTCTGTAGAAAGGAGAAGAATAAGCAGGTACATGGATTGAGAGATGATTGAAACAAAATATATTCAGCCTGCCAAGAACCAGGCTTCTCCCCATGCCAAGTGATGTAGATGATATAATTTGAGGAGCTTCCCCAAAATGCTCATGCCCATACTCATAGTTTATCCTAAGAAAAGTCACCAAATATTACATGTTTCAACAGCTCTGGGAACAGCAGGATTGCTTAGGATAGATGCATGTCCTTCTTAATTAAGGAATAAGGTACATATGATCTAGAAAGCCTTGAAAGCTGGTTATTGAATTTTAGATTCTTTAAGGCAGAAATTCTTTTTTTTTTTTTTTTTGTATTACAGCTTTTTATTTACAAGATATATGCATGGGTAATTTTATAGCACTGACAATTGCCAAGCCTTTTGTTCCAATTTTTCCCCTCCTTCCCCCCATCCCCCTCCCCCAGATGGCAGGTTGACCAGTACATGTTACATATGTTAAAGTATAAATTAAATGCAATGTATGTACCCATATCCAAATAGTTATTTTAAAGCAGAAATTCTTAATGGAGTCAGTAAAAATTGTGCATGTTCCAGAGAGAGGAGTGTGGGAACCGAGTGTGGATCATAACATAGTATTTTCACTCTTTTTGTTGTTTGCATTTTGTATTATTGATCATTTTTTCCCCTTTCTGATCTGATTTTTCTTGTGCAGCAAGATAATTGTAGAAATATGTAGAGAAGAATTGACATGTTTAACCTATATTGGATTACTTGCTTTCTAGGGAGGGGGTTCAGAGAAAGGAGGGGAAATTTGGAACACAAGGTTTTGCAAAGGTCAATGTTAAAAAATTAATTCATGTATATGTTTTGTAAATAAGAAGCTTTAATTAAAAAATGTGTGTGTGTGTGTGTGTGTGTGTGTGTGTGTGTGTGTAATATTGATAATTACATTTCAGGATCATTTGTTTCCTTTGTAATAGACTGTGTATTTTATTTAGGTCTTTAAGAAACTTGATTTTGAGAAGGAATCTAGAGTTTACCAGAATGCCAAAGGGGTGGGGTCACATTAAGGGAAACTTTTTCAGCCTGGATTATTTATCATCAAGAACTCATAGAATAGATTTTTGCTGGTCTCAATTGATGGCCCGTTTCCATTTCTTTTCCTCCACTTTAGTGTCTCTGGAGAATGTCCTTCTGGATGTCAAAGAGCTCCAGAGAGGCATGGACTTGACCAAGCGAGAGTACACAATGCACGACCACAATGTGATGCTGAAAGAATTTATCCATAATAATGAAGGGAAGCTCAAGAAGCTACAAGATGATGCCAAGATTGCACAGGCATGCAGTGTGACCACCATTTTGCCCCCTAAATAATGCTTCCCCTACAATATCAAAGGCTCCTTTCTTTTGGAGCTCCCCACTCTCTTCTGGTCCCCATCTTTGTCTTCTCCCAGAGGCTAACTACTGGAATAGCTGTGCAAGTGGAGATACGGTGGATGATACTGCCCAAACCAGTCATGCTATTATATATAACTCATTCCAGCAGAATGTTATAGAGCCTCACTGCAAAGTCATATCCCCAACCAGAGAGAAAATGAGGAATCAGAATGTTTTCATTTGACCATAAAGAAAGAAACAGTGAAAGGGTTGGGTTTTTGTTTTTGTTTTTTTAATTTTTATAAAATAATTTTTCTACTGTCTGAATCTGTAGGTGGTCAAATCTGTGACCATCCACTGTTGTCCCCTGTGATAAATCTTTCCAGGGAGCTGGTCACCACATCTAACTTCCTTTAATGGACATGGGGCAATCCTTTTTTTTCTCACAAATGCTGCTAATCTGGCCCTTAAATCTTTGGAGAACCAAGCAAGGTGCTTGGTTTCCCTATCATTTCTGCTGCTCTTTGAGATGGAGAGATAATGTAACCAAAAGATTACTCCCAAAATGCTTCCACTGAAGTCATTTTGATTCATTCATGCCTTCTGCCTAATGTTTTTCCCCTCCTTGATCTCAATCCCTGGTTCACTCAGGTCACTCCTTGGGACTTTTATACTCTACTAGAATTCATTCCTTTTTAAAAAAAAAAAAAATACTATATAGAATTTGTATTGGATGAATTTTGACTGGCTAGGAACATAATGCCCAATTTCATTCATGTTCCTATAGAACAAGTTGCCCCCTGTAATATTGTAATATTGAGTGTTTTCTCAGAAGTGCTTCAGATGAAGAAAATTTAAGTCGTAATTCTCAGGATTTTTCTCTTTCCAGATATTTGCAGCTAATATCTCTCCTGTTATTTAAATCTGTCTTTATTTCTCTAAAGAATATTTTATATTTGTATTTCTATAGTTCTTGTATGTGCCTTGGTAGACTTTAAAATATTTTATTTTTTTTTGTTACATTATTTATATTTAACTCTTATCTAATTATTTTAAATGGAATTTCACTTCATCTCTTCTCCCATTGGATTCTTTTGCATTGTTCAGAATATTCTAGATGAGATCTCTGTGAGAAAACTTAGAAGGAAAAAAGATAGAAGGGTAGAGAATAGCAGATTGTCACCAATGAAGGTTATGTCTTCATTGCTTCTTTTTCAGTCAGCCCACCCTCCTTGGCAGAGTTATACATTGCAAACACTATGGTCATATGAGAGGGAAAGAAATGAATGAGAATGACTATACCAAAAAAAAATTCTAGTGAAGATTTTTAAAAAACTGAAATATAAATTACATTTTACTTTTATGAAATGAGTTCTCTCCAATTGCTAAGTAGTTGTGAAATAAGTTGTAGTATATTCAGTACTTTATAATAAATTTATTTATAAATAAAAATATTATATTTAAATATTTATAATTATAATATATAATGTAAATATATTAAAAAATAAAAATATAATGAATATATATTTTTTAAAAGATAACAAATCTTGCAATTCATGAAGCTTAGAAATGTACCTCTTTGCAGGATGCTTTTGATGATGCTGTAAAATATTTTGGAGAAAATCCTAAGACGACGCCACCCTCTGTCTTCTTCCCAGTTTTTGTGCGGTTTGTTAAAGCTTATAAGGTAAATAGGAAGACTTAATATTTCCCTCTGTATAACTTGTCTGATTAACTGAGACCTGGGGCCTTGGGACATCCAGCATTCTGTTGGGAGTTAATTCTTTTGGCTTCAGCAGAAACTTTCTCCACTCTTGACTTGTGAGGTTAAGTGTTCCTTATCAGTCCCAGTTTCTTTTGCTGTACTGAATGCCTGCCACTCTTAGCAAAGGGGTGGATCATGTCCTCTGCAAGATAATCCTGAGAATTAGGAGGCAAGACCTTCAAGCTGATGAGCACCATGTTAGCATCCAGGCTCTAACAGGCATGGTGACACCTTGTGGCTCCTTCTATAACTAGACCATAGATGGTCCCTAACTTACCACAGGTTTATATTTCTCTGGTGACTGAAAAAAAGTGTGTTTGCTATGGCTAAGGACATTTGTTCTATTAATCCAGGGTGAGGCTGTGGTTAAGGAAGAGCTGAGATTGCTGTGGCTTCAGGGCTGAGAGGAAAAGAGAATGGTAATTGATGACAAATTTCTCTGTCCCAAGTCATCATCCAGTACAGTTGCTTCCAGGAAAGGACCTTTTACAAATACTACTTTATTTGATTTTCACAACATCCCTTTGAGATTATTATCCTCATTTTACAGATGAGGGAACTGAGGGAAATGGGTTTAGTGATTTGATCACATTCATATAACTAGTTGTCAAAGTCATGGTAGTAGTAATAAGTAACAATAATCATTATTATTATTACTAATTATTCTTAAAGCTGTGCTTATTTGTGCTAGGAATTAGATACTATTATTAGCTCCATTTTACAAATGGGAAAACTGTGAGAGAAATTAAGTGACTTGCCAAAATTACATAGCTACTAAGTGAGGTTGGATTTAAACTCATTCTCCTCCTCTTCCTTGTCTTCTTCCTTTTCTGTCTCCTCCTTCTCCTTCCTCCTTTTCACCCCAAAGGGTTGTTTTATTTATTTTTATGATAGCTTTTTTTTTTCAAAATACATGCAAAGATAGTTTTCAACATTCTCCCTTGCAAAATCTTGTGTTCCAGATTTTTCCCTCTCCTTTCACCCCATCTCCTCCCCTAGACAGCAAGTAATCCAATATAAGTTAAACATATACAGTTCTTCTAAATATATTTCCACGTTTATCAAATTGCACAAGAAAAATCAGATCAAAAAATAAAAAAAAATTTAGAGAAAAAAAAGCAAGTAAACAATAACAACAACAAAAAAGGTAAAAATACTATGTTGTGGTCCACATTCAGTCCCTATAGTTCTCTTTCTGGATGCAGATAGCTCTCTCCATCACAAGTCTATTGGAATTGGTTGAATCACCTCATTGTTGAAAAGAACCAAGTCCATCATATAAACTCAGATTTTCTTGAATAAATTTAGCCCCAGTATTCTATTCATTATGCCATCAGAGGCCTCTTAAGATTGTCTTCTGGCAGCTTTGTGAGGTGTATTAGAATGGCGTTTATCTTGTAGTGATAATTTTTGTTGTTATTAAGTCGTTCAGTCATGTCCAACGTTTTTTGACCTCATTTTGAGTTTTTGTAGCAAGAATACTAGAATGATTTGACATTTCCTTCTCTGGTATGTTCCTCTTTTACAGATGAGGAACTGAGACAAATAGGGTTTACACTCCTGGTAAGTGTCTGAAACCAGATTTGAGGTCTTCCTAATTCCAAATGCAGTATTCTATCTACTATGCTACCTAGCTGTCTTATAGTGATAATAGTCAGTGGCTTCTGTTTCCCAAGGTGTAAATCACAGAGATTCAAAATTAATAGATCTCATTTTTTAAAAAAATGGATCTCAATGAACATGTAGATAAACTGGTCCTTGTGGTCTAGAGCAGGGGTTATCAAACTACAGCCCACAGGCCAGATGTGGCTCGCTGAAGTTGTTTATGCGGCCCGCCTATAGCAAAATCAGACCAGAAGTGACATTCGACCTAAATTCGCGTTAGCAATGCACACTTGCTGCACTGGGCTGAGGTGGCGGAGACAGAGTGTGAGGTGCTCCAACAGTCTGAGGGACAGTGAACTGGCCCCCCTATTTAAAAAGTTTGAGGGGGGCAGCTAGGTGGCGCAGTAGATAGAGCACCAGCCTTGAATTCTGGAGGACCCGAGTTCAAATCTGGTCTCAGACACTTAACACTTCCTAGCTGTGTGACCCTGGGCAAGTCATTTAACCCCAGCCTCGGGGTATGTGTGGGGGGAGTTTGAGGACCACTGGTCTAGGGCATCCCCTCCCACATTCCAAACAAGTAGTCAGCCAGGCTTGCTGAAATTCAGACTAAGCAAAAGGTGGAAACCCCAGTGCCAGTCCATTCCATTTTGGGGTAGCTCTGTTAGAACCAAAGCTCTAGATCCCGAAATCTGTTTCTGTAGAACTTTTACTTTTTAGTTCTGTGATCTAGAACTAGGTAGGGAGGAAGGAGAAGATCCTCTTCATGATGGCTTTTTAAATGCTTGAAGACAACCATCCTGTTCCCCCCATCTCCCATCATTACCCCCCTTTAGGTTCACCACCATTGCCCCTCTCCAAAAAAAAGAAAACAAAATTCTGTCACTCATTACATGTCTATGGAAGGCACTCTTCTAGGGGCTTGGAATTTAGAAACAATCCCAGTTCTTTCAGTTAATCCTCTTAAGACAGAATCTTAAAGCCTCTTACTATTCTAGATAACTTTCTGTATTCTTTCAAAAGAACTTAGAAAGCAGCCATAGTACACCTCACACTCTACTAGGTACTTTAAGGAAGGACACAAAAGAAATAGAACATTCTTTGTTTTAAAGAACCTTACCCATCTAACTGGGGACCCAAAATCTACTTATTAGAATTATAAAGTTCCAGACTTTGAAAGTATGTAAAGATTTTCTAGTTCATCTTCTGGTGTATAGGCACAGAAAAGAGACATTGAAGGTCACATTGATCTTTAATGACTAATCTGAGACTTGAATCACTTTGCTCAGATTTTAGCATACACGCACAGCATTAACTGAGACCATATACATTTGAGGCATCATACTAGGTTCTGTGAAAAGTACAAAGAGGAACAGACCTGGTATTTCCATGCCAGTAATTTATAATCTAGTGGGGGAAATAAGACATAGATTCAAAGAACTGTAATACAGGGAGGAACGTTTTAAATACTAGAGAACAGCTGCAAAGAACTTGATGAAGATGGAGGAGATGGGAGCTGGCTTCTAAACTGAGGCCACCAGGATCAGCAGAGAGATCATGGAAGAGGTAGCATTTGACCTGGGCTTTGGATAGTGTTTAGAATTTTATGAGTTAAGGATGAAGGAAAGGAGTATTCCAGAAGATGTAGAGACATCATGGTATGGTACATAAACTACTGAACTTGTAGTCAGGAATACGGATTCAACTCTAACCTCAGATTTTTATTAGTTGTGTGATCGTGGACAAACCACTTAACCCCTCTCTGCCTCAGTTTCCTTATACATAAAGTAAGATTGCACCTGATGACCTCTTAGTTTCTTGCCAACTTGAAATATCATATTTTGATCTTGTGAATGAAAGATAGGGAGATGGAAAAGCACAGCATATGTATGTTCAGAGACTATTTAGTTTTGGTGAGGAGTTCAGGTTGGGTAGGAGGTAAGACTCCTTACCTCTAAAATGACTTGAAAATTTCTGTTGTCAGTGCAAAGAATGTAAGGGAGTTCAAAATTCAGGTATGATTGCTGAACAGTTTCAGATTTGAGCCTTCATTTGAGTGCATTGGAGCTAAGGCAGGCAAATATTTTGCATTAGGCTGTAAAAACAAGTAATCTGGGCCAGAGGAGTTGTCAGAGTCAATGGTAGACCCTGGATTGAAATTTGGAACCTACTGAAGTTCCATTTCTATTTTCAGTTTTGGGGCCTGACTACTTTTAAATCTTTGCTTAATGAAAACTATCTTCCCGTTCCCCTTCTTTTGCCTTCCCTCCCCTTACCAGTCACATGCTATTAAATTCAGTTCTTTGTCATTTTGCATTAAACAGCAAGCTGAGGAAGAGAATGAGCTGAGGAAAAAGCAGGAGCAGGCTCTCATGGAAAAGCTCTTGGAACAGGAAGCACTAATGGAACAACAGGATCCAAAGGTATGAAATCTGTGCAAGACCTGTTTAGTTGGTGCTTAATAAGCAGTGAAGATCCCTTACAGTTCCCGGTGGCAGGTGAGAAGAAAGCTTGCCTTGAATATACTGCATACCAATCCTAGCTTTGAAGTCAGGAGAGCACCTACCCATCACCTACCCCTTTTGTTAATACTCTGTTCCATGGTGTGCCAGGTTGGGTTCTTTTTACCTTTTTAGAAAAATAAAATTTAAACCAGAATTATGTTTTTTCTTCCCCCTCTGCTAAAGCACTTTCTTGACTCCATTTCATTCAAGTGATCCAATGAGGTTTCTTTAAGTTCCAGATGGTAGAAATGGGCCATTTGCTTCTGATTAGCAAAGTAATCCTTTATATATTTTGAGTTTCCCTAAATTTTCTGTGGCTCATGGGTCCCCATTTATCCTCTTTTCTTTTATTCCAGTCTCCTTCTCATAAAACCAAGAGGCAACAGCAGGAGTTAATTGCAGAATTAAGAAGGCGGCAAGTGAAGGATAACAGACATGTATATGAGGGGAAAGATGGTGCTATTGAGGATATTATTACAGGTAAATGACCTTTTTTAAAAATCCTAAACCAGTGGAAATCCCCAACGACCCTACTTTCACTTTTCTGAATTCAGCAGATCATCTTATCATATGTGTCCATTGTGGGCAAGTCCTTCAGTGAGTCTGATTCCATTTCAGTGTTCCCTGTGCAAAATGACTCTTCAGAAGTGCAGTCATGTTTACATAATGTGAATCTCAAGCCCAGAGTATTGCCCATCTATCTGAATTCAGCAGTTTCTCCCAAACTTTGTCCCCTTCTTTCTGACTTCCTCTTATTTTTGAATCATTAATGGGGGTACTTTCATTTTTAGAATGTTTTTCTGTTTCTCTTAAGATTTACCACCACTTCTCCCCTCCACCACCTTATAAAAACTAGAAGAGAAAGCAGATCAGTATCCCAACATGCCTTTGGGGACATTCTTAGGAAGCCTTTCTCCTCCCCTGAGATAAAAGAACTCTGCTGTCATTAGATGAAGAGAAGATTATGCTTTCATTTAAATGCATTAATCCCATGACTAACACACAACTGGAGATTTCAGTCAGATTTGAAAGATTTATCTCTGAGTGGTTCCTGTCAGAATGAGCCCTGCAGATTAATCCATGCTCTCTGTTCATTGCCCCCAGTTTTTAGAGGTTCTCAATTTTCTATATACAAGAAGGAAAGCCCATTTTTATGGTGGGGACTAGAAACTTGGCTTCCTTACTCTGTAGTTTCCCAACTCTCTGGCTTTTGCTTTGATATCAGAAATGCAGCCCTAAAGATAAACATTCCTAGCCAGTGGACTCACAGAAACCTGTCACTTCTGAACCTCTACTCCTTGACCCCAAGTCTTGCAGAAAAAATAAGTAAATGAATCAAGAGGCTTTACTCCTCCTCCAGGATCACTGTACTTAGTGGGGTGGCAAAAATACCTCAAGAGAAGGCTCAGGTGGGATGTCCCAAAAGTTGTAGCAGAGAATAAGCTATTTACATTTAAAAATCGTCTCATGACTTCTGTAAAAACCTGTATATGTATAGTTCAAGCAAAAATTCCTTAAATGCCTATAAAATATGAGGTATCATACTTAGATATGAAAAATATCTTGACAGAAATGAAATGTGCCTATCCTCAAGGAGCTTACATTCTGTTGGAATATATTAGTTGTTCATGGTATGGATGATACAACACTATATTTGAAGTCATATAATTATAGATTTAGAAAGTGAAGATTCTTAGAAAACATATGGCTTAGCCTTCTCATTTTACAGGTGAGGAAATAGAGTCTCAGAAAGGTAAAGTGACTGATTACTGGTGGTACCTCAGATAATTAATTCCAGAGCTGAGATTCAAATCTAGGTTATCACACTGCAAAGGAAAAGGAAGGAAACAAGCAATTTTCTTTTTTTTCCTTTTTTTTTTTTTTTTTTTTTTGAGGCTGGGGTTAAGTGACTTGCCCAGGGTCACACAGCTAGGAAGTGTTTAAGTGTCTGAGATCAGATTTGAACTCGGGTGCTCCTGAATTCAAGGCTGGTGCTCTATCCACTGCGCCACCTAGCTGCTGCCGGAAACAAGCATTTTTCAAATACTAGGCACTGAAGTAAGCACATTTACAAGTATCATATTTGATCCTCATGACAACTTTGGGAAATAGTTCCCATTTTAGAACTAAGGAAATTGGTATAGACAGAAGTTAACTGATTTGTCCAGGGTTGCACAGCTTGTAAGTATCTAAAATTGGTCTTCCTGACCTCCAGACCCAGCATTCTATCTACTGTATCACCAAACAGCCTCCCATTCCACAAGAGCACATATAGTCACTTTACCTCTTTTAGGATATCATTTTGTCAAATGGGAAACTCAGACTAAATAATCATTAATGTCCCTTGTAACTCTAAATCTTATAAACTATATGAACATATATGCACACATTCTGCAGTAGTATCAGATTTCAAAACTATACACAAAGCAGTAAATCATCAAAATGATTTAGTACTGATTAAGAATAGAGAGGTTAATTAGTAGAAGAGATTAGCTACATTCTCTGTAGAGATAAAAGAACACAGAAGCCTAGTGTTTGATACAAAGACTCCAGCTATATATATATATTGAGGTAAGAATTCACTAATCAATAAAAACTATTGAAAAATTATGCATTAGTCTGGCAGAAAGTTGGTATAGACCAGCAGCTTATGCTAAGATAAGATCCAAAAGGATCTATGACATGAAAGGGGTGATATCATAAACAGGTTAGAGGAGCAAGGATCTAATGAAGAGGTAATAAATAGTTCATGATCAAAAAAGGGATCAAGATCAATATTATATACATATATATATATATATAAATATAAAGGACAGTTTTGATTACATAAAATTAAGAAGTTTCTCTAAAACCAATGAAGCTAGAAATTAGAAAGCAAGTTTCTTTGATAAGGACTTAACTTCTGAGATCCATTACTGATTCAAAGTTAAAAGAATAAAAAGCTAGTCTCCAGCTGATAAATGGTTAAACAATGTGAACAGGCAGTTTTCTAAGGAAAAAAATCCAAACTCTCGATAGTCATAAGAAAAATGCTCCAAATCACTAAAGAAATTAGAAAATGAAAAGTAAAGCAAATTGAAATTCCATATCACATGCATTTGCAGAATAGAACTATAGATATTTAAAATTAAAAGCCTGGATTCCCCCCTCCCTCCCTTTAACTCTTTGTCCCTCTTTCTTTGCCTCAGCATTTAGGGACAATACAACTTGATCCTTAGAAAATGTAAGCTCATTGAAAACAGGAACAGGTTCATTTTGGTCTTTATCATCCTAGTATCTAGCATAATGTTTTGTATTTGGTAGATGTTCAGTAGGTATTAAGTAAATGTTTGCTAATTGATTAATCAAAGAAGAGAAGAAGAAGGAGAGAAGGGAGCAATTTTCTTCAATATAAGAGAATCACGGGGGCAGCTAGGTGGCGCAGTGGATAGAGCACCAGCCTTGAATTCAGGAGGACCCGAGTTCAAATCTGGTCTTAGACACTTAACACTTCCTAGCTGTGTGACCCTGGGCAAGTCACTTAATCCCAGCCTCAAAAAAAAAAAAAAAAAAAAAAAAAAAATTTATATATATATATATATATATAAAAGAGAATCACAGCTTATGCTGCAACATGCAATAACTTTGTTAAGTTCAAGAGCCTATTGGTCTTTCATTTTAGCAGCTTTGCCTTTCTAGAACAGTGTACATACAGTTGATAAAATAAATCAAATATAGTTTTGTGATTCATTTGTGGTATTATCAATCATTTTCATTTAGGCAAAACTAAAAGGATTTTTTAAGTGCTCTGATTATAATAGCTGCCTTTTAACCACCTCTTTATCCCCAGTTAGGATTTACAAATCTTCTAGTCCTTATGTAGCTGATCACTATGCCTTTTGTAATCCCCAGTCATTAACAAAAGCACTAACTAATGCAGTGAATCTCTGCTTCTTACTCTGTTCTGTTTTGTTTGTCTTGTTTGGCTGTTATTTTCTATGCAGTGCTGAAGACTGTGCCCTTTACAGCTCGTACCGCCAAGCGTGGCTCTCGGTTTTTCTGCGAACCTGTTCTCACTGAGGAATTCCATTACTAAACTATTACTTTTTCACACCTGATGCTCTTAAAAGGTTGCTGTAGATTTTTGGCCAATTATCTCTATCTATGTGGATATCAAACAGGGTCAGATGACTTGTAAATGGATAGCATGTATCTGATGTCCATGTGGAATTCTGTTTTATGTTATTCCCATGTTGCACGGTCTTGCATTCAGTCACCTCTGAAATCCCCATCATCATTCTCATGATGACCTTCTTCATCTTCATATTCCAGAGCCATTTGGTCTGTGTGACAGAGCCATGGAATAGCAAGTTTTGAAATTGTACCTTATTTAAAAGTATCTTATTGGGAAAAGGGAAGGCTTGGATCTTGGTTTGTGGAGAGGGAGGGGACTTAGAAGAGAAGGCTCTAATTCGGCCGTTTCATTTTATAGATGAAAACACTGAGAGTTAAAAAGGTGGTAAGAATACTTGGATTCAAATAGGGCAATCTAGTTTTAGTGCTGACTGAACCAACCCCTTTTAAAACTTGGGGCAACTACTTAATCTTTCACTTTTTGACTTAACCTCTAAATAAATTGGAATAATACTAATTCCTTCTCCCTTTTAAAGAGGCAATAAAAGAAGAATTTTATATATATTTTAGAAGACAAAATGCTGTGGAGTTATTAAATGTTATTTTTTCCTCACTTTCAAAAAGGGCCAAGTTGAGTTCTAAATTGTGACAGTTCACTTGCTTTCCTAGGCTACTCACCCAGCCTTTAGATAGTTAACTCTGTGGAGTAGATCTGATAGAGCATGGAATAAATGAGCCCCCTCCACCAGAAGTGTGCATGGACTATCAGTGACAATATGTAGGTTCTCTTCTTGCCTTGTGAAAATCATCCAAAACCTTTCCCATTCATCAGAATGTTATGTGTATTGTCTTTCCTGGCTAACCAGCATGTGCATGTAAGAGCATCCTTAGAAGGGGAATAAGATAGATGCCCTCATTATGTCATTTATCATGCCCATCATTTGTGCCCAGTCCCATCCCACATCCAGAATACTCCTGAATCAGGTTCATGATGATTTATTGGATCATAATGTTAGGAATCATGGTCTTATCATCAGAAGACTGACCTTTGGGTGACGAAATCTTTTTAGCTATAGTAACTCATGAAGATTGTTTATAAAAAGTGCAAAGGGGCTGATTTCTAAATTTGTTAATATATTAGACATGGAGTGAGAAAACATGCCTTAAGTGCTTTGCATACTTTGAAAGTACTCATCAAGGGCCAGTTCTGATTGTCCTTTATCCACACCAACCAAATCACTGCTCTTTTGAAATATTGAAGAAGGCAATGTAGGAACAGTGGTGCAAATGAACTACCAGGACATCCCAGGAAACCTCAATATTGTGAGAAACCCTAGAAATGATTTAACATCCCCAAATAACGAACTAAGTCAACTCCAGTATTCAGCCACAGAAGAGATTCTTTGGGATGCCAAATAATATAGGCCAGGGACAATGGATGAAATATATCTGACAAGAAGGAGTAATGATGATGTTAACTCTTTTTTTAGTATACATGTCTGCAGGGTGGAATGGATTTGGAGCTGGGCACATGTGTATTAGGCAGTATTAATGGTTTGAAGAATGCACTTTAACCTGTCCTATGTGTGTTTTCATTTTGTCTTTGATGAAGTAACAAGTGAGGGATGGGAGTGGGGTGGGAGAGGGTAGAGTCCAAATTGTTCTTGCTCTGTAGTAAACTTAACTCACAGTGCTTATTAATCATGTTGGGACTCTAATCTGCTTGGCCATTATTTGCTCTGTCAAGTGAATTTGTTGGATTACTTTCCTGGAGCCAATCTTCAAAGCAGCTTGGAATTGGGTAGTCAGAGATCAAGGGGGTGGGAAAACCATCTCATCCTTTTCTTGCTGTATCTAACCCCAACTCATTGTGGTGACCTTCCACTCTCTTGTTCTGTTGGCTAACCTGCCTGGGATTTTTAAACATTGAGTTGAGTTGCTCGTCATTTTCATCCCATTTTTACTTAACCATCATTTTGTGTTTTGTTTTGTTTTTTTTTTTCTGTTTAGCCTTAAAGAAGAATAATATCACTAAATTTCCCAATGTTCACTCGAGGGTAAGGATTTCTTCTAGCACACCGGTGGTGGAGGATACACAGAGCTGGCAAGCATCACTTTTTACTTAGCTTCCTCCTCTCTCTATATATGCCAGACCAATGACTGTTAATATGACTGAGGGTAATACTGGGGAGAGTCTGTCTCATGAGAAGTCATCTCATCTCACATTCTAAAGATGTGGCCTTTATTCGCTCCTTTACTTTTATAATACTTAAATACTTACTGTGGAGTTTATACTGTGGAGTTTATACCCTCTATAATATGGTGGCTTGGGCGAGAATATTCAATGATAATTTCACTTGCTTTGGGTATAGGGGTTCCACTTGATTCTACCACTTATTTTATGCTTCTGAATTTTTTTTCCTCTCCCAAACTCCTCAGTCTCAATTAAGAAAGAAATGATCATTCCTGGAGGAATTACCTCCAATCCTGTATGGCACAAATTTCTCTGAGAACTTGGGTGATTTGGGCATCAAATGATATATCCAGGCTGGATAAAAGAAAAGATGGGGTCAGCTTTCTTTCCAATTTCACATCACACATTGAAGCTTGAAAACCATTTTTAAATATAATTTTGCCCTAGTGGGGCTTTGAAAGTAGAGAGAGTTTAGCAGGAGCATGGCTGGGTAGATGGATGAGAGTCGGCGTATGTGAGTGTATGTAAGTGTGTGCGTGTGTGTGTGTGTGTGTACATATGTGTGTGCAGGTATGTGTACATTTTGCCTGCCTAACCCCAGGAGACAAGAGGTAGGTGATGGGATACAAAGGCCACAATAAAGTTTTCTTCTAATTTTTTTCTCCTTTGGAAGATTAGTCTTAACTAATCCTACTAGCCATTAGTAAAAGTTACCACAGCAAAGCAAATAGAGGTAATAAAGGATAGACATTTGAAACTACTTCATTCATTCCCCTAATTATCATCTCTGTCCAAAGGTGGTGGTCTAGATAAAGTGCCTGTTTTGTTACATTGTCTGCTTCTGAGCATGTTCCCATAAATTCCTTTTCTTCAGCCTAATAGCCATACTTTCTGATGACCAACCACTTTGACAGGGACAAAGAACCACACACACACACACACACACATACACATATACACACACACACACACATACAACATTGATGATTGATAAATCATTAACTATAGCAAGTCATTGATTAACCAGAATGCTCATCAAAGGATATAGATAGAATTGGAATTTTTGGGGTAACTGAGGATTGATACCATCTCCCAACTTTTTTTTATATCATGCTTTATTATTGACTATCTTTCTAATATGAATTTTAAGCCTTATCTTTGCTATATTGTAATAACTATAATGGAACCTTTCTTTGTTAATTGAAGACATTATAGTATTGTGGATAATCACTGTACAGTTAATAAGAATAGCAATAATGGTGTTGATAGCTAACATTTACAAAGTATTTTAATGTGTATTAGCCATGTTACTAAGCACTTTACAATTATTATCTCATTTGATCCTCATAACAACCCTTGGAGGTAATTATTATTTTTCTCTCTGTTTTATGAGGTTGCTGAGGGAGACAAACAAAGTAAGTGGCCTAGGCCATATCTTGGCCAGAATTTTGTTTTCCCTGAGGCAATTGGGGCTAAGTGACTTGTCCAGGGTCACACAGCCAGGAAGTGTTAAATGTTGGAGGCTAGATTTGAACTCAGGTCAATCTATCTACCAACTAGCTGCCTGCCCCCTTGGCCATTGTTTTTTTTTTTTTAAATACATCCCTAATGTTAATATTTTTCCCCCTTGACCTTTTACATCTCCTAAAATTGATTTCAAAGGAAAATTCAATTTAATCGAAGGTTCTGGTTAATCAAGATTTTGCTAAATATGGTCATCATAAAACTTCAGAGCTAACCAGCTTAAAGAAATCTGAATCCCTCTTGCTATGAAAGGGCAGAAGGTAGGGTTGAGGCAGATTTTAGACCTTGAAGACTTAATTCTATCATGGAACAGACACCTATTTTCCAAGCATCAGCTGCCCCTCAGAATAGAGTGCAGTTTCTCTGTCCAAGTGATTTTTGGGAACTTGGAAAACAAGTATATCACCAGCATGAAAGACTGCTTACAAGCTGAGATGTTTGGATACCACCATGGACTATAAATATTAAAGGGGAAAAGTAACAAATTTTCTTTTTCAGTCACCTTTACCCTCATCACAGTGACTTATGATCAGATTATGTTTCTGGGATTATTTATTTAAAGCATCAACTGTTTCCAGTTGTTGCTACATTTTAAAGTTAGACTTTCTAGCCAGTGACTGAAATCTCCTACTATTTTTTCCTCTCCTCCTCAAAAGCCCACAAACTTACCAGCATTAAAGTAGAACCCGTTCATTTTGTCATTGGCTCACTTAAGCTCGATGAGCTTTTGGCTCTTTGTCTAAATCTTTCACACAAGCTGCTTTGATTGGCTGCCAGCAGAACTTTGTTTTGTCTAGACAGGCTGTGAAGAGCTGCATCCCCCTAATTGGCTTTTCCCTCTTACAGATCTTAGAAACCAGCCGTACAGACGAGCCGATGCGGTGAGGAGAAGTGTCCGGCGACGCTTTGATGATCAGAACTTGCGCCCTGTTAATGGTGCTGAGATAGCCATGTGAGCCAGACCTGCCTGCATGTGTAAAGTGGAGGGTGTACTTCAATGATAACCATGTCTGTGGGAACTCTTCTGGCTACCACTTAATGCAGCCTTGAATAATTATATTCTGAAGGGCCAAAAGGCCTAAAAATTGCATAGGAACTTTAAAAACAAAATTAAAAAGATGGGCTCTCCATTCAACCATAGTAACAAGTGCCTAAGATGAAAGTACCTGCTCAAATTAATCAAAGCAATAGGACTTGATTTGATTGGGTATCTTTTTACACCAATATGTTATTCAGTGTTTTTAACCAAAATGTAAATGTCATGTTATCTTCTTTTCTGTTACCTGCAACTTAATGATTGTCTTATGGCCCACCTTGGTTTCTTGACAGGTTGTAAATAACATACTCGGGTGAGATCTGCTCTGGATCCCTTTTGACTTTTACATGTCAATGTGCTGTCTAATAAGCAATTTATTTTGAGCTTCAAATAGCACTTCTTTCTAGGTTGCATCTCAGAAGGTTTGTTGTTGTGAGGGAAGCCATTCTCAGACTGTTCCTTCCAGTCACAGCCTAAGTCTGTCAAAGACTAAAGAGGATGTGATGACATGTAATTTCATTACACAGAGTCACCCAATCAGTCTTCATTTTTACATATGACTTTTTCTGTGCAATGCCCTGAGGGATGGTTTGAAGGGTAAGACTTGCAATGCTATACAAAATTATGGGAATATCAAGCAAGATATTTATGATACTATGTTCTTCAGAGAGGCAGCTTATAGGTAATATTTATTAATTAGCATCAAGCTATTAACATCTCAGTTATCAGTATTAGGATCTCCAAGAACCATTGAAGTTTAATTCTGAGCACAGTGAACAGTCATGTGCCTTGTCAGAAAGAAGTTTGCTTGACCGTTTGATGAGCATTCAGATCGCAATTTCCACCTGCAGAGTGCTGAGCTTGTTCTCTTTTGACAATCGCATTTGAGGGTTGGTTGGTTTTTTTTTTTAACGGCAGTGAGGGGTGCATTTGACCACTGGATGTAGAGAAATTCCAAAACCTAGTCTGATGCTTCCTTCCCCGGATATTTTAGGGGAAATTGGGAATTGATTTGTTAGGATCATGTGTATTTGGATGAAGCAAGGAAAAGACATATATGCAAAATGAGAATAGAAGGCAAGCCAGGCTCACTCTGCAGGTACAGGGCAAACCATTTGTGCTTTACGTGGCTTCTTCTTGGGCAGGGCACTTGATTTAGTCCCAAGTCAAAACCTGGACTGAAGATAAATTTGTCATTTTGGAAGATAAATCTGCTTCTGGCTTACCTTTTTTGGTAGCATTTCATCAATATGTTAATTGTAAAATTTATTGTATAGTATTTAACCACTGAATTCCTTTTCATTTATGTTGTGCTTAAGTGAATCCCTGGTGAAGGTCTCATTTTCCTTGGATGATGTGTAGTTATATGATAATCTGTTTTTAAATGTACAGATATTTTGCTACAAAATTGGTGCCATTTTTTATGGTTTTTACACCTCTTTAATTCCCACTTTAGTCTCTGGGTAATATTGTAAATATTGTTTAAAAAACTGCATTGGCCTGTGCTATACAATCTGAATGTTATTTTAACTTATAGTTCATTTTTTATATTTAACTACAAGGTCAGTTGAGGGATCAAAGTTGTTACTTTTTTTTTTTTTTTTTTTTTTTTTGCTTAACTTACAGAAAGTTTCATTTCAAACTGCCACTGCTAGCACATCTCCAGAAATGTGTACTCTACATGCTTTCAAAAGAACATGCCAAGATTGTGTGTCTGCTGACACTGATTGGACACTATACCTAAAGAAGCAATGATTTTAGCAATTAAGTGAAATCAAAAATTTTGGCATAAATTCAAATACACAAGTTTTAGACCTTAGTGCTAACATACAAATAAATTTTCATACATGTATTTATTGTTCTACAATTAGAATGGACCATAATGTTGGCATGTTCTTTTTGTTTTGTTTTTTGTTGTAATGGGCCTGCTTCTTAGCAATATTAGAAGTGTTTTATAAAACAGTTCATGTTACTTTTCTGGTCTGTTCATGGCATATGAGCAAATAAAACTATTTACACTACTATATGGCAATGCTTTGTTTTTTATTGGTCAGAATAGTGGGGTAGGGTGCTTTATCATTAGCATCTCACTTCTAGTTTTATGACCTCACATTTAAAAATTGATTCTACCCTGTCTACCTTCAATTCTATTCTGTCACTTGCCTTCCTACTTGTGTCAAACAAAAATATATTAGTATTTTGGTGTTTTGTGCATATGGCAAATTTATGAGCAAAAAACCAGTTCATTCCTAGAAACTATTACAAAGGAGAAAGGAAGCTGATCATGTTATAATCTTCAATGAGTACGTCCTGGTTAATCATCTAAGTGTAAGGTATTACATTTGGTACTGGGGATATATAAAGATGAAAAATGAATCCTTGGTTTTCAAGAATTTTTTACTCTATGGAGGACAGATTCAATGTATTTAGTAAATATAACACGAGTTTATACTATGGAGATGAAAAAATATCAATAATCTAAGAATAGTCAAGGATGCAAAGAATACATTTACCTACGAGATTATTAAAGGCTTCATAGAAGTGGCACAAGGACCTTTACAGGTAAAGAGAAGACTTTTGTTCCTAAATTCAAAGTTTTTTGTAGTCATGACAGGATCAAACTTTAATTTACCTTAATTTAAAAGCTTTGGCAAAGATAGAATGTTGAACATAGCTAGCTAGCATGGTAGTTGGTTAGCACAAAGTTGGAGCAAAATGAGGATTTCAATTAAGACAGTGGCAGTATAAGTATTGTTTTGTTAAGTATGTATGTAAAGGCATTATGGAAAAGACTGGATCTGAATGCCAGAGAGTCACTGATTTTTGAGGCTGGGTGACTGAAAATTTTAGGGCTATCAAGAAAAACAGAAACAGACACAGCTAAAAGGAAAACATGAATTGTGTTGTGGACTTGACTGGGCATTTGGGAGCTGGAGGTCAGAAAAGAGATCAGGATTTATATCAGTAGTATGATCATTTGATAACTGTGGGAAGGATTGAGACCTACAAAGAAAAAATTTAAAGAGAAGATAATCCAAGGAGAAAATTCTAGAGGTACATACACTTTAGATCAGTGGTCCTCAAACTTTTTAAATAGGGGGCCAGTTCACTGTCCCTCAGACTGTTGGAGGGCCAGACTATAGTAAAAATAAAAACTCACACTGTCTCCGCCCCTCAGCCCATTTGCCATAACCAGGCGGGCTGCATCTGGCCTGCAAGCCTTAGTTTGAGAAGCCCTGCTTTAGACTGTCAGAAAATCAATTCTTCACAAAGAGTAGTTAAGTAAAAATAGAACCATTAGTGTAGTGCCTCCAAAGAGGAAAAGATATCCAAAACATGAAGATTGTTTTATATAAATAAGACCATCACATTTGGCAATTGAGGGTCTTGTATGAATGAGAAATTTCTGCCCTTCCCTCTGTATTACTTAAATTTCTCTAAAATTTATGACTTCTTCCTCTCCCTCTGTATTATTTAAGTCACATAGAAAAGGGTTAAGGAGAATATCATGGTATGACAAAAAGGTTACCATATGAGAACAAAAAGATCTTTATTTTTAAGGGACATGAAGACAGTCTAAATAATTCAAATGATTATAGTACAGCCATTTAAGCTAGGATGTAATGTTTAAAAATTGCTCCATGAAAAGTCTGAGATGATAAACAGCACCTCACATTAAAGGGTCACCAGATCCTCTCTTAATCTAGGGTTTCCTATTTCCCGTTTTTATTGATTAAAAAAAAAAAAAATTCTACATCTGAGGACATCTTACACCACACATTGACCTGTCCAGGGGAAGAGTTATTTTTGAGGCAACTAAATTTTCACAAAACTTCGAATTCGCATTTATAATCAAATCCAACTATACACAATGTTAGTCTAATCATTTAACAGTAGCTAAAATGCACCTGAATTTTACTTCCTGTCATCTTAAGTTTAGCCATACTTCATGTTCATGCTTGCTTGAAGAAATATCCCAATAACAAAGGTCAGCTTCTTGCCCTTATCACAAAACAGCACTAATTACTAAATACAGTTTAGTGGAAGTGAAATTGTAAAGAAAATAATCCCAAGTTCCCCACAAGTTGCCATTTATTTCAGCACTCTGGGCCTGAGTTTCCTTTCTTGTAAATTCAGTTTTAATGTTTACAGTTAGTGTTTTTGTTCATTCAGCTTTAGGAAAAAGAAAAAAACCAAATCCATTGAAAAAGTGATAGGTAGCACACAATAGCTACCTATGAAGACCTTTGAGAGAAAAAAAGACGCATTATCTACTTTAGTAAAAGTTGCAATACCTTTTTCTAATAAATTATTTTTATTTACAAAAGGTCTAATTTTATTTAACAACTATGAGGCTTTTTAATTAATTACATCAGAACAATATATAAACAGAAAATTTGGCAATTACAAACACAGAAAATAGAAACCACTCTTTCCCATTAACTCAGCCTTTTCTTTAAAGCAAGTCCTCAATTTAATCAAGTGAGACTACCACCTATCTAAAGGGGGGGTTGTTTGCAAAACAAGTTTAAAACAATCACATTCATATCCCCAGGGAACAACAGAAAATAGATGCTATCAGTAGGAATGGCTCAGTTTGCTTTTTAAAGGGTCATTTTGAATCTGGTCCAGTTTATTATGTATGGGCAGCTACATAAGTCATTCTGGCTGCTTGGCTGATCCTACAAGCCACCTCAGGTTCTGCCTTACCAAGTCATGTGTGGTATTGGCAGTCAATTCATCACCAATATTATATTGCTTATGTAGCACTATACTGCGTCCTATGAAAAATTATAAAAGACAAAATACCATTAAAAAAAACAGACTGGATATAAAAGGACTCATTAATAGCCTAATATTTCATATCTATACAGGGAAAATAAATGGAAAAATGAAGGGATGATGGTAATAAAAACATTCTGTAAAATTCCCTTGTGAATTGGGCACGTGAAATTTAGACCTCCAATTTTTTCTGATTTTTTCCACATCATGTTTTGGAAAAACTTCCAATTACTTCTGGAGCTTGAACTCGATGGGTGGATTTTGAGACTTGGCTGAGCTGGTTCACTGAAAGAACCTGGAAAATGACTTGATTTATATTTCTATGGTATGATGAAAGCAGTATAGGGGAAAAAAATCACGGGTATTTTGAGAAATTCCAAGTTTGGAATCCGTTCCTATTTTTTTTACCCAAACATAAGGTAGCAAGAGTTAAGCATTATTCTCATTAACTGAATTAACAGTCCAGAAAAGAGGGTAGAGCAAGTAGACTATTTTAAGCCAATGCTCCTAACCAAGGTAGTATAATAGTGCACATATTTGGGTATAAATATGGTTTAAATTACTGAGTAACTTAAATGAAAGCTAGATGAATATAAATTCAAGTCAAACTAACTTAATCTTAATGAAAAAGTTTGCATACTGCATTAATAATTTGAAATGAGGACATTACTAGATGTTATGATGGATATTTTTCCCTTCTGCAAAATAAAGTGAAATGTTATCTATTCCAGTGAATGATATACATGATGTTGACACGTACTAGAATGTACTTGTGTATTTATGTATTGCTGGTATTGGAGAAGCATCCCTGGTGGGGGAAAAATATTAGGCCTTTATATTCAGGCAAATAAAAATTTCTCTATCAAGCTGAAACCAGAAAGAATGTGCTTCATCCTACCTTAATTTCATTTTGCTGCAAAACTGTTTCCTACATAATCCATATTTTACTTACATTATGCTCTTTAAAAATCCTGTTCTAAAATAATTCAAAACTTAGTCCTGTCTTCATCATTTGATTAAGAAAAGTATTTTCTTACCAAGTTCACTAAAAATAGTCAAGACTCAATCACTATGTGTGAAGAGACTTTTTTTTCCCTTTTCATATTCAGTTATAAAATTACCTATCCAGCATTGAGAACTCTTAATAGCTGGAAGGAATTTTTAAAAATATTGGAAGATTAGCTCCCCTCCACCCCCATTTTATAGTTGAGAAACCTGAGGCCTAGAGAAACTAATGGCAGCAGTTTTAGCCTCCTTTTCAGAAGTTAAACTGGTTTGATTAAAGAAGAGTACTATCTTTTTATTCAATGCTAAGAAATTCCTAACTGAGCAAAGAGAATCAAATACCTGCAGCTGTTTTCAGAATGATAATACAATGTTTTAAAAAACCTCTTGCTGGCACACTTAAGAATTTTAAGAAGTATGTTTTAAGTCATATAAAATTAATTTGGATGAAATGTTTATTAAACATATTACTTGTATGGTAATATTTCTTGCTGTTTTCAGATGAAATATAATTTACTTCTCAAACCAATTCAGTTTTCCTGCAAAAGAAATGAATTTAACAAGAGGGAAAGGACATTTTCCTCAAGGACAAAAAAAAATGCTTCTGTATTTAATTTAGTAACTAAAATAAAATGTACTAGTGGTTTTGAGGACAAATTAATGTCTTTGTAGTAGAGAGGTAGATCAAATAAACATGCAGTTATTTAATAAGCTATATTAAATTTAAATAAAAAGGTTCCCATAAATGCAAGATTATAAAGGTAAATAAAAAAACTTTAATTTGCATATTTGTAATTTCATTCTTTGAGCATATTGGTCAAAAACCAGTTTTGGTTTTGTCTAATTATTCTTTTCAGGGCTAGAGTTGACCCTAGGGTCTTATAGTTTCTGGTCATTAAAGCCTCAATGCTATGTAAAGGAATAGTGAGGCTCCAATGGATTGGTGCTGAATGTTGTGAATTTTTCAATTAGAATGTTAATTTTAATTTATTTAATTACCTATAGCTATTATTTTCAAGCCTTAGATAATTTCCATGGCTGATATAAGCTCTAGAAAGAGAAACGGGGGGAGGAGGGGGGAGAGGATAAAGATGGGTTGAGGGAAGTGGGTACTTAAGAGTACCCATTTTAGAAAATTCCATACAGATTGTCTAGCAGGGATTTAATGAGTTGATGCAAAATATCCTTGAGAAATTCAGAAAGATACATAAGAACATGCTAAAACACATATATACAGATTTTTATTTTTAATGGAAAAATAAAGACAAAACTTTTAAAGTAATATTTACTTTAAAAAAAAATCTTCCTCATTCATGGAAATTAGAAAAGCAAAGTTTTACATAAACTCTAAATTACCTTGTGAAACATGGCTACCTTTGTCAAAAATCATAAGCTTATCTTAAAGATTCCCCTTCTACTTCCATGTCAAATAAGCATTTGACATGATTCGTCCTATTAACTATATATTTATATATATATATATTTATATATATATATATGTATACCATAAACACAAATGGAGTTCTTCTGAAGGTAAACTAAAGTAAAAAATAAGCCCCTGCCGCCAAAGCTTTTACAATTCTTTTTGGTTCTAAATACAACAGTAGAGTAAAATCTTAAGCAACTCAATTTGATTGCTTCACATTTTCTCATACACATACAGTTTGATTCTCATACCTTCTGCAGAGCCAAGTATCTCCATGCAGTGAAGAAAAATTGACTATTTGGAAAGGAGAAAAGTTGGGAGAAGTCACAAAGCTTTTCATGGCTTTGCTGTAGGATAACATTGTAACAGATGTCACAGAAATATTTCCCTGGTTAATATGGTGAACTTGGGGGTTTAAATAGTCTCCTAATTTTTGCTAACATTGAACTCAAAGGTCTACAAAATAACCAAAATTAATAAAATAGTGACTGATGGATACCTAATATTTTTTAACACCAGATGTGGGGTATGCTTTATTTAATGTGAAAAAAAAAATTTCTTATACAAGAAGTGCTCCCTGATAACAAAAAATGCTATAGCCAGTTTTATCTTTTAAGTGACAAATACCAACCTTCTAAAAGCAAGCATATAAAATGATGCCTCTAGCTTCACTTAAACCAACTTCTCACAAAAATATTATGCATGAACATTTTAGTTTGAAGCACAAATAAAGGGGCCTCATATGCACTGATTTATTTATAAGTACTCTTATAAGTATCATTAGAAAAGAGACGTAAACTACATGGGAAAGGAAGATGAATTATTAAGTGAAACTTCGACGGGCTTAAGAGTAAATACACCACATTGTTGCTTAACTGAATCATAAAATATCCATATTTCTGTTAGAGCTGTACAGCGTATTTCAAGTAGAAATAAATACTAGTACACGCTAGAAGAGAAGGTTTAATAATTGATAAAAATGTACAAAAATATTCAAATCAGAAATGCTTTAGAATGTGTACCACAGAAGTCAATGCTTCTCACTGAGTAGGGAAAAGTTTTCTTCAAAGAAAGATTGGACAGAGGAGATTAAAAAAAAGAAGAAGAAAGAGAAAGACAGAAAGAGATCTGATTCTTTTTAAATCAAGACAACTTTTGTTAAAGAAAATGTTTAAGTCGACATTGATTTTTTTTTTTTTTTAGACAAGGATATTGCAACTGTCACTTAAAATTTGGTGGCACATTCTTTAGTAGGTCCTTAAGGCAACATATTTAAATTAATTTACAATCTGATTTGATGTTAAATTCTTTTTTTTTAAACATCGCCTCAAAATAGATGTTCAAATAATGCCCTCACAATAGCCTTCTGTTTTATTCATCCAAATGCTCTTAAAATTAACAATGGTGGCTATAATACAGCAGTGCTCTTTAGCACTACTATATAGTTAAGGGTTTCCATCAAAAAACACCTATTTTTTTTTTTTTTTTTTAGTTCACCATAAAAATTCACATCAGTTAAACCAGTTAGGAAGTGCACAAAAAAGCATTTTGATCAGTTGCTGGTGCTTTTTTTGTACCACTATGCATCCAAAAAAAGAAAAAAAAAGTTTTCATTATATCTTCAAAATCCAACTTCCGCAAATTTCAAACCACCTCAAAAATGTTTCATTGTGGTATTAACTTTAGAACACAAAAGTAAGGACATCTATGGCAATCAATAAATCACCATCTCTATTATTCTAATTTGCTGCTGTACCCTAAAAGGGGGCTTTCTTTAGAGTGGTGATATGAAAATGATTCTCTGTAGAGAATCAAAAGTTTTCATGTTTAGTTTTGAATTTCCTTCTCTTTTGCAGATTTAAAGTCAATTCCACAGTAACAATACTTTTAATGCACTTCTTCCTGTGATATAATTAAAACCCAGTGTTGCTTCAATGGAATTTAAAACATCAGAATCCCTGTCCTGAACTAGACAATTTTTAATTATACTGTAAACATATATTTGGTATAATTAATTTATTGATCATCATCCAGTTGTTCCAAGAGGGTCCTTCTCCGCTTTTCTAATTCCCCTTCACTCAGTTCACTGCCAGAAGTATCCCAATTACCCTGGAAAGACATTAATAATTAACAGTATTTTTTTTTAATCTTGAAAACACATTTTTCTTAAGAGGAAAATTACAAGGTACTTTAAAAAACCCATTAATCCTTGCTGAGAAAAAAAATTCATTATAAGGTATAATGACACAAAGTATAATTTGACACATACTGATGAAGCTGGTTTTGCAAAAAAGAATTTTAAGTTCATAGTATTGTCTTTGTTGTTTCAGAGAAAAAATAGAAAAACTAAACAATCCATTAGAATCATGTTATATCGTGCACTCAAGTTATACCACACTTGTCTAACTTATTCAAATGCCATGCCTGGGTCTAATCTACTCAATAGATTTTACCAAGAGTTATCATCAACACAAAGTAATTTCATTAGCTAGGATCAAAAGTCTAGAGACTATTTAATCAAACTTACTCATCTTTATAAAACTAAGGCCCAGGGAGGTTCTACTTGACTTATCCAAAGATACACATAAAGAATAAGTATAAGCTATTTTGTTATTTAGTATTTATTGAATATTAATTTTCATGTGTTTCATGCATTTCTTTCATGTTTTTGAAAGCATTGCTTTTTATCTTGATTAAAGTTCTAAACATGATGTGATTTCTCTAGAAATAGTGCAAGCCCCATGACTAGTTTAATTACATACAAAGAAAAACTCTATAGAGAAAACTCCAAATGTTATTTAAGACTTTGTTTTAGAATCTGATACAAACCCGGTCAGGTATATATTTGTCAGAAGCTGTTGGTTCTACTGCCAGATGGATAATCACTTCATGCAACCTTTCACAAGGTATCTGTTCTTTCACAAGGTAGCAGTTCTTTAGTTGTTTGTGATGGGAATTCTACCTGTTCTCTTTTTAGAAACAGCCTCTGGCTACTTATAGGTTTTTTCAGTTTTCTTTCCCTAGCTACTTTAAAAGATCACTTGAAGGTCTAGCAACGTGATTCAAAAATTAACTTAGATTATCTAAGAAAATACTTCACTGTCCTTTATTGTGAGAAATATCTCAATTTACAAGACTATTTACCTTGCTCCAAGTGAATAGAAAGTCCCTCATCTCACTTTTCTTTCCTGAATCTCATCCTTCCCTCACATTTGAGACACAAAAGAGGAAACACCCTAGAATTCAAGTAACTACTTAATTTTATAGATAAAAGCAGTCTTTTGCTATGAAGAGTGACTTTGTAATCATACTACTCTTCTTCAGTCTTCAATGAATTAAGTCTATGCTACAAATTTTCTTCTGAAGAGTCCAACAAATATCTTAACATTATGTTTATGTAAAATGTTTTAAAAAAAAAAAAATTAGGAGGCACTGATTAGCTGAAATTGGGGTTTTTCTAGGCTCTAAACATTAATAAATAAAGTATAAAAATTGTAAAGGAATTCTGAGGCAATATTAAAATACTTACAGAATCCTTTCCAGTCTTCTTTTTAGGTGATTTGTGTTTTGATTCTGATCTTTGCCTAGTTCTATCCTTTTCATTTTCTCGTTCTTTTTCTTTTTTATCCTTTTCTCGTTCAGTATCAGACTCTGGAGAATCCTACAAAAGGCATATAATTATTAAGAAAGCACATTACTGTTTAAAAATTGTTCCCTGAGATGAATTAAGATACACTGTGTACAAGCAGTATTATTATCAAACTATTAATCAAAAATGTGTCTTTTGCTAGAAAATAACAGCAAGCACATGGCACTACAATGTTACTGAGAAATGTTTCTCTGCTTATGGAGAGAGATATATAAAAAAGCACTGTAGGTGGAAATGGCAAATGATTTAATTACTCTGGAAAACAATGTGGAATTTTTTGCAACAAAAATGTCCATGGCCTTTGACTCTGGTCCCTTATTAGGTATATATCCCAAGCAGGTAAAATAAAGGGTGTGTGTGTGTGTGGGTGTGAGTGTGTGTGTGTATCTTCATATATTTTCATTTATCTACATATATATAAATTAAATGGAGGTTTTGTGGCTGTGTATTTGGAAGTCATATATATATATATATATATATATATATATATATATATATATATATATATATATGAAAATCTGTAAATTTCTTTTAACACTGATGATATGCTGTGATGGACTTGGCTCTTTTCAACAACGAGGCGATTCAGACTAATTCCAATAGACTTGTGAAAGAGCCATCTGCATCCAGAGAGATGACTATTAGAACTGAATGTGAATCACAACATATTTTCACCTAATTTTTGTTGTTTGCTTGTTTTTTTCTTATTTCCTTTTTTCATATGATTTTTCTTATGCAGCATGATAAATGTGGAAAAATATTTAGAAGAACAACACATGTTTAATCTATACTGGATTATTTACTGATGGGGGTAAGGAAGGGGTAGAAAAATATGGAATATAAGGTTTTGCAAGGATGAATGTTGCAAACTATCCTTGCATATATTTTGAAAATAAAAGCTATTATTTAAAACAAAAGAAAAAGAAAAGGCTATTTTTAAAAGTAAAGGGGAAAAAAAAGATTGATGATATAATAGAAAAAACAATGAACTTGGAAGAAAAAGTTTCTGGCTGTGACATTAATTAGAACTTATTTATTCTGCAAAATGAAAGTAGTTAGAGTCAATAATCTCTAAAGTCACTTCCATTTCTCAACTTATGATTCCACGAACTAAATTCAGATATCTGAGTGTTAGATGTAAGGTAACCATAGACAGAAAAAGAGAAAATGTAAAATGTAAAATGTTAAATGTTAAAAATAAAGTATAGTCTTGCAGGTCTAGCAGGAGCTAAAAGCCAAAAGAGGTGCAAATTCCAAAAGAGGAATTAAGTGCAATAAAAAACTCTCAAAGGTCAATAACCCTTAAAAAGCATCTAGGACTAAAAATATGATGAGGTGGGTTAAAAAATGGCAACAGGGAACACCCAAAAGACATTAGCAGTTTAACATCATAAAGCTGTTTCAGTTATATATATTTTTGAGGAGCCCCCAAACTCTATATGATATAATAAAGTTTAGATTTGTGCTGGAATACAGTGAACTGGAAAGATCATTATCAAATGGTATAATACTTAATGGAAAAGACTTTCTTTTGAAGGGGAGGAGAGTTCCTCAGCAATAGGGTAGTGACTCGAAAACTATAGTCTATAAGGTAAGACCTTGTAACTGCCTCTTTTTAATTCCTCATATATGAAATTCCATCTCTGTACCTTTGAAGTGGCCATTCCTTATGTTTTAACTTATTATCTTGCCTCTTGATTTCTTGGCTTTTTCTAAAACTTGGTTGACACCCAGTGGTTAGTACCTTCCTTTTAAACGTTAATTTTTACTCTTATTATTATCTACTTTGTATGTCTCTTCCATATAGGTATGTGTACATATTTTACCCTTATTCTAGCCCAAACCCATTCATGAGGGAAAGGCAACTAGTGATAGGATCTATAGACGTGTGCTGCTGCATCTTGTCATTTTTGTACTTTCTCTGTATCAAGACTTAGCATTTAGTAAATGATTGACAGAGCCACCAGATGAGGATGGCTAACTTACAGATTTGTGTCTTCTCTTCTTACTTTTCTTCTTATGCTTTTTTGATTTCTTGTAACTTCTCTCTAAGAAAGATAAGAGAAAAAGAATATTAGATTCTGAGGCAACTTAATTTCAAGTCAGTTTAACAAGTTAAAGAGAAAAGCTCACCAGACTCCGCACTAGAAGAACGTTCTGAAGCAGAGCGGGATTCTGACCGTTGCCTCTTTTTCTTTGAATGGCTATCATCATCATCTGAATCTGAGCCCTAAGAGAAGAAATCATTTAAGATGCAAATTTGTGATGATTTGGAGAAAAATACTCTTATGCTGATCTTCTGTGAACAAGAATCTTACCGATCGAGAACGTGAACGTTTCCTGTGATGTTTTTTGGATTTTTTTGAATGTTTCTTGTTCTTTGAATGATGATGCTGACATTCATGCTACAGTTTAAGGAAAAATAAGAGTTAGATTCGTTTTACACAATTCTTTGTAATGATCCTTTCCTAATGATATACCAGATATATATAATGAGAAAGGACTAGATCAACATGTCTAAATAAATACCCATTTGGTGGTAGGCATTAAAAACTAATCATATATACATGATTAAGACAATTTCCAAGTTAAATCTGTAGTACTATTCAAAAGATTGCATATCTCTTTCTAATAATGCTTTCTTACCCAGCAATCAAGAAAGTACATGGCTATAATATGATAAAATGGGAGCAGGGGACAAAGTACAGATGAGGAATGACATAAATAAGGCTGCATTATTTGCCATACATAGTCTAGGTAACTAAATTTCTAATACAATGAAATACAGTAACCTAGTCTTTAAAAAGCACTTTGACAACAACCATATTTAAATAAAGATATCCCGGTTAACATAGTTCCATAAGCTTTTATGACAAAAACCTCCCAGATTATACTGTCTTCTACTATATGAAGATTAAAAGCAGGATTATCCAGTGGCAAAACATGGAAAATTCTAGTACATTCTTTTTCTTTCTCCTACCTGCTATGTTATTCCCCACTCACTGTTTAGATACATGATGGTGGTCTTGCTACTTTTTAAACCATCTTGCAAAACAAGAAAGAATCAGGTATCTTCTATAAGTTGATAAATACCACTGTGTCAGTGCTCCCAAATATTTTCAATTCTTTTTTTCCAACTATGAAAAAAAAGGGTTTTGCAATTCATAACTAAAGTTATTGGGAGATTAAAATATTACCTTGACTCATAAGCCATTCTGCCTAAGGGAAACCAAATTTGTTTTTTAATATGAAAAAGGCAGAAAGCTAAAACAAAAGAATCTCTCTAATGCTACTCATAGATATTAAAAAGTCTGGGATCTAAAAACCCATCAACACTGTGTTCTCTGTACTCTCTTTTACTACCAAGTCTAACTTGAATGATTTATTTCATACAGTACAGACAGCATCATGTTTTCTTTCTCATTTAATAGCCTCATGACAATACAATGTTCCTTCCAATTCTGAAGAAAACCAGCACAGGTTCAAGGAACTTGCTCCTGATACTATGAACAGGAGTCACCATAGGAGAATGAAATAGGATCACTGGGTCTGTCAAATTCTGGATTCTGTCCCTCTCTTCCCCTTAAATCATAATCTAGCGGCCAAATGGCTGGTGATAAATCACTCTGGATTTAGTTAAATTGGTCATAGACAGTAAACATTATTACAGGGATGATTACACCAAGGAGAAAATGTTTCAATCAACATTTTTTTTTTGGATTTGAAATTGAATATTTTATTAACATGCTAGTTGTCTTTGTAACATGTGCACACACACACTTGCACACTCTGAATGATTTACCTGGGGGAAAAAATGTCTAAATATCCCTAAGGGGAAAATAAAAAATAATTTTAGGTTTTTCATTATCATAGGCAATTATGTCCACATCACTTACAAAGCTATTGCCGAATCTGCTCAAGGAAAGCAGAATTTTGGAGGAGAAAAGGGGAAATTCAACAGTGAACTTTTGCTTTGAAATAACAATCAACATTTAAAGTACTTACAGAATTGAGAAATAATAGAGAACAGAAAAGAGAAAAAATATTTGTAGGAATTTCCAAGAAAATTTTGTCCACTGAAGTTAAATTCCCAATGTCACAAAATTATGTTTTTTTACTGAAGACTTCAAGAATAAATTTATTTTAAGTTTGATATTATATTCTACATGATTTAGCTGGATCAGCTAAAGGAAACATTTCTAGGTTAAGTTCTGAACTTCAAACAAGAAAGCTAAAGTAAATGATGAAAACCAAAAGATGACTGCCCAAACAAGGCTGCAAGACAGAGTCTAGACTAATTTATTTTCATAGCTAAGAGATCCAGGTGCAACATAAAAGTGGTTGGGCACAATTGTATTCATTTTTAACAAATATTTTCCAACTACCTTTTAGAATTTTTTTCTAGCTTTTTCCTATTCCTAATCGATTTTTGGGGGGGCCAGGAGGGATTCAGGAGGGATATACTTGTCATTTCACATGAACATCTGAAATGCTCTACCTGGATGATATTTTGGGAAAGGATTTTCATTTCCTTTTAGGTTTATTTATGGCAAATAAAAAATGAACATTAACTTTCTATTTTGTAAAACAGCTTTTAAATTGTGCTGAAATTGCCCTCTAACTAACATATTGAAAAATTGTGGTTGAATTACATTTACAACATGTAATTAAGACACACATTATTTCTAAAATAAAAAAGTACTGGAGGAAGATCATCACTTATTATGCAGGAGATGATGGTAATCTTAAGTCCAAATTGGGTTAATCAAAGAATCTCTCTTCCCAAGCCAAAAGTGCTAAAACATTTGTATTGATGAATTTAACATGTATTATATTTGTATTGATGAATTTAACATGAAGTAACCCAATGGTGCTATTACTTTAAATTTCTGAGCTATAGATTTAATATTAAAATTTTTATTAAATATTAAAAAAGAAAAAAAAAAGATACATAAAATTGACCTAAAACAAAATCCTTCTGCAACGCAAGTATATTAATAATGGTATAAAAGATAGTTAGTAAAACTAGATTAAAATTACCTCAAGCACATGCATGAAATCCTTAAATATTCTTTTTCTTTCAGACTCTAGAGTAATGTCTTCAAATGCCGGTTCCTTTACAAATCTTTCTCGAATCTAGGTGAAAAATCCCACAGTAACATTACTAAATAAACAACATAAATTAATATAACTTTCAAAATTAAAAATAAGGCAATACATTCTTCAAATTTTTCAAATTCCTTCTAAGTTTATGGTTCAAAAAAGACAGTATGAGTGACCTACACTTCCCCCACATTAAACCAGGCTAACTGCTTTCAATTTCTATTTAAAATTTTGGCAGCAAAATACCATAAAAAGAACAATGCATCTGGAGTCAGAAGACCTGTGTTTAAATACTGGCTTTACCACCTGCTACATATTTGACTTCAGAAAGGGCTGTCTCTCTTTTTTAATCTACAATCCTTTAACTTTTATGTTTCTCAACATTCCTATCTGTAAAATGAGGAGATGGAACCCTGAAGGACTATGATAGAAGGACTCTATCCTGAAGGATATTTATGATATGTTTGGAATATATGGCAATGTTATTAATAAAATATCTACAGTGAATTATACAAACACAAGAAAGAATAAATACGTACATCTTCCCAGACTGCATCCAATTCTATTGGAGGGGCAGCCTGTTTCAACATACTCTTGAATGCAGACTCTTTTCGTTTCATCTTACGAGCCTCCTCCTTTTCTCTTTCCCGTTCACGGGCTTCTGCTTTTTCTAACAACTAAAGAAAAGATGTCTATCTTAATAGTGGGTACAATAGCAAATCAACAGTTTTAAGTTCATATTATATTTTGATATTTTCTGAATACTATCACAACATAATAGCATCACAATAATTTTAACAGATATAGTATTAATATTAGTTATTAAATGATATTTCAAGAGATTTTTCTACCTTACAAAATACAACTGTCATCCCACCTAACATCCCTTTTTTCCAATAATAAAACTATAACTTCATTAAATATATTTTTATAAATAACTTTTAACTTTTTTATTAGCAAAAAGTGACATAAGCTAAGACAATAACTTACACTATTAAAAGCCAATTTGATGTTTCCAGCATCTAATGTTGTTGATCTTTTAGTTGAACTGATTACTGCAACAAAATCTTCAAAGGTAGTATTTACTTCAACCAGAAATCCTTTATCCTATAAAACAAATGCCTCATTTATATGAGATATACTAATCCCAATTTGGCGAGCTCTTAAGCATATAGTTAACTGTTTACCATTATTAAGCCACTCAATGAAACACATCTCATCTCTTTACCTTTAGGATGTCTTTTATTATCTTCTTTTCATCATGATAACGTGCTTTTAGATCCTCAACATAAAACTTGAAAAGATCAAGTGCAGTTGATCCTAATGAAAAAACTAGAGAAGTCAAAAGCTAGCTCTAACCAAAGAGCTGCAATTACTTTTTTTCATTTAGAAAAAAAAATATCTCCCACTCACAATGACCACCCCCCATCCGTCCATTCCATATACAATTAAAGTATAAGTTAGGAAGTAAACAACCTTACCAGGCTGACCAAGCATGTTGGTAAATCTAATATCAGAACTAATTGTTGGATATAACTCCATCCAAGATGACATAGAATGCAACTGTCCGTGTTCATGCAACTCATCTAAAAATATCTGAAAATATTCATATTTAGATAAAAATAATCAGCTACATAAAACATAAAAGTTATATATCTTAAATTATGCTTAAGAAAACTCTACAAATATGCATCTCAAACTACTTAAAATTATATTAAACAGCCAAGTTTCCATTTCAAAAGCACTTCCTATTAAAGAATAACAGACAATTCTAGTGTTTGAGAATTTGCTCATGTTAAAAAAAAAAGTCAACATTTCTGTACTAAAGATTCATATAATTACATCTCTCAACCTTAATAAATTTTGAAGGTTCTGAAATATTCTATGGAATGATACACTCACAGTTCATTGTCAATTGAAAAACAAAAAAAATAATTCCCCAAAAACTCTTCCTTAAAAACTCCTCTTCCATCTTAATTTTGCATTTGAGAGTGGAGACAACATTTTTGACAACTCTGTATTCCCATTTTATTAATGATTATCGTTAAGCAAAAGATCAATTTTTGCCATAGTCACAGACTTTTACACTTTTTATACTATTCTAATATGCTCATGAGACACTTCTTACTGGAGGGAGTAGTTAAGGAAGCTATATTTTAAACTATTGAATCAACTGCTTTTTTTATACAAACATATGCCAATTAATATAGAGGGAAAGATTAAATGCTCATGTGAAATAGGTGCGTTATTCAAATTCAGGCAGCATGAACCACTGAATAAATTGTCAGAGATTACAAGAGGGATCTTATATATTCTGTTATTTTGCAATATAAATATCATTTGCAAATGCCTATCTGTTCCCTTCCTTGAGGTTGCCTTCAATACATATATAAATTATTCTAGAAGATTATACAGAAATGGGAAAAAGACTATTCATAAACCCTTGATGTTCTCAATTCCTTTCTTTGAAATTTTAACAACCTATGAGTCACTATTTCATGTAAGGATGCGGTTCCCACAAAACAAGAGAAGGGAATTGTAAGGGTCCTTTAAATGGGCAGCCACAGGGCAACAGGAGATTGAGTTGCCCAGAAGTAATCTCTGTGGATATAGGACTGCCCCGTGGGTGGGATCCTGGCCATATTGAGATAGCTTTGTAATGGGTGACGGCTCTCTGGCTGGTTGGCTGTGTGTGTGATGTCACAGGCCCTTTATAAGCCCACTGCAGACAGCAAGTCGTTCTCTTTAACCTGGCTCCCAAGCCAAGCTGATGGATAGCCAAGAGAGGTAAGGAGTTTGGTAATGAACACGTGGGTCTTCAGACCAGGTGTTCATTAGGGAGTTAACAAGTCAGGGCATTAAGTCAGGGCATTATGTGAGTAAGTATAATAAAGGCTTTTAAGATTACACGTGGCTGTTCTTAAGTGCGCTACCGGTTATTAAACAATAGATTTAAGAAATCATGGCTAGAGACCTTTGAAGGCCTCAGAGGAGGCAAGCTGGGTAGAGTTGACACTGCAAAGGTCAGTGATCAAAGGTACTCTGTTGGGCCTAGGACAGACTGGTAATAGTAACTGCCAGGAGGGCATGTTACAATTTCACATATTGTAACAGGGAAGAAATCTAATTTTGGAGTCAGAAGACAAGTTCAAAATCACGACTCATTTAAACTCTTTGGCCTTAATTTCTCCATCTCTAAAATAAGGGATTGGTCTAGATTAAACTACTTTCTTCTGTATTATGGTATCATATATATGATTAAATTCTTCTAAAACCATATGACCTCAACAGTCATTAGAAAAAGATTTTATATTAAGAAATGCTAAATTTTTATAAATGGCCTAAAGAAACTGCCAAAGCTTATACCTTTCTGATATAGCCATCAAGATGTCAGAGTTATCATCTTAACATGGAAAAGGTGAAATACTAACCTGAAAAGATTCTCTATTTTTACGCTGCCGCCTCCTTTCCCGTAACAAACTCTTTTGTTTTTCTTCTTCTTCTTCTTTTTCTAAAGCCCGGATATGTTCTTCAAAGCATATCAATGCATCTTCTTTATCCATGTCTAAAGGAGAAAAAAAAAGCTTTTAAAAATATATATAGGGGGCAGCTAGGTGGCACAGTGGATACAGCACTAGCCTTGAATTCAGGAGGACCTGAGTTCAAATCTGTTCTCAGACACTTAACACTTCCTAGCTGTGTGACCCTGGGCAAGTCACTTAACCCCAGCAAGGGGGGGGAGGGGAGAGAGAACCATATATATATATATATATATATATATATATATATATATATATATTTGTGTAAGGAAAGTAATAATTTCATGTTAATAAAATTACTTCAAAAATAGTATCTATACAATAAGGATTTCCCTTTTAAAAAGTGACCCAACATGTCCAACAAAGGAAAAACAAAACTTAGGGATATGGAGATCAAAACTGTGAGTTAATAAATGTAATCTGAATTATCAATGAAATTCACCAACAACTGACATGGCATGTTTTAATTAATTCCATGGTTTATCATATCTTGGGAAATTTCCATTTTAGGAAGGATTCACACATTTTCTAGAAATGAGAAATTCTAGTGCTGTCAAAATTATGCCTAACAGTACTTTTGAAACACTTCCATTTGTGATAGCAGTGGTCATACATGAATTTTTCTACCGACACAAAGCTGGCACTGATCAAATAAACTGAGTTTATTGAACTGAGTTTCCTACCTTTTTTATCTTTGTTGTATTCCTGTTGAATTTTGAATCGTAAAATTTTTATCAGATTTCAGAGCTGCTTTTTGTTGTGATTTTTAATCTGGATACTTCAAACTACTGGGTAGTTTGAACTAAATGAGCATACTTAATGACTACCAGTGATACTGCAAAGCATTGGTGTAGACACATATTAACAACTTTTTTGGCTTTTGTGCCAAAATATGGTCCAATAATAAGAAAAAAAGCAAACACTTTCAGAGGGATCTAGTAGATACTGGAAGGGTTGTTCCCAAGTCCTCTACAACAGAGCAGTACACACTTCTTAAAGTTGAAAAAAAGAGATACCATTGGATACAGACAGGGAAAAGAATGGAGAACTGAAGATGGAATTTTTTTTTACTTATGAAAATCACTTCATTAAGTCTAGATGAGCCTGTAAGATTTAGGCATCTATTTAATCAAAGTGCAAAATACCCCCCCAACCAAAAAAAAAAAAAAAAAAAAAAAAAAACCAAAAACTTTTTTAATTTGTTGAATTTTCAGTAAACTTGCTGATTTAAACCTAAATCTATAATGGAAGATGGATTTGGAAAAATGGACAGTTTCTCAAAGGAATAGTTAATATTCAATATGAAAAATGTGGTTTCATGAATTGAGGATGTGACAAAATCTTGTGAAATCAATTACAAATCATGTGACTTCAATAAAAGGATATTATATTTATTTTTCAAAGGTATGTTATATCTACTGTATAACCCAATAAATGTAAATATTTACTTGTCCAGTTAATTTGCATGCCACTGCATATTATAAAGTATTAAAATTCCCTCTGCCAAATGAAAATAATTCACTTATTCCTAGAAAATTCTTTTTAAAACTGCTTTTTTTAAAAAAGAAAATTTCTTGATTATCCTTACTCTGAAGTTCCTCATCTTCTGCAAAGGTAGGGTTATCCATCAAATACTGCTGGGCTTCAGACCAAGTAGTGGAGTAGGTAACATTAGCCATGTTGTCAAGTATATTTTTTAAGGCTTCCCAATTTCTCTTTCGCAACTGTTTTGCTTGTTCCTGAAACAATAGTATCAAAACACATAAGAAACAAATGATATCTGGAAGTCATAACTGTCAGACTATTCATTTTGTAAACAAATCAGTAAGTTCTTACTGACTCCATTATTCCTTCCAGAACTTTACTAAATATTCTGAATAAACATTTTCATAACCTTAATAACAGCCCAGCATAATAAATCATTAGCATAATTAAAAGCTTTGATATAATCATATTGTGCTTTTTTTTAATTTTAAATTTGACTCGTCCAAATGTTTTCATAGCATTGAACTACACTTGCATCCTTAGGTTGTTTTTTGTTTTTGTTTTTTTTAAAGGGGGGGGGTGGCTTTAATGACTATATCTCACTAAACTTAGAGGATTTTTTTTTTTGGCCAGTTTTTGAGAATCAGTTTAGTAATAAAGTATTAATAAAATAAAAATTAATTTTTCCCCCCAAAAAACAAAGAGTTCTATAAATTTTTCTGTCCTCCTTCCTCCTCCTCCAGCATCTTTAACATTATCTTAAATTTTTTTCTGAAACCGGATTAAAATGAACATACTGTTAATCTGGTTATTTTATAGTTTTGTAAATTCCTTTTTCAAAAATTCAAGTTTTTTAGTAGTAAAACTCTGAAGATTCTAATGTTTTAAAATTACTCTTCTGATTTTACTTAGTTCACTTTTCCAAATTTGTTTATTGTTACTATTTTGCATCCTCTTCTTTTTTATCAATTTGTTAAGAAGTTTTTCAAGTTTTGCTAGTCTTTTCAAAGAATCAATTTTATTTGATCACACTAAAGATTTTTTTTTCCAATTCATGTATTTTTTTTTCCTTTTAATTTCCCAGATTTAAACTTTTATGCTTGGTTTACATTCAGAGGATAAATTTTTTTTTGCTATTCTTGAACTGAGTAGCATTTACTTTTTCAGTTCTTTGTTAATAAAAAAGTGTTATAAATAGGTATTCTTTTTTTTTATTTATAGTAATGTTTTCGCAAATACATGCAAACATAGTTTTCAAAATTTACATCTGCAAAACCTTGGTTTCTAAACTTTTCTCCCTCTCTTCTTCCTTTATTCCTTCTCAAGACAGCAAGCAATCTAATATAGGTGAAATACATGCAATTAGAAAGAAGTATTCTCATAAGAGTCAGGAAAACCAAAGTTCAAAGCCAGCCTCAGGCCCTGAAGTCCTTTAAGTTCCATAACATGCTGGGGAAAGTCATTTAAATTGTTTGCCTCAGTTTCCTCACCTGAGGGTAATAATAGCAATTCACAAGACTGTTGTGAGGATCAAATATTTTAATATTTATGAAATGTTTTGCACAATGCCTGGCACATAAAGCCACTGTATAAGTGGAATTCCCTCTGCCTCCTCTTTTCCTTTCCTTTCAAAGCACTTTATAATTATACTAAGAGACTCAACTAAAGTAACGTGACCCCAAATCCCATTATTATGTGCAAATTCCTAGGAGGTATAATAAACAAGCTCCATCTATACTAAAAATTTTATGGCAATACTTTGATATAGCCCAAGAATTGCAAATGTAATAGATACCAACGGATTGGGGAAAAAAAACTTTATGCTAAAGAATATAATACTACTCTCCTGTAAGCAATGATGCATGATTACAAAGAAGTAAGGTCACACTTATGTGAACTGATATTAATAAAACAAAGAAAATGCAATATACACAATAATTATGTAAAAAAAAAAAAAAAAAAAAAAAAAACAATCAAAATAAAAACTTAATACTGTGTAATTATGATTACCTATACAGAATTAAGAAAAGACAGAAAAAAGCAACACCTCTGCTTTTAGAGTTTGGGAACTACCAATATAGACTTTCATATAATTTATACAGAGAATGCTATATAAGATGCTAGACTTGGTTGATTTTATTGCCTTTTTAATTTTAATTCTTTCTTATGGCTTTTGGGAAGAAAATGGGAAGAATATGTTGAGGAAAATGGCCATTTTGAATCAAGTCTGACTCTTCATGGTCTCGTGTAGTTTTCTGGGAAAAAATCCTGGAGTGACCTACTTGTAGCTACTTTCTGCCCAAGACCAGATCTGAATTCAGAAAGCTGGGGGATCTTGACTCTACTTCTAGTACTCTAGTCTATCCATTGTACCACTTAGCTGCCCACAATAAAAAATAAATTCATTAAAAAGCTAAGGGGGGGGAAAATAGTTCATGTAGGGATTTTCTATTTTTATTTTGTTTTCCATGAAATCATGGAACAAAATTTCTTTTCTATTTCTCCTGCCAGTATTGGAATAAAAGTCATTAAAATTTTACTATGTGTGTTGTGTGTGCAAGTAATACATTCCTCCCCTAAAAACATTCTATTTCTAAGAAGCTAAAAGCTCAGTATTAATGGATAAAGAAAACCCTGAAACCTGCAAAAAAGATTCATCATTTTATCTTCCAGGGTTAGTGGAACTCTAAATAGATAGTGAAAATCACCTTTTCTTTTTTTGAAAGAAAGAATAAGACATCTTCATAGATTTCAAGACGATCGCGCTCAGATATTGCATTCCATACTTCCATCTCTCCAAACATTTGTTCAGCTTTTCTACATATCAACAATATAAACAACAAAACCAGTTTAGTTTTAAGCAAATTCCTCAATATGCAAATTCTGTTGAGACATTTGATATTGATAGTCTATTGATATGCTGTCTTACTTTAAAATGTATTGTTTTAAATTAATGCTGTGATTAATAAAGGTTTATAATAATGAAAAACTCATTTGCATACTTTTTAGTTAGAAATTAATCTAAGTTATACACATTTATCTGTAAATTTTAAAGTTTAAGTACTCTTGAGAATCATTTTCCCTGGGAACCAATACAAAATAGTTTGAAATGGAAAACAAACTTTTGAGGAATTACTTATATCTAGTTGTAGAAGTCATTTTTTCATGGTTTTCAAGAAACCGTTGGAAGGATTCTTTAGCTTCCTTATATTTTGATCTTGCTTCTTCTTTTTCTTCTTTCTCTGTCTGTACTTTATATGCATTAAAGGCTTGCTTTTTTTCACTAAGCTTTGCCAGGGCACTAAAATGGAAAAGGAAAAAAATATGGTAATATTAACTTTAGAAAATGAAAAAATACTGCTTGCATTTCACAATATACTATGCAATGTAAATGAAGGAAAGAAGTAATTAACTGAAAAGGAAAACTATGAAGGATCTTTCCAAAAAGTTCTTTTTATTCTGAGGGAAAAAAAAAAAAAACGCACCACCAACAAAACACACCCCCAAAGCAAATCACAATTTATAGCTAGATTTCTCAAATATATAAACAAACCTTAATGATTAATCTGGAATATTCTTGGCAAGACTGCCCAAATATAAATCTATATAAATTTGCTTGTCTTTTCAATGAGGGAGAGTGGAGATAGACAGAAGGAATTTTTAAAAAACTACTTGATTCCAAAAGAATTGTCAAGTTTTGTTTTTCAATGATTAAATTTTCAAGAAAATCAAGTAAGTATTCTAAACTAGAATGGGATATAATTTTGAACAAAGAAAAGGGAAAGTACTACCTGTATCGGGGATCATTAATAATCATCTTCATTGCTTGCTCCCATGAAGCATTAGATGGTACTCGCTGTTGAGACAAATTATATAATTTAAGTGATAACAAACATGGCACTAACCTTTTGTTTTCGTTGCATTCTTATTTGGAAATATTTTTTCTTTGTATAAATTTAAATTAGAAAAGAAAACATGTCTTCAAAATAACAAAGTCATAAAGCCACACTATTTTCTAAAAATTCAACACAAACTCAAGTGTTGCTATTCTAATTCCGTCATCTTTAAAACTTGTGCAGAGAAAATAGTGTCTTAGATATAGTACACACTAAAATACACTTCAAATATTTCAAGAGGAAAAAGAAACTCATATTTTTAGGGCTGCAATTATATCATGTTTAGCTCTAAAATAAGGCATTTAAGGCTTTTTAAAGAATAACCTGGTTAAGAAATTTAATTTCTTTCTCAGGCAAAAAACCTCATCAAAAATATTCAGATATGAAATACCTTTTCTTTTAGTAACTCTTTAAAAGCTTGCTTCGCTTCTTCTTTTGTATTCCAAGTATATGTTTTTTTAGCAGGCTGACTATCTTCTTCCTCCTTTTTGGGAGTATAACTATGAAATCATGGAACAAAATAAAAATGTTATCATTCCTGTGAAAAATCATTGCTCTTATTAGGAAAAACAGACATTTTATTAGTAAATATTTGATAAAGTTTTTAACTTTTGTTGTGAGCTTCAGTCTTCATTGTTTGTAAGAGTTCTACAACTTATAAGCCTAAGAATTGCCTGAAACTTCCAAAATCATTAAATGACTAAGATGTGCCAAAGGCAGAACTTGAACAGAGGTGTTTCTGATAAGGAAGCTGGTTCTTTAGCTACTATGCCAAGCTGTTTCTTATTTGGGATATTAGTTTTTGAATTATCATAGATTTAAAAGGTGACTTTAAAGGTTATCATGAATAAACTCATCATTTTTCTAATAAGCAAAAAAACAAAAAACCAGTAACTTGTCTATTATCACAGATGGTGGCTGAAGCAGGACTTAAACTTGTGTCTTCACAACTCCAACTCCAGGACTCTAACCATATTACCTCTATAAAGCCAACGATGGCCTTTTTATTTCAACCTTGCTGAAAGTATTAGTACCTTTCTGTGTCATTAAATATATGGAACATAGTTAAAAGTGAATCTGACAACTAATAACACCATTATACAAATCAATATGACAATACTATAGCTAATATGGAAGAAACTTGAACATGCACTAATGCCATGATGTCCTGATCAAGTTTTTTTTTTTTTTATTCCCCAGCATTATTTCTTGCCATCTGTCAGTGTTTCTCTTATTCTTTCAATCATGTTCCCTATACCATTTCCTTTTTCCCCTTTTCCTAATTTTTCCCTCTCCATTCATCTAGATTTTTTAGTGGGATCTAGTCAATTGCCTCACAATGCTTGTTGAGGGGTTAGTTGAAAATACTAATGGTGATGGACATATGTGTGGGTAGTATCAGCTGGCCTACTATCAATTCCAGTATTAGAATGCAAATAACTACATTCCACTTACTGAAAAATTTAATGAACACCTTTTTTGGGGGGGGAGGGGGTGGTGGGTTGGGGGGGGTAAGGGAGGAGAGGAATGAGAGAAGAGGAAAGAAGATCTTAAAATCCTAAAATGCCAGAATTTGGTTCTTCTACATCTGGACGTTGTTATGAACTTGAATGGTACCATATAAAGACAACTTACTCTACTGAAGTCTCTTGCTTTGATGCTTCCTCTGGTACATTACTAGATACTTCTGCACTTTGTTCATGAACAATAGGTGTAACAAGTTGTGCTTGTTCCTCAGTTGAAATTGTTACTGTATTGTCATTATCTATGACAGTAGCAACAATGGAAGTAACTTCAGGCTCAGTGACAATTGGTGCACTTGAAGCAACAATGGAAGAAGGAGTTGATATGGCAGCGTTAGCGCTGGCATTAGCTGCAGCGGCTGCAGCGGCTGCAGCGGCTGCAGCAGCAACAACAGCTGCTGCAGCTTCAGCTGCAGCCATAGTGCTCATTGTAGTTGTAATCTCTGTTGTAGGAACTGGGGCAGTAGATGTTGTGGTTGATTCTTCTTTACTGTGAAGTACATTAAAAAAATAATAAAGAATGGACTTTAATATTAAGTCACATAAAAAGCAAATCAATCATGATTTGCAGCAAGGTAGGATTTAGGGGTAGTAAAAGGAGGAACAGAGTGGGAGGGAGGCCGACAGTACAGCAAATACACTAAGGTTAGTTTTACAAGAATTGACCAAATCACCTCCATTCACAAAATATTGCATCACACTTTCAATAACCATGAAATACAATCTAAAAATTTAAGTCTAAATAACTTGATAAGTTTGAAAATTTGTTTAAAAATAAAGTGTATAAGCTAGTAATAAATTTATATAATGATTTTAATGTAATTTTCAAGGTTATTCAAAGGCATATTTATTTAAACACCAAAAATATATCATCTATAATTTATATTAATATGCTATCAAGACTTCTATATTCTACAGAAGCATCATCTTAGCAGGATACCACTTTGAATTTAATAAATAAATTTCTCAAATGAGTTCAAAGCTGCCAAATTTAACAAAGCTAATTAATATTAGACTCCTGCAAAATACAAAAGCAAATGTAGAGATAGAACATAAATGTTTTACTTCAAATAATGTCCAGTAACTTCCATCTTCACAGACACCATAAGTACCCACAGATTTATATTGATATTACTGATTACTTACCTGCTTTCTTCTGCTTTGATCATAGCTGTTTAAAAAAAGGGAAAAAAAATTAATTCACTGATAGCTACTTTAAATATTGCTGAAAAACTTTTAAAGAAAAAAGAAAGAAATCCCACTAAGCCAACTATAACTATTTTTATTAATAGCTGCTTCACCCACGAAGTTCTAATGTAGAAATTACATTTATTAACCATTAAGGGTTTCTTCAAATCCTAGTGATTTCCCAATTTTTTGTTTTTATTTTCCCACAAAACACATAAATTATGTCCTAACCAGCAAAATTAGAACAAGAGAAACAGTATCTTCCTAAGGATCAAAAAGCTGATTGCTGAAAACCTAACCCAAGTTATTATGAAATCTGGAGTTCATTTGCTAAGATTGAGTAATAGACAGGTAGGTTAGAACTTAAGATATCTAAAACCCAAATAATGCCACTCAGGTTAAAGTTGTTAGAAATTAGCTTTCTTCTTTTTAAATGTCATGAAAAACTATCATAGAAAAAATAAATGATTTGAGTGTTTAGGCCAATTTTAGTTCCTATTTCCTACTTACACTTTAAAAATGGAAATTTCATATTCTGTTTCAACTTTAGCTCTGTCTCAGTCTACAGTAATGCCTCATTTATCCACTATCATTGCTTAGATACTATTCCTTAAACACAGATTTTCTACAAAGAATTTTAACTTTTTAACGGAATTTTTAAAAAAGCTTATTCCTTCTGAAACAGAATGCATGAAAACCGGATGACAGGAGTCACAACTATGAATGTGATTAATGTACTGTACTACTGCAATAGAGGCAGGCCCTCAAAAGTTACTACGGAATTATGAAGGTATATAGAGCTATTTACAAAAAGATTTTTAGAATTATGAAGCATTTTGATCTCATTCTTCTCTTTTCATTCATATTGCCTCCTTTGCTGTTATTCATTTGCTGCACTTGATATGCCTGCCTTTAGTTATCACTTTCCTAATTAATCAGCTAATTCAATTCATTTCAATAATAATTCACCAAATGTATTACCACATGCCATGCTCTGCATTGGGCACTAGAAATACAAAAACAACATTGAAACAGTACCCTCTCCTTGAATTAGTCTATTAAATGGAATCATATACAAAAATGAAATATATATTTATATATAAAAATAAATTGGGGCTGAGGGTAAAAGATGGGCAACACCAATTAACTAGGCAATAATAATGGTCTTGAACTGAGCCTTAAAGATTCCAAGAGGCAGAATTGAGGAAAGGAATATTCCAAGACTAGGGAGGAGCCTATGCTATAAAATTACAGGAATGTTGTGCAGACAGTAAAGAAAATAGGACAATTTAACTGGAGAATAGCATGTATGAATGAGGGGAATCAATGTGTAATAATTCTGAATAAAGATACTGCTCTGGTCTTTGGCATTTTGAAAGACAGAGACAATATGCTAAAAATGCAAAAAAAAAAAAAAAAAAAAAAACCAAAACCAAAACAAAAAAATCCCTAATAAACCTTTGAATTGGCTATTAAATAGCCAACATGTTTACCACTTTCCTTCCTTTACCTCACACCAAAGAAATATGCTAAAAACGGGGAAAAATTAGATGACTAAATTTACTTGAATTATACCCAAATAAAAGGGAATGAGGTCAGTATACAAAATATTCCTAAAATTAAAACAAGCTTTGGTAAATAGAATCTGTTCTAGTTATTTGGCAAACCTTTTTGCTTCTTGTGAAGTTCTCAAGAAGATTTTGATTATCTGAAGTGGCTGGATAAGTGAGGTATTACTAAACTTTTGATTCTTAATTTTTTTTTTTTATGACTTTCCAAAATGTTAAAATACTATCTTGAAACATTACGTTAGAAGCAAGGACAATTAACTTCAAATCATATATGCCATTTCTACAAGTATTCCAAGAGCATAAAGAACGTCTTGGTTCATTTGTTAATATTATTACTGGGACTTAAAATTTTCTAGTGAAAATATGTATCAAATTAAAACAAGCCATGTCTTAAAATATTATCATTCATATTCAATTTTCCCAATGAATTTGTCCAATAATGAAAAAATAAACAAAACTCAAAGTTGAATCCAGTTTTTAGTTTTACTTGATTTGTAAGAAATAATAAGTTATTTTCAGTCAACTATCATTACCATAATGATACAGAACCTTAATTTCAACTGTTATACAATTTCAAAAGAAATAAAAGCTCATTTCTAATGTAACTCTAATGGAAATGGTATTATTTAAGTTTTGGATTTTTACTCAAATCATGGTTAGTGAACAATATAGAAAAGTAAGTAATGACAGAAAGTGAATTATCAAAGCAGCTCACCATGCAGGTTTGATTTTGTAATAAGACTTCCAGCAACAATGGTATTCTGGTATCCTAGTTTCAGTGGAATCAAATAAAAATCTATTTAATCTACAGAACTGGGATCTACAGCAACAACAAAAATAATATTCCACAAAACTATTACACTAAAATAATTCCAACCATTTGATTTTTAACAAAATTGCCTTTATATTATCCTATAGAGGGGACAATTTGTTGTGAATGATTTAAGTCTGAAAAGAAAATTTAGAAAATTGTTCTACATTACCTTCAAGATCCTCGAGTTCCTTAGGTTTGGCCCAACGAGATTCCTTCGTTTGAGAATTATAATAATAAGGCTTTCCAGAGTCAGATTTGTACTCCTTCCAGGGGCATTTAGATAATAATTGCTAATGAGAAATAAATGCTTTTGATTAAAAATAACTTCCCAAATGCAATATTTAAAATCACTATTATTATTATTACTACCAAATTCTGATTTTAAAATATTAATCCTAACAACATCTCAGGTAAAATGAGTATGAAATATAGAAACAGGACTTGCCAAACATCATGATGTGAAGGAATGAAGAGTGAATCTAAAGTCACTGTATCACTATATCTGAAATTGTTGAACCAAATATTGTTCTATTGCTTGAAATATTTACTTTGAGAATTAAAAGAAATCAACCAATTTAAACTAGTTTGTGCTAAGAAAAAAAAAGTATAAATCTGTCAGTTTAAGAAAATTTTTTTTTAATCTGTTTCCCCAATATTATATACACACGTTTTCTAAAATATGCCTAATCATTAATCAGTCACAAAGCAGACAAAATTCTGGCTAAAGTTATTTATGCCCCTTTTCTATATTGCATTGTTGTACCTTTTTTTTTTTTTTTTTTTTTAAGTTACAGTGTTCACTGATTAAAGCTTATTCACTTTATTTTTAAATTTTTATTTATTATTCACTAAGGTTTTTAGGGTCAAGTTTGTTTTTGTTTTTTTACTTATAAAAAAGCAAACTATAAACTTATTAAAAGCACATGCTACCAGATTTTGCTATGTAAAACTGCTAAAAATTCTAACCTTAGGATTTTAAGTTGCAGCCTCAATTTCTCTCTCATTTTTAATTCTTGTTCTGAAAAGGGCAGGGTTTTAGGAGGGGTACATGTAGGATTCAATTCTGAAGCTCAGTAAGGAAACAAACATACCCACCATCTTGTGGTCATTTCAGATTCAAGTTTTTTTCTAGTAAGGATCTTTGTCCCCCTATAATATGCCTCTAATTATGAAAACACAGAGGGGTTTAGTAGAAATAACAGAAATTATTCAAATTGGTAAGGATACTAGATAAATATTAATTTTATAAGTTTAAGTATCTAGGAAATCTCTTATTTCCCACCCACACTATTTCCTCAAACATTATAGACTACCATATAATATCTTACTTATGGTCTCCTAGATGTGACATATGATGCCAGACAAAAACTTTCCAATATTTACCTCAGCAGGTGTTTTGAGATCATCAGGTTTTTCCCAGGTAGACTGCTTTGTTTCTGTGTTATAATAATAAGTTCTTCCATCAGGAGATTTATGTTCAGTCCACATTGATTTCTGAAGAAAAAAGAAAGTCAACATGAAGCAACTAAATTCAAACTAAGACCTTAAACAGATTACTATTATTTTTCTGTTGGTCCTGACAATGTAAAATGGGTAATTAATTTTAAGTGCCATTTTATATGTATGTATGTATGTATGTATGTATGTATGTATGTATGTATGTATGTGTGTGTATATATGTACACACATAATACTTGTATCAAAGAGCTAACTGTCCTATTTAAAATGTTAAAACTATGTAAATAACTTTCAAATAAAAAAATAGCTCTGATAAATCTAAATATATAAACTCGGTTAAACAGTGGACTAAATTATGTTTTTCACTATGTTTAAAAATATTTTAAGAATTGTGTGGTACTTCAGGATAGTTATTCACTGACAAACTCACGATTTGTCATGAAATAAAAAATGTTCACAGGAAACATGATAATTGCGTGACCTGACTGAAACCTCAGGTTATTTTTTAATATGCACTATGAAAATTGCCACGTAGCATAAAAAGCATTGAAATACTCTGGGCAAGTTAAATTTTAGAAGGCACTAACAACAAGATAGTCAGAAATTGGAAAGTGGGTTTTTTTTAAAAGTACCAAAAATAATATTTCATTAAAATTTTATTCTTTTACAAACCTTGAAAATTACAGCCAGAATATTTAATGCTCGAATAGATACGAGACTAATTGTATATCTCCAATATCTGCCACATATCTTAAAATTTTTCTAATTTATCAAAAGCATTCTACGTATATGACAAAACATAGACCCATTCCTTAAACAAAACAGGAAAATATAGGCTAGATGGTAGCTGGTTTGAAAACTATACCCAACAAATGATTACCAATGAATGAATCAATGTAAATTAGGGAACACAGTTCATTAATGAAATGCCACAAAGCTTTGTTTGTATTTAATATTAAAATCAATTTAATCATAAAAAGCATGCTATTTAAATATACAGATAATTAGAGATGTATGACAAGAATTTTGGCCCTACTAAAACCAGTAAATTGTACACTTGTAAGTTCAAATAATAGGCTGAAAATATGACATGAGTCCATATGAAAAAAAGGGGCTTTCATCGATAAGTATTAATGAATGTGATATAACTAAAAACCCAAGTACCTTACTTAGTATGTACTATGACTCTTAATAGTGAAATATCCATACAAAAATTAGATGCCTAGTAAAACCATAAACAAATTTTGAATTATTTTCCTAAATAGTTTTCATATTCATCCACAATAATTTAAGACTTAAATATCTCATACTATTGAAATAATCTCATTCACATTTCTTATCTTTCATCTTAATAATCAATTACCAATTTCTTTACATTGAATTTTAAATAGTTGGTTTACACTCTAATCAATTTAACATTTTCTATTTGAAATAATGTCCTGATATTACCTAGCTATGTGATCTGGGGAAAGTTTCTTTCTCTGGATTTCAGTTTCCTAATCTGCAAATGAGGGGAATAAATTAGATAATTCCTTCCAGGAGTTTTCACTTTTAAAAAGTATAGAAGGAGAGGGGGTCCATAAGAAAAAGACCAGAGTTTTAAAAGACTCTGAGATCAGGTCATAGTAACTAACAGTTACTGCATTCTGTGTTCCTCAGATCACAGGAGTTTCTGTACACCAGAATATAAGAGGGCCAATGAACTGGAGTAGATCCTAAGGTTTATTTTATCAATTGCTACAGTCAAAAGGCTTTTAAAGAAAGAGGTCAACTGTGGTTGTCACGAGGAACAATTCAACTGAGACTTGTATTAAGTGAATATGATGAAGAAGAAGAGATAGACAGAAAGAAGCCAAAGGTTTGAGAGAGAAAATGGTATCAGGAAAAGACTATCATACCAATTCTAGTTTCATTATCACACTATTTTGCTATCAACTACTAAAGAGATAGTTGACCTCAGTCGCTTGACCTCTTTCTTCATTGGCAAAAAAGGGAATAAATAAATTCTCTCATTCCTTCTATCTTAAAAAGCAACAATCCTAAGATTATTTCATTCAAAAATTTAACATTACTATAAGATGGGATAGTGTGGTATGCTAATACTAATATGTAACAATTAAATCATAAAACAGTTAAACTAAACTATATAGGTCAACTTCATGTCAAGGTATGATTTTTAAATTATGTACACACACACACACAGAATATAATCCTACTAGACCATTTTTCCATAAGGAACAATGAAGAAACTATAATGCAAAACTCATTGTTGTGTAAACTTTCCTTTAATCTATACCTCTCATCAAATTTGCCAACTTATGTCATGATATATTCAATGGCTTATTCTCAGAAATAGACCATTAGAAAAATTCAAACTTACTAATTATCTGTAATGTTTGCGAACAAAGAACATTTTACAGTATCAGCAAGTGACAAACTAAATATTCCAAGTTATGAACTGACATGTTAAAAGTTGAAATGCAAATAAGAATCACTACAGAATTATAATGCAGATATCTAAATTGATCAAAACAGGGCACAACTCCCAACACCTATATAAGGAACACAAGGATTTTCCCCTAAATCTTGATTTATAAACTTATACACTGGAACCTCTCCATTTCCAGGTCAATAAGAGAAGTTTACACAAGTTTAGAGATCTCTTATAATACTTTATAGTTATCTATTACTTCATTATCCCTAAAGCTATCTACTGTCTTCAGTCACTGGAGTCATTTTGGCTCCAAATCTTTAAAGTCATCGTTAGTAGGCAACCATTCTTTTAATTTGATGTTACATATAGCATAATTTTCAACTTCAAGTCCCTCAAATTATTCTATTTCTGATCCATTGTATTCCTTCATTCTCGAAGAGGACCAAAATGAAACCACCATGTTAGAATCAAGTTAGTGTATCCAACTGTGGCTGATCACACCAATATGAGCTTGAAATGCTCTGCCACAGATCAGACCCAAATAATGCCCTGTGAACATTTGGGGTGGAATCTCTAACTCTGCGCATCTCATGTTTCTCAAATGATTCTGTTTCTGAAACCAAGTAAAAAACCCAAAAGGCTACATATTTGAGATGTTTGTTAAGTCAATAAAAAGTTTGTGACATGGATCCTTTAACCTAAGAAAGAACCCCTTGTCTCAGAGTAATGTGTTTAAGTGCGTAAAATAAAATATGTAGTATCTTACAAGAGAAATAAATCATACTGAAAGAGATTTCTAAAAATATTTCCAAAAGTTTCTGGATCCCAAGTTGAGAACTTTTGCCATAAATGTTTAGAATAGTAAAATGGAGAACAGAAAGGTTTTTATTAACACTACATTTTGTATATAAGTTTTGGATTTATGTTTCAAAGGAAATGAAAATAAGCAAATGTCTAAAAGCTCAATATAGGAATTGAAAAAAAGAAATGTGAAAAACGTTAAGATTTTAAGATACAATACATACCCTTTCAAACATTTTTTTGTTGAAGTCTATCATTATAAAATCATCTACAATGGAAACCTAACATTAAAATACTATAATAATAATAAGTGAAAATACTGTAGAATGGTTAAGAGCTGCAATGGACCTTAAAGAGCACTTAATTTCTTTCATTTCAGAGATGTGAAAAACATCCCAATTCCTTATAATACTTTATAAATTATTGCTGCATTATCCCTAAACTATTTACTTTGTATTTCCAATGGAGTCATTTTGGCTTCAAATCTCAGAGATATTGTTAGTAAGCAAACATTCTTTTAATTTGGTCTTGTATGTACAGCAAAATCTTCATCTTTACTCCGGGTCCCTCAAATTATTCTGTTTCTGATCCATTGCTGTCCTTTGTTCTTGAAGAGGACCAAAATTATACCACTATGTTAGAATCAAATTAGTGGGTCCAACTGTGGCTGATCAGACCAAGACGAGCTTGGAACCTCCTAAGATCACATAGAAAGTTTTACAACTAGAAGCTTAAACCTTTGTGTTCTTACTCCAAGTCCAATGGTCTTCTCACCATACCAAACATTCTGTGTTCTTTGTGGTAACTCTTGAACAACATCAATCTAATCAGTAACTCTCTGTTATTAGAAAATGGCTCCTGCTAGAATCTTTGGCTAAATGCAACAAAAAACTTCTATGAAAATGAGTACCAAATAACTTCAAAAAGTTTAAGAAAAACAACCAAATTTTCCACTTAGAACAAATTAGTAATAATGAGATTATATAAATTACTCCCATACCCAGATACTGATTTAGAGCTTCTAAGAATTTCTCAGTAATTCTTTTATCATTCTGGGAGAAAACAAACATTTGGTTGTATTTTAAACTATGATATTGGGGATAAAACTCAGAAACTTCAGAGAAGTATTTACTAACATTATATATAATGTAGAGAATGTCATTTTTCTATACTTTGCAAATGACAACTAAAAAATGACAAGAGTATAAAACAAAGATGAAAATTTGTTAAAACCAAATACCAGAGGGAAAAAAAATCTAGGCACTCAAGAAGAAACGTCACACTGGAGACTAAAGAACCAAAGACAGGCTTAATCTCTTAAAACTGTCAAATTAATCACATAGTATTTTATTTTTGTCTAGTCCTATGACTTTATGGGTATATATGACTTAATTGGTATAGGGAACTACCAGGGTAGAAATTTCCTCCAGCACTGCACAGCAGCAATCTTTCTAGAAAGTCTTTAAAAACTAATGGGGCGCATAATGGTCAAGTGACTTACCCATGGGTCTCACATCTAGTATGTGTCAGAGGCAGTACAACCCAGGTCTTTGTGATGCCAAGACAGGCTCTCTATACACTATGCCATGCTGCCTCTCTACCACTTCTTTATGGCATAAAATTAACCCAGCATACCAGCAGACTGAAATTTTTTTCTATACTAAAGAACATTTCATGAAAATGAAAAACAGGAATTATCTCAAGCAGTTTCCTGCACCCTAAGAAGCTATAGGAAGGATGATTCTGTCTATGTAAATCAGGCTCAATTTTATCTTATAAGTCCAATTTATACTAATAAATGGTAGCAATTTAAAAAGATTCTCATTCTTCAAATAACAAGCTATTTCCATTACTCAACTTCCTCTTTCTCACTAACCAATCTCAATCTTAAAAGTTTGACAAAAATACCTTAAGAGTTAATAAACTTTCAATGGTTCTTAAACCTTTGACTTTAAAAAAAAAAAAAAAAGTTGACATATTAGCAATAAAAGAAGCAAAGGGTCACATCTTAGAAGTAGAAGCTAATCTTCTAAAAGGGGACAAGAAATGAGTGGTGAAACAAAATAATATCAAACTATCTAGGCACATCTAAGTTTAAATAAATCCCAAAGCCTTAGATTTTTACTTACTTGTGTGCCAGATGTTGCACCTAAAAAACAAAAAATGGATATTTATCAAGTGATTAAAATAATTCTCTTAAACAATTAACATCCATAAAGATCGAAAGCATTATTGATATAAATAAAATCATGCACAAGCCAGAGACCACTAAATTCAACTTCTTATAATTAGTCAAAAAATGTCCTAAATATTACCTGTCACATATTTTTAAATTATTTTTTCCTATCAATTTGTGCTTTCCTCCCCCAATACTATACCATACGACATTTTTCTTCATTTCCTGTCTCTCCTTCCAAAATCATGCTGTTTAAAAGCTTCCAGTAACTAATGACTATCTGAAACTTCAGTCTTCAATTTACTCTAAAACGTTTGTATCAAATACTCTTGAACACTGAACCATTTTGACAATTGTTTAAAACCCTTTGCTTCTTCCTAAAACTATCTTGATTAATTTGCTGCTCTCCAGAAAACCACTAAACAACTGACAAGAAAAGTACAGCACCTCACTTATCCAGAACACAACAATGAAAGTTTCTAAGCAATTAAAAATCACCCATGCAATTTTACTTCACAGTAGAGGCAGCATGGCATAGTGGAAAGAGTACTGGACCTGGAATCATCAGATCTAAGTTTAGTCCCAGCTCTGCAATTTACAAGCTGTGTGACCATGGTCAAGTCAACCACTTTAAACTTCAGCTTCTGAAAATATATAGAAAAAGGAGATACTACTGCTAACCTAATAGTATCACTGGAGCAAAATTGCTTTGTAAACTACAGAGTATTTTTAACTGTAATCTATTATATCATTGGAGGGATCTCACCCCAGTCTAAAGATTCAGAATTATCAACTATGAAAATAAGTTTACTTTTTATAGGTTATAATAGCTTAAAAGCTAAAATGGGCAAGGAGCTTGCCCTGAGGGTAACTATACAACAATGACAAGAAGAAGAAACGGAAGAACTACAAAAGCATGGCAGATAAAACATTACTATTTGTTGTTGTTTCCTTCATTCTGGAAGATGATCAGGACATCAGGAAGGTGATGCCATTACTTGCATGTTATCTGGATTTAAGTGAGAAAGGGCAATGTAATAGTCCCAGACTTGCTCTTTCCTCCAGAGCCATCTGGGTCCAGTGACAAGATATAGATCAGGATGACTGGAGATGGCCTTGGATACAGTGGCAGAGCTTGGCCACCACCTTCTTCTTTTTCTTTTTTTCTTTTTTTAGTATTTTTATAAAAGGAGGTTGAAACTATTGAACAAAATGCGACCTGAGAGTTTCAATGATCAATGCCATCCTAATTTCTCATTTCCACAGATGATCAAGATGTCCAGAAGTTACCCTACTTCCAATTGAATTTATTACCATGTGACAGAAATATTACTCATGCAAATACAGTATGCATTGATGCCCAACTTCCACTTTAAACCATTCCATACTCCTCTCCCATATTCTCAACCTTACTTAGACACTTTATTCCCTTCCTGGACTTCAAAAAATAAAAAATAAAAAGAAATGAACATTTTTGTAAAAATGATGAATTTGTACAAAGACATCCTTAACTATATATAGATGTATTTATGCTTCTACCTCAAAAACCTTCTAATGAACACTTTATCCTTTAGATTAAAAATTGTTGATTTGTTCCACAGACTCTACATTTGCTCTAATTACAATGAATAGAACCCATTTAATATAGCATTTTAATTTCTGACAAAACAAATTAAAGTCCACCAATGAAAAGATTCTCACTACTTTTTTCCCCCAAAACCCGAAAATGTTAGTATAACACTAAAAATACTTATTTACTTAATACAGTATCATATATTAAGTCAATGAAAAAATCTTTGCGACAAGTGATAGCAACTTTGTTTTGTTTAATAAAAGCATTGAAGAAACCAACTCCTTTAAAAAAAACCAACAATTTCTATAATTGGGTTAAGAATGTAAAAAAATTAAATTCTTTCCCATTAATAAACCGATATTACATACCTACTGCTACATCCATATTGTTTACTCCTGGCTGTAAGAATAAAAAATAAAATTGATAAAGTATAGTATTTTATTTGCAATTCTTGAATTCCTAATAAGAAACTAGATTGACTCCAACTGCTTATAGGTTTCCATGGCAAACTATAAAACTGCCACCAAATCAAACATTTCAAAAAACTGTGTCTTTTTGATGTCCACATACATAGTAGAAATACAAAATTTTAATTTGAAAATTACTTTTTTTTCCCCAGGGTAAATATTTTACTTACCTAGGACTATAAGATTTCATAGGAAGATGACTTGGAGGAGACATTTAAGCATTTTGCAAAGGTGCTATATTTTTATAAAAAACTATTAGTTACATCTAGAAATAAATATTTGTTTTAATAACTATACCTGTTAACCATCAAGCCAATGTTGTAGAGAACAAGAGGGCAAACTAATTCAACTCCAGTAAATACTAGTGAGTGTAGTGACATCAAAATTTGAACCACAGTAGGATTCAGATTAAAAATGTAATTATGGCAGCTAGGTGGCGCAGTGGATAGAGCACCAGCCCTGAATTCAGGAGGACCAGAGTTCAAATTTGATCTCAGACACTTAACACTTCCTAGCTGTGTGACCCTGGGCAAGTCACTTAACCCCAGCCTGGGGGGGGGGGGGGGGGGGGAAATGTAATTGGAAAAATATTAAACAAAATAAATGAGAATATAATGTCTGTTGTTTTCTAAATCAATAGTCTTCAGAAAACACAGGCTCCAGAATTAAGACTTCAGGTTACATCCTGAATGATATTGCCTGTGATACCTTAAGCAAATTATATATCCTCTTATGCTATATTAGATGACGCTTAGATACCTTTCAATTGTAGAATCTAGATAGTAAGAATCTGGATGGAGTGCTGGGCTTTGAGAATCAAGTAGACCCAAGCTCAAATCTAGCCTCAGAATATCAGTATGTCATTTAACCTATTTGCCTCAGTTACCTCATTTGAAAAATGGGGATAATGACAACTTCTTCCAGGATTGATGTGAGGATGAAATGAGATTTTTGCAAAGTGCTTAGCACACAGCAGATACTTAATATACTTTTCTTCCTTCCTAAGTTTATAATGTCATCTTGATTAATTCTGTATTTCCAGCTTCATATTTAGCTACCAGAATTTTTGAGAAAAGAATGTAATTTTCTACTCAAGTTAACTAATTTAACTAACTTCTGAGATTTAATTTCCTTGTCTATGAAATAGAATATTTGCATCATCCAACCTCAAAAAGATTTTTATAACATCACTTTTTACACTGTTGTGATGTGATGGGTTTGGTTTTTTTTTGTTGTTTTGTTTTCATGAACTCTAATCCTATATTCCCCTTCAACTATTTTTAAAATCTTTTTAAATAGGAGTAAAGACAGGATTTTCCCAACTAATTTATAAGAAAGGTATTAAAACATAGGAATTTGTTTTACAGCTCACATTTTCTGATTTCAAAAGTTGTCCATTTGATCATTTTCCCCCAAAATAATTCCTAGTATTAATGAAAAACATATTTTATGGCACTCCAAATACTGTTTCTGAAATAAATTTCTTTTTTAAAAATACTAAATCAAATAAACTTTCAAAAGATTACCGGTAAAGCAGGCTGTATGCTAGCCTGAGACATATGAGTCATCATCATCCCAGGCATGACTGAAGACATCATTCCAGGCATCTAGAATAAAAGTAATGAGGTATTATTACACTGTACAGAAGTACTAAAATAACACAAAATTTAAATGTACCTATCATAAAGCTAATAAAAGATAAAGTTTAACATAAAAATGAGTTGGACAAAATTTCTATGCAAACTATTTTCCTATTTATAGAATGTGTATAGGTCAAGTGTAAATGAAACATTTATATTTAAGAAAAAAATGTATCATAAACTTTCTATATGTTGCCTTTATTCCCCTAAACCAAATATTAATAGACTTAAGGTTTATTTTTATTGAATGTTTGAAAATTTTTACTAGTTTATATCACCCCCAATGTAGGGTTTCCCCTACTAAATTTTAAAGCAACCCCCAATTTCACCATACTAAAAAAGTTTTAAGCAGTGGGTTGGTTTTTCTTCTCACTTCAATAAAAGAGAAACTTAAAAAAACAAAACAAAACCCTGAAATATAAATACCAATTTTAAATCACTAGCAATCAACCAACCTCTAACTTCCTACAGTCTCCACCCAGTCCTCTGGTCCTTCCCTACCTACAGGAAACCTGAAAAAATGTTATCTTAAATTTGCAACTAGTTCTAGTATAATTGATGAATCACTGAACTCTAGGAAATATGATCAAGAATTATAAAGATTAATAAAGGCAGTCAAGGGTAGCAGGAGACAATGTCCCAGATAAAACTAGTATAATTATGACATTCCCTCCCCATATTACAACTATTAATATACAGGGGACAGGAAGGCAGGGGGAAGAGATTATTCAATTAAATTTAGTAGTAATTAAAAATAAATCATAATTTCAAACACAAATAGTTTCAAATAAAAAAGTGAAATGTTAAATCTTAATGATAGGATAATAGGTTAACAAACAAGGAAGATGAAAGTCCTATTGACTATGCAAAAAAGCTCAATGATCAGGGTAACTTCTACAAACTGAATTCCAATCCCTGTTCAAGTCAGTTTATTTTATCTGGAAGAAAAAGATAAAATAAATGATTTACTTTATGAAATGATGGGATGAATAAATAACAGAAGAGAAGGTATTCTTAAAGAGCATAAATTTCTGTTTAAAATGATTACACAAGGCGTTCTTACTTATTTTGAAAAATTTCTGTCAATAAAAAATAAGCCCAGCAATTTTTAGTCAGGAGGATTGGTCAAGTGAATATTTTTTTAAAGTTGCAATTTTAGTAAACTTAAATACATTTGGAAGCATAGGCAACTCTTAATTATCAAGACTAAAATAAAGATGTAGTAAGAAAATGAAAACAGAAATGTTAGGTAATACAATTATGTAAATAACCCCCCCAAAAAAACAAACCACCCCAAAGCCAAACAACTTTAGGTTTTATAGATTTTGGTATTCTCCTCAACGATAGTAGAAGAAATAGAATTAATTTCATATTTAAATTGTACCTTAGCTAAAAGCACAAAGTTGAAATTCTCTAAATGGATAGTAACTGAATATTTTGGAGTAAGAAAATAAAAAACACACTGGGTAGCAGCAGGTAAAAACCAACCTAAGATTTAAAGTAGATTTAAAGAAGTAATAGTTGAAGACATAAAAATTTCAAAAGATCTAAAGCAAATTTTTAAATGATTCCAAACACCTTTCAAGAAATATCACAGAAACTTTGAGGAAGCACAAGTTAAATTCCTCAAAGTAGTTTAACACTCCTCAAATTGTGGGTACATTTAGGCAATATTTTATAAATGAATATAACCTTATGTTTTACACACACACAAACAGAGGCACGCACGCATGCACTATCAGAATAAAGAATTAAAACAGGTTAAATCCCATTACATAAACATAATACTAGATCAAACTCAACAAGCTATCCTTTGTAAACAATATCGGATAACAGTATTGCTTCACAGTAGAAACATATGAATTATCCCTCAATTTGATGAAATGGGATTTAACCTATAGTAATTCTTCCAAATGCTTGATTATTTCCATATTTCTTAACTTCTGACATTTTCTTTTGGTTTTCATCATATGTAAGTTACCTGCTTGCTACCAAATGAGGAATTTTTGTGCTAAGCAAATAGAAAATAATAATTTCACTTACTCCTGCCTAATTACTTCCTTAGATGGAAAACATTGGTTTAGAACTTCTGCAGAATTATCAATCATCTTTTTAATTTGAAAGATCAACCAACTAAATATTTTCATAAAACTTTAAGCAGCGTAGATAGGATATCTATCATAATTTAGCATTTAAGAATTAATGTCGCTCTCCAATTCAATAGTATCAACTCAAGAGAAATAAATTTCTGCAAGGTTACATGACTTAGAAAATCTCAAATTAACATTTTCTTTATTTTTTATTGTATTTTTATTTGTTGAACACCTCTCAATTATATCTGATTTAGGAGGGATTTGATTATTTTTAATACTTCTATTAGAAGCAAAAACATTTCTAACCTAAGGGATTTCCTCAAATCTACTGAATATCCTAGGAAAAGATAATTATTCAATCCAGGAAATAGCTAAGCTAGGGGAAAATGTCCTATTAAAAAACAGAAAAAAACATCTCACAAAACTTACTTATATTCTTAGCAAAAATTCCTGCAAGGATAATTTATGAAGTCTCTGTATTAGTCATCTTTAAGACTAAATACTGACTTAACATCTCAAAATCTAGCTAATTTACTATCATCTATAAGAAAATCTGTAATAAAACACAAAAACTTGCTGTTATCATTAATAAATTATTATGTATTCACATCCGATGATTATAGCAAATAGGTTCGTTGTTCTATTACGGATTTCCTTATGAGTTTTGTAAAATTAATTTATGTAGATGTTGAGATCTTTGGACCAATACTGAACATAGTCTAGCTAATTTTTTTTTTAACTGTGAACCAGTTAGAAATACTCTTTTATCATGACCATTTGTAAAGTTTGACAGTTTTCTGCCTAATTTCCCTCAATGCTAAATTTTTTTAGAATGTATATTAAAAAAAAAAAAAAAAAAATCTATCTTTTCTAGGAATAAGAGAAGGGACACAAGAATCAACTTGATGAGGAAGATCCCAGAACTTAGCTAAGCTGGTTCTTAAAATACAGACATAAAGGTGGACATTAGGACATACACCTAAAATCTTTCAGGCTTGGTAGGGCCTGGTAGAAGTTATGGGTATAATGCCAAAACATAATTAAGAATTAAAGTAGGAGTCTACTGGAAAATATGAACGACCTCTATAAATGTGGGAAAAGAAACAATGGAGAGGCTTCTCTTGGTGTTCTTTCTTATAAAAGGCTTTGTTAAGAAAAGGCTTTAGTACAGTAGAAAACAATTAGAATAAAATTTAAAGATACTGGCATAATCACAGTTGTAGCAGTGCTAAAATGACCATCACTTCAAAATTCCTACCTTATTTTATAACTAGTCAAGTAATTTCTTTTTGAAGTGGTTCACAACCTGAACTTCTAATTCTAGAACAGCAGCATTTCATCTCTGCTCATAATACAATTATCTTCAATTCAGAAGTATTTTTACAACCAACATTTAAGCTGAACTTGAAAGCCTACGCAAATTTGTTTCATGATCTTTCCTTTTTTTCCTTTTAAATAAAACCCAACAAAGTGGAAAATCACACTTAACTACATAAGGATAATGAAAACTAGTAGATAAGATGAGTCTATGTACCATTAATATGAAGACATTTAAAAATGAAAAATTTTCTCAGCTAAAGAGGAAGAGATGACTGTGTGATCTGTAATTTCTAACATAAACTACATTAAACTCCATTCAATAGTTAAAATTCAACAGTCTGGTGACAACCAATATTCAGAGTAAGATGATAATATACCTCATACTCTGAACATAGATTTTATTTCCTCAACCCTCCTTCCTTCAATCTACCATATTTAAAAGGAATGACTAATAACTAGTGCTATTTTTCAGCTTATACCTAAATTTTTATATCTATATTAGGGAAACAGCCTGCATTTGGGAAAAAAACAAAACTTTTACTTACTTCACTGGATCTGTGACCGATGTGAGGATTCCCTCCAAAAGTGTAGATCACAACCCATCCACATGTTCTCATCCTGTACCGACTTGTCCATATCCTCCTGTAAATCAGCTATAGAAGTTCCACCCACATATGCTGGAAAGGTTTCCTCTAGAAACTCCTGACTTTGCATTGATACCAATGGAGCACATGTATTTGGTAATACCTGGCTCTCACTACATGAATGGCCCATCTTTTCCAACATGTATTTCTCCAATGACATTCTTTATACTACTTTTCCTGAGCAATTCTTCATTGGATATTAATGTCTTGTAGCCTATTCAACCCACCATTCACCTCTCCATTGCCTTCGAGTGAACCTTCAAATGAAAATCTTCAGGATGAGAAATATTCCACAAGTCACAGCCATGTAGCATCACTAGATGATTATTGTTTAAAAAGTAAACCTTTGTTTCAAGATGTTTTGAAGTCATTAAAAGTAATGTGCAACACATTCCAGAAGCAATCCCAGTTGCTCTCTTCCTTCTGTACAATTCCAGCCCAGTTCACTGTCCACTGGCAGAACTGTCCACAATGTATACTTACTTGATGGACAAATTCTATGGGTCATTCATTCAACAATATGTAAAATTCCGGACATGCAGTATTCTTCAGGAAGTTCAATTATACCATTATTTATCAAGTGTCAATAATGTGCACTTGGTTTTCCCTGTGTGGCTAGTTACACCAAATTGAACACAATTAAGCATCTCATTTATGAGGTTCTGCAATGTTCTTCATTTAATATCAACAGCTTGTCATCTGTAAAAAGGAACATCTGGAGGATCTCACTATATATGGGGAATTTCTCTTCCATTTAGGTTCCTCCCTGAACATCTTCCATGATAGTGGCAAGCAAACACCCTGTTTTAATGTCTTGATTAATATTAATCAGTCGCTGTTAACAAAGTTACCTCATTTATTGTTACTTGTCTCAAAGAATCTTGAATTAACATGAGAAACACTTTGTTGGAGGAGGGCCTTGAAGGCATTTTATTCTACTGAATCAAATGTTTTTTTTAATAGATCAAGAGAACTAATTATAATGAAGAAAATTCTATGAAAAAGGATGTGAACATATCAATGCCAAATAATGTCACTGATAGCCAAATAACATAGTATATTACAAAACCCAATTGCAATAATATTCAGCTGATATTCCGAGATGAAAATTGGATGAAGGATGAATACGAGATAATACTTAAAGGTTATAACAATCTGTTTAGTTATTGTTTATTAGGCTGAATCCATAGAACTACCTCCCATATAACACTGTAAAATAAAGGAGCTCCCAAACTTTTTTAGTAAATCCCTTTAACATCAAATTTTACAAATGTCCATGTTACAGTTAATTAAGAAACTATATGACAAAAGCAGTATGGTATAGTAAATACAGTTGAAGATGTGGGTTCAAATCCCACTTCCAATATTTATGAGCTGTATAATCATGGGCAAGTCACATAAACTCTTTGAGTCTCAATTTTCTCATTTGTCAAATGGGGATAATACCTGTGGTACCTACTTCAAAAAGATTGCCATAAGGCTTAAGACAAAGTTTTCAAACCTTAGAATTCCAGTTTTCCAAGAGATCAGTGATCTCACTGATATAAATGTCCCCCACAATGATACAGATCACAGATCACTCACTGGTATTTTTATATGGCAATAACTTTTGCAAGGCAGTGTTTAATGTAAGGTTGGCTCTGTTAGAAATTAATTCCCTTTCTTAAAATATACTATGACCCTCAGCAAGTTATAACCTCTAGTGTACCAGACAATTCTCTTAAGACCAGAAGTTGCAGAGCAATTGCCAGATTTGCATTGGTAGAAAGGATTCCTCAAAAAGAGTGTTCTGTGTTGATGAAACCACAGATACATACTGCCCTCTCCAAATAAAAAACCAACTAAAATCAAAACCAACCAAAAAAAGTATCTACAGGATCTCACTATTGTTCTAGGTGGCCCTTTTTTCTTATTCATTGGTCTTATTTTGAGAGTGATGACCAACCTCAGAGTTGGAATGCCACTAATGTATGCTTTTCCCCTGTATAAAACTAATCCTTTTCACTTGCACATAGTAAGTGTTCTTTATGCATAAAATACATATTCATAAATTTGAATGTCCAAAGCTACCAGTTTCCGCTTACCCCTTTTTTGGGTAAGGTATGCAAAAGGCGTCTATGATAAACAATAGTAGCTTCAAGGTCATTCCAAGATTTTTATAAGAATCCAAGCAAAATAGACTCTCTATAGAGATAACCAATTCTTAATGGCACTTTCTGTATATTAATCGTGAGGCTAATTATAAGAAGCACCTATCTAAGGCTACTGAAAGTTTTGAATATGTGCCAACTAGCTTCAATGACCAATTATTAGTATGAAATAGACTGTTTATAATCTATTTAATAACCATTGGCATTGTGGCCAGTTAGTATTCTTAAATTTTCAAATACTTGAAGAAAAGGGGTAATGTCAGTGATTTCTTTTTATAAGCAAGAGCACTCAAACATCAAACTGCATTGCTGCTGAAGAATTATCATTTGACTCTACTGATGTTTTTAGATATAAGTATGAAGGAAAAAGGAACAGAAAATCCACAGGCTCAGGAGTATAAGTACTAGTCAAGAGAATCTTGGCAGATTTTCTGCTCTTTGCACTTATCATTCATGAGAACTGGCTAGCCGTATCCTTGTATAAATTTTAGTAGAACATATGTTTCTAGGTTTTGCTTTTATCTTTCAGTGACAATTACCATGTAATTATGCATTTGGAGGGTATCTGCTACTAAGTCCTAGAGAATGGGTAAAAGATCCTAATCAATAATCCAACCTTTAAACCTTGAAACCCATAACAATCATGTATTTTAGAAGAATCCTTTTTCCATTTGATTAGTAATAGAAATTCTCCATTATATAAGGTAAATACCTTCAGCAGGTGTCTCTTCCTATTTTATACCTTCCTTGGAATTAATATTATTTTATGAAACAAAATCTTTTAAGTAACTTATGAGTCCAATCCATGTTCAGGAGACTATTGTTTGAAAAAACCTCTCTTTTCCCTTCTAATACTTTTTTAAAGGACACACTTTATCATCTGTGTAGATCACAGGATTCTAGATAGAGAGAACAAAGACCTTGGAGGCCACTGAGTTTGAAGCTCTCATTTTAAAAAGGAAGAAACCGAGACATCAAGCAGTTAAGTGACTTGCTCAGGATCATATAGCAAGTTAAGTGTATGGCAGGATTTGAACTTCGTCTAGAACACTCATTTATAGATTCTACTCCAAAAAGTTCTATAGCAATGGGAACATAGACACACAGATTAGGTTGTTATTAATGTTTTCTCTGTTGCTTTCTTTTAGTGAGAAAGTGTATAATTTCCCCAAGGAAATTCTTTCAAATATTAAGAATTGATCCCCTCAATGTCCTCAAAATCATATTGTTTCCATAAATCTCTTTTGTATACTTGGTATGATCCAGTTGTTCTTTCCATTATTATTTTTCTCCATTTCTTCTTCCTCATTTGGCACAGTGGGGGGTTATGATGTTAAGAGTACAAAGTAGTACTCCACTGTCAATGATGATTACATATTCCCTGAATATGTTTTTGTTAATCTTTTCTTTTTGTTATCTGTTTCTTGTCCGCCTTCCAGTTTGATTTTTAAATGTCCATGGATTGATCCTATTAGGTTGAAATTCTTGCCAAACTTTCTTTAGAATTTTTTTTAAATTTCCATCAATGTTTCTCTTTTTGCATGAAGCAATATTTATCACTCTCTTCCATAAGATATCTAAAATAATGTTGCCCTAGGCTATAGTCTCTATAAGTAGATACTATTATAAGGAAGTCAAATTTTGTTGGATGAGTTTCCAGCTCCTTATGATATCCATTATGGGAAATGAGTGAAATTGTTTACACTACTTTAGAAAAATGGTGACAGTTGGTATAGATATTTGCTTTTTTACCCTTTATTTGTGGTATCGATAAATTAAGGTAGATTGGGCTTGTCTCAAATGCACATGCCATATCTCATTTCTATTTTCCTTGTCATGTACTTAATGAAACAGATAGTTAATTCAGAAACAATTCCTTTGATGGTAATAGATCATTTTTTATCTGTTCAAATAATCAGTTTTAAAGAGGCAACCCAGTATAGTAGACAGAAAGCTGGCTTCTAAGCCACAAGCCTTAGGTTCAAAGTACTGCTTGACATATACTAGGGCTATGTGAATCTTGGAAAAATTTTGAATTTCTCAGTGCTTTAGAAACTAAGTTGCAAAGAAGGTATTAATTTGCTTTGGCATTGTTTCCTCACCTTGGAATTCTCTATTCTACCAAATAGCTTATCTCTATACTCAAACTAGCTTTTTATGATGTTGTTTGGACCTTGCTATCAAGCAACTCACAACTCTTCTCAAAGAAAGTTTCTATATAGTGTGCAAGTTTTTAATGGCCTCTCACCTTTCTTTTCTTAAATCATACTTTCTAATATTTTCTGTTTTCCTTAGCTATGTCTATCTTTGCAATGGAATCAATGATAAAAGTACATGTTGATTTAATTTGGAGAATGCTATTATTTGTAGAATTTCTTTAACTAGATGCAATTACATTTCAGTAGTCTTTTTGAAATTGCTTCTCATAAATACTGCAATTCAAGATTGATAAAAAGATCTATGAAATTATATTTCCTGCTATTTTTGGATCCAAGATAAAAAACAATTCTGCCAACTCTTCTACTTGCCTTCTTTCCAAGAGAATCTGTGCAACTTAATGTCAAGACTGATGTGATTTCTCTAGGACTATGCTTACTTGTGGGTCACTTGGCATTTTTCTTATTTTATGGATTCTGTGACGATAAAGTGGCTAACTATATAGGTAGGCCAATTCTTAGAAAACCATTTTCCTCTGCATCACAGCACAACCTATCAGAGCTAATATTTAGAATAATTCTTCAGCAGCCAAGGTCAGTTCCATTCCAAAATAAAGTTTGAGGAAGCATAGTATAGGAACTAGAATTATGATTTCACTGATAAGGGAATTTCCAGATGAGGAAACTATCTATGCAGATTGGGACCTTTTCTGTAACTTAGTCTTAGAAAGCTACCTAGCACATTGAGAGATAAAGTCATTTGCCCAGGGTCATACAGCTCTCATGTGTTAGAGGTACATCTTCAAAAAGTTATTTGTGATCAGCTCTCTAATATGTCATGCTACATCTCTGAAAAGACCAACAGTACATATATAAAACACTGTTAAAAAAATGAAATGCACCATTATGAATATTTTACTTTTTTAAAAGTGGAATTCTGCCACTATGATATTGTTATGATTAACATCATTTAGATTAAGACTATTATGATGTTTCTTAAGCTAGAAGGTTCTGACCTGAGGTAGAAAATTTCTGAAGAAATTTAGGTCATATCAGTCTGACAGCATAAACTCAAACTCTTAACCAGAAAAACATAGATAAAAACCTCTTGTTATGCCTCATACTATCTTCTTTTACTACCTCATACTTTGCCTACTTATTTCTATTACATAGTTCTCTCCTAGAAGGGAAATCACCATATGCATCATACAAGTCATGAAAATGTAATTGCCAAGACACAAAGACTTGGCTACCCATCATTCATTAAAAGTACTTTTTAAAAGGCACATCAAGAATTTCTATCAAGGTGCTAGCTAAATTCAACAAAAGAATTTTCTGGGGGAAAAAAGGAGTTGCAAGAAGTTATTGAGGAAGCTGAAACTCTAACATAAAGACCAATTTAGAAAACATCCTTCTGGTCATTGAATTTTGGCAGTGGTAGTGAGACTTCGTGAGTGGTAATAAGACTTAGTGAGACTCTCTATCACTGGAAAGAGTAATCTGAATGAGGATAAAATAATATCAAATACATTAGTAATATTTAAGCATAGGATACCTTTCCTAAAAGTAGCAAAAGGAAAGGAGAAAGATTTCTAGATATGATTCCATAGGAGGAAAAATTTAGAAGATAAAGTTGTCAAGTCAAATGAACTGTGCAAATTACAGTTTTTACATTTAACTACAGTATTACTGTGCAACATTCTAACAATACTATAAATGATAAATCAGATGATCCAAAAGTAACCCAAAGGTCATGTATCACTTTTTCCAACAAAAACTTATAAACAACCGTGCATGGAATGTTTAATGCATTCTTAAAACCCTAAGAAATAGATGAAATAAAATACCACCATATGTATAAATGTTAGGAAGCCACTTTACTAAGCTATATCCTTCCTACTGTAGTTAAGGAAAGTATTATCTTCAAGAAGGTGATCATTGTCCTCTAATTACAAAGATAAAGATTGGCATTCCCGAAAAAGCATTATGTTTCTCTGGTTATTTGATAGAAAGCTCAGTCCACACATGTACCAAATGTGCAAACTATCACTTAATGTTTATTCCCACAAGCTAAAAGAAAGTTTGTAATACAAACATACACAAGAAGAGTAGAATGTAACATTTGTTGAATTTTAGTATGAGACCAGAAACAAGCACTAAAATAAAGAGGATCAAAGACTAAGATAAAGAAAAATTCTGTTTTGACTCTGTCTTTGTTTTTGCTATTATGTCTTGCCTTTATCCATGTGATTAGGTGCAATTCTTAAATCTGAGAGAAACAGACACAGATCTACCTATACAAAATTTTGTCAAGTCAGATGGATCAAGTCCATGAATTTTAAACCCATTACTACAAGTCTTTGTACAATACTTTTTGTCAACAAAGAACAAATAGCTTGATCCAAGAATGGAAAGGTGTTCTGCTCATGAAGGAGTCCTAGTATAGATACCAGGTTAGAGACAGTTGCAAACACAGGATTCAAATAGAAAGAAATTTCTTTAGCTGATACCTCAGTAATCACTATATTTAAAAACTCAGAAAAGTCTAAAAGGGGGGGGGGGGGAAGGGATTAAAATAAGCAGTAATATCTTCTGACTTAAAAAAGCGTTTTTCATCTTCACAATTTTACCTATCAAAATCTGACTCCATGTTTACAAAGTATAAAAGATCACTTAAATGTGAATAACAGTGGGTCAGTCTCAGGTGTGTAGTATCCACAAAGTTTTAACATCTATAAAAAGCTTTATGATTTTCAAGATTCAGAAGTTATAGATTGCAACAGTAGTGACACTAGCCCCAACTACCATCCACAATGATTAATAATTATCTATTTCTATATTAATATCTTCATGTCAGTGCTTTTGGCCAATCTTCCTTTCTGCTCTCCTCTACTTAACAAAAATTGATTCTTTCCCCTAGAACCTCCCTGCCTGGATACTACTCTCTTTTCTAGTAAAGCACAGAGATATACTTTTATAATATACCTGTACTGACAGCTATGTGTGTGTGTGTATATATATTTGCAATTCTTACTCCTATCTTCATAGTTTTACATCCTTTTTAAAAATATCTAATAGTACTGCAAAGGTAATCTTAAAGGCAATTCTGATGATGGCAATTTCCAGTTCAAAAATCTTTAGTAGTTCAAAAACCACCTACCACTCCAAACCCCAGAATGTGGCTTCCAAGTTCTGGCCCCCACCTACTCTTCCAGCCCATCTTCTTGTACTCTTCTACATGAACCTTGGGGGGGAGGGGAGAGGAAGAGGAGGTTTTCCAGATAAAAGACTTTAGTCAGTTCTGATTATTATTTACCCAAATGAGGGAAATGAAAATAATTATTTTGTCTGACTTGTAATGTGTATGACAGTAATAGAATTCACTGTATTTGGGGAAGAAAAAGACAATTATTTTCTGAATCTGATGAATTTTTGCTGGCACTCTTTGTACCTATGAATGTGGTACTATTATGGACGTGAATATCCACATTTAATCTAAATGATTTAGATCTATATTAGGATAATGCAATTTGTTAAATGAGTATAAAATCAACACAAAGTATTCAACAATTGTGTACTTTGAATATAAAAAGTAAATATCTGATGCCACACTACTTACTGGGTTCTGTCCAGGCTCCATGATGTTTGATTTTTGTATACTTGAATATTGAATATTAAAACTAACATGAAGAGTTAATTTCTCCCAAGCAGTTTAAATCCTAAAATGAACCTAAAATACTAGAACATCTGAATTAAGCTGCACATATCCTATAGGGCTCAAAGTGACTGCCTGTGTTTATTATGTCTTCTTTTTAGGAACGTGTATTCCATTCATTTATTTGAAAGTATTTGATAGTATGCTATATTCAAAATTCTGAGAAGAATGATAAACTTTAAGCCATGAGATCACAGATTTAGCTTAGGGACCATCTAGCCCAATCCCCTCATTTTACAGAGGAGGAAATTTGTCCTGTGATTTGTCAAAAGTAATAATAGAGTAAATAGCAGAGCTAGGTTTCAAATTCATTGCTGACACAAAAATCTAATGTTCTAATTCATCAAAGTGCCTATCTTTCAAGACTTCATAATTAAATCGAAGAGATAAATTTGTATAGATAAATTACATAATAAGAAAACTGCATTAAAATCAAAAAGAGGGGCATAAATATAGGACAGTTATGGAAGGTCTCTTAGAGGAGATGGAATTTGAGCTGTATGTCTTAAAACAGGAAAAGGCATTGCAGCTGCCTTTTGGGAGAGCAGGGAAGAAAAGAGAAAGGAAAGTATGCTATAAACTAAGCATCATATTCTGGAAGAGACAGGTTAGCCTAGAGTTTAGGATTCAGGCTGGGCAGCCATCTTTTATAAGATAAAGCCACATACAATAAAGGTTGAAATCAGACTGTTAAAGATTTTAAATGAAAAGTTTAAAAATTTGGCTTTTATCATAGAAGAACATGGGAACAACTGGAGGGAGACTAGAGCAAGGTAGTTAAGACAATCAGAGAAACGCTTCAAAGGAAGTTAATCTAGCAGATTGCAAACAAAGTAATTTAAGGTGGAAAGCAACTGGTAAGCATATAGTTAGGAGGCTATTTGAATTGTCCAATAAAAGTTTTACTGATTATCTAAAGTTTTGAGTCAAAACTACAGCTTCATTTCTTGGTGTAAAACCTAAGAGTAGGAAACTGATACATACTTGTGAAATGCAAATATAATTTGCAACAAATTGTAATCAAGGCCAAAATTTATTCTTAACAAAATTCAAATTTAGTCTTTCTTCCCTTTCATACCAAGCTATAAAAATCCCTTTAATAATTACCGACATTGTGTATTAGAATCAAAATTTTAAGAGCCAGGAAATATTGTATATTCTGAACCCATTTTACTGATTAAAGAAAGCAAGGATCAGAGGTTAAATGACTTTGCCAAAGATTACACAGTTTCCTAAAGTAGAAGTTAAAAAAAAAAAAAAAAAAAAAAAAAGTGTGATCGAAGAAGGCAGAAACTACATAAGATAGGCACTTTAAAAATGTTTGATTTGTAAACATTATTTCTGGGGGAAAAAACAAAACAAATATGTTCTAAAAGTAAAGAATTATTAACAAAGAGCATGGAGCAAGGTAGCGAGGAAATGCAATCACATTAGTCTGTGAAATATTATTAAAGTATGTTGAAGAGACACAGAACAAGGTTTTTAGCTCTTCCTTATGAAATCCAGTAAGTACATTTTAAATGAGTGATCCTTAGAACATTCCTCTATGAATATCACATTATTCAAAGCTTGAATGCTTTGAATTTCCTTCAGACTCTAAAACTCCGATTCTGTGAATACAGAAACACAATTTACTGTAACAACTAACCATACAGCTACATTAATTGGTAATAGGAAAGAATGAGTTGTAACTTAAGAAATGACAACAGCAAACATGGGAGAACCAAAAACAAACTAGTTCAATGTAGTTCATTCAATTTATTATTTGGGAGCAGATAAGATATTCAACTGAGCCTATTTAACTTTACTTATGAATATTAAAAGGGCAAGGATTAATGTTTAAAGTATAACATAAGAATACAAGTCTCCTTCCCACCTTTATTACTGTGAACTAGAAAATTAGTTGATATGAAAAATCTTTGTTTTCTCAACCAATTTTAAGGAAGTATTTTGCAAATAAGAAAAAGTTTACTTCAGAAATCACATTTATTGCATTTGCTGACTACTAAGAACTCCACAACTTCTAATGAATATATAAGACTAACATCAATCTCAGCTTTTCATATAATCTTAAATCGGCCCTAGAATGAAATATGAATATTTCATATGAAATAGCCAACACCGAGCTAGTTTCCCTAAATTCTGAGAACCGGTCATCACACAACCTGATATCCCAAATTCTAAGGTTCAAAGACAAAGCTTCATCAAACAAACTTCAAAATTGGTTAAATTATGTGGTAGGAAAAAACCTCCACCAAATTAGGCAGGCTAATGTACACACAGAGGCCTTTTACTTTTGCTTCTTTAAATTTCCAGACATTTCACTGCTCGTGAAAACCTCTGTCAGAGGGTGTGAGCAAGTGAAATGAAAGAAGATGAAAAGTGAAACAATTTTGCTATTTGTTAGTAATTCTTTGGTGGTTTAACAGTTGAGTTAAAATGGGGTCTTTGAATCATCCATGGATTTTAATTATCCATGCTGTCTGTCTCCTGTTACCATTGATAACCAAGAACTGGCTGTGCCAAGATCCAGGGCTCCATTTTAAAGTTCTAAAGACATCAATACAAATAGGAGCATTTATAAGAATCTAAGGTAAGCATTGGAATGAGAATTTCTCTAAGGATCAGTGTTAAAGATTCCTGAGACAGCCACTTATATTTACAGGAGTCAATAGAGAGATGGAGTCCTCAAAATTTGAGCAATCGAGATGTGTATGCACATGACATGTTGGGAAGAGAATGGGAAAGACCACAAAGCACAACTGCCCAATTTCTGAACAGATATGTAGTTAACTGAAAAATAAACCCCAAAAGGAAGTGGTCACTGCAGCACCTAAAACCATAAAGACCTTAAGGTAAACTGTGATTAACTGACAAAACACTAAGACAAACCAAAACAATTATAAAAAAGTAAAGTCTTTCCATTTAATTAGAAAATGACTAACTGGTCTCTTGGTTTTGAAAAATAGTGCCATGGCACCATAGCAAGGGTAAAAGCAGGTCAATCCCTTGCATAACTTACCTTGATTGGCCCAATGGAAACAGAAGGCCCCAGAAAAGAGAGAAGCATCTGGCAGTAGCAAATTGTTTTATTTTATCTTTCTGTGGAAAGAAACTAATTTTAAATAAGAACCAGAGCATTTAAAGAATAAATATTTTTTTTTTTAAAGCTCAATATCTAGTTAGAGCAGCTCTATCAAGAAATCAAGAGCTCCTTGCTGCTTGGGAGACTGTAAAGAACAGAAGAAGGATCACAGAATTGTATCTTCACCACCAAGAAAGTTTTGAAACTTGTGTTGTTCCTAAATCAGAAGGCCAATGGCTCGGTTATTTAAGGAGATCCTATAGCAAAGAGCCAAGTCTCTTGGGCCAGATACCTCTGAATAAAGTTTTAAACTAGTTACTGATTTATTATAGAAAAAACTACACAGAAGAAAAGCATTTGTGGTAAAACCTTTTCTTAAAAAAAAAAAAAAAAAAAAAAAAAAAAAAAAAAAAAAAGATTCCTTTTCTTTCCTGATTTCCATACAATTTCACTATGAAATCAATGATCTTTTAACAATTATCAAACTAAACAAAAACTAGTTAGAGAATGATCATATTCAGTACCCTTGATTGCCTCCATGTGATAAGTCTAGATTTCTAATGATTTATCAAGATTCTTATGGAGAGAAACCAGCTACTCAAATTTCATATAGCATCTAACAGACTTAAAGTATAAATATCATTCACAGTAACTGAATTTACTTTCCCTGATTAGAGCACTATAGGGTGAAGTTTCTAATGAAGTTTCTTGATATGAATCACTCCTATTTACAACTTATACTAGAGAAAGAAGGGATAGTTCAGCAGGAGTGAAGAAAATCAACAAGCACTTTCTCACTTCAAAATAAAAATAACCTATAGAAAATAGGAATATGGAACAGGAAAATGCAAGAAGACTGTTTTGGTATCAAAAAATGTAAAACACTGAAATTCTAAGGCAATACACCTAAACAATGCTGCTGATATAGGTTTTCCTATTTTTACAAACATTTCCTTCACTTGGGTAACCCACAAAAGACATGGTAAAATGAACAGAAAGTTTCTATATTTGCAGCTAGGGCATAAGACCAAATTGACTTGCTTGAGAAGATCAAATCAGGCAACTAAACATACCCTTTAAGCTACTGTTATTCAAGTATATTTTTTCAAAGTGGAAATGATCATTTTTATGTGGACGACAGCCTCAGTACAGTAAAAACTCTGGTAACGGACAAAATTTAACATTTCGTTTTTGAAACCTTTGAATATATTTTGGGGGAAATATTAATCCTTGACTTATTTACTAACAGTTAACCATGCTTTAAATTATCACAGTGATGCTACAAAACCAATGTAATTTTTAAAACTGTCTTACTTGTCCCATTGGAGGACCTCCCATAGGGGGCATCATTTGCTGCATCATTCCATGAGGTACAGGTTGCATGTTTCCTCTCTGACCCATAGGGTGCATTCCCATGGGTGGATAATGCATACCAGGGTGTCCCATCTGAAAAAGTGTTAGTAAAGAAAACATCAGTTAGAAATAAAGTCTTCCCATCCCCAAAAGCACTAAGACTGCTATTACTGAAGTAAGATGGCAAGATATTTGGCAACACAGGAATTTTTAGAGATTTGTCCATTTATAAAATCAGACTTCTGGAGGGAATTACCTACTGTTTATAAATAATAAAGAACGACAAAAAATAACTTGTACCGTAGTATTATTATTTTTTTTACTAAAATGTAATTTGTCAAAAAAAAAAATCAATAATCCATTTTAGGACCAATTCTGGGGGGGAAAAGACCTGATATTCTGTCTTAACCAAGACCAGTCTTTAAATTTCAAACGAAATTATTGTTTTACAAGTAATGGAAGGGTAATTTATAAAGGTTCAAAGAATACTACAAAGGCTACCTGTGGATGTTTCCTAAGTGACAAGCCTGTCATTTCCCTGAGAAACTCTTACTAAGGTAGATCAAAACATTGTCTCTCTGAAAAGCTATTTAACATCATGGCCAGCTCTAAGTCAGTAACTGCTACTGGTTAGTCATTCGGCAAACTATGTACAGTAAGCAATAGAAAGAGTACCTGCCTCAATAACTTCGTAAAATCAAAATTATTTAGGCTACAAAGGTGCCCAATGCCTCAAATCACGTAAAGTAAGCATACGGTTAGTAACTCTACCTAGCCTTGGTCACTCTTTCTTTTATCTTTAGTCACATTCCTCCTCTCTCTACCCTGGACAAATCAGGCCTGCACCCTACAGCAGACTCCTGCTGCCAACACCCAACCACCGGTTCTGCCCAAGGCTCTCTCCTCCATCATCGCCACAGTAATACCCATTTCCCGGGGACCCACATCTTTTCCTTTGTGATACTCCGCCCTCCATTTCCCTCCCTCAGAGTCAGATCCCGCCACCTCAGGCCTCCTCCTCAGTCCACCTTTTTTTTTCTTCCCCACAGGGAGAAGGCTTCCTGTTTCTTTTTTTTCATTGTGCCGCTTTCCCCCGCCCCACCGCTCCCTTACCGAGGGCCGTCTCCTCAGGTAGCCGTCCGCAGAGGCCCATGGGCTGGAGCAGAGGCTTGAGCTGGACAGTCTCCGCTCCCCGTTCCCGGGACCCCGCGGTGGAGGACGGTTCTCCATTTCACTCACCATGAGGCCTCCACGCTCGACTCCCGTCCCCGGCCTCATCGTCGGGCTGAGGCTGCTCCGGCGGCGGCCGCTGCCGCTACACATTCCAACAAGGAGCGATCTGAGTGGCTGGCGCCCGCTGGGGCCAAAGGGTAGAGGCTGCCCGGAGCTGCGGGGCGGGATCAGCGGGGCCAATAAGCTGACTGGCTTCCCCGCCGTCCAATCAGAGCGCGCAGCTTGCACGCAGCTCTGCGGCGATTCGCCCCCGGCCTCGGCCTCGCTCGGCGTCGCCTGCATGGAGGGGGGGAGGGGGACGGAGGAAGTTTCTGCGCCGAGTCCCCCGCCGGGAAAACTCCACCAACTTCCCCCGGGGAAGAGAAGAGTACGTAGGCCCCAGCCTCCCGGGCCTAACAGCCACCTCACCCCGTAGGGGGAGGGGCAGTGGGGGGGCTGCCGCCTTTACCCCCCACCCGAGTTACGCACGCCCCACAAACCTGAGGCCGCCGGGGAGCCAGGAGGGGGGGAAGCAGCTTCTAGCGTTAGCGGTGGCTGGGACGGGATGCGCGCGCGCGAGGCTCGAGATTGGGCGGGGGAGGGGGGAGGAAAAAGGGAGGGAGGAGGGGAAGAGGAGGGGGCTCGAGGACGCGGAAGGCACCGGGTGAGAAAGCGCGAGACTGGCGAAGCGCGCGATGGCCGAGGTGAAGAGGGGGGAGCGTGACGCTGCACTGAGCGAAAAGTGAAGTGTGGAAGTGGGGAGATGGTTGAAAGTCGAGTAGGGGGTTGGGGAGAAGCGATTTAAGCAAAGGAAAAGACGGGCCGCCGCGAGCTAAAGATGCCGTTTAGGCGAAAAATCAAGAAAGATCTCTCGCGTTCTTAAGCAGGGAGGACGCGGGGAAAAGGCGGACGGACTGGGGAAGGGGTTTCAGAGGGGGTGCGGACTGCAGCAATGGCGGCAGGCGCTAGGACCGAGCACCAGAATTGGCGTCTTAAGAAGGGCCGGCTGGGCCGGAACGCGTGCGGCTTGCCTGGAGGCTACGCGGCAGCGGAGGCGGAGGTCTTGGGGCTGGGACCAGACGCAGCGTGGGGAGGGGAATATGATCTTCGACATGTCCGCCTTCCCTTCCTGTCCTTTCCCCCGCCTTCCCCTACTTCTTTCAGCCTCCCTCTTCCCTTAATCCCCAGTGTCGCGTTCATTCCCTTATGCACTTTTTCCGGGTTCTTCTGCTGCCCCTTTCCCAATCTTTGGGCGCAATTCCCCCCTCCCCCTAGGCCTTCGTTGGTAGGCACCGGGGAACCTTCGGGGCGCTAATTGGCCAACGATTGGGGGGGTAGGAAATCCCAGAGCTTCCGGGTTCCGTTGCCCGTTTTCCCGCCATGTCGTTCTTGACTAGTGGGAGCCGCTCGATTCGCCACCGCCGAGTGGGACCTCCGGCCACCCTGGTCTTCCCTGCCTACACTTCTCCCTCCCAGGGTGGGGGCAGCTGGGGGGAAGGAGAAGATAACTACGAGGAGGACGGGGTCAACGAAGTGGTCCGAGACCTCCGAGCAGAGCTTTTGGCTGACTCGCCGTCGCCTCTGCTGCACAAACACAATGGGGTCTCCCCGAGGGTATCTGAAGCCGCCCCAGCTCCCCGGGGCCGACCGTGGCCAATACAGATCCTCTCGGTGATTTGTTCTCTAGTCTTCGCAGCCCTCCTTGCTTTCCTCCTAGCAATCGTCTACTTAATCGTGAAAGGTACTGGATCTGCTAGGAAGGGTGGGGACCTCAGAACGGAGTGTAGTGGGTGGGGCTCGATTTAGCAGTTAGTTACCTGGTATTTAGCACCTATCAGGTCGGTTACTGACCTTAGTGCTGGTGGTAACAAGCTAAAGGCATCCTCTGCTTCTAGGGCTTTCAAAATATACTTCGAGGAAAATAGTATAGATAAGTCTATTTAGGTTAAAATGGGCTACAGTCTCAGAGAAAGCACTAAAAATAAGAACTGGTAAAGATTTCTTACAAAAGGGAGGGAGGCCAGCTGAGATCTTATGATTGATTGCTCTAGAGTTACATTCGTGAAGTGCACTATTCTCTTGTGACTAATTTGGGGCTTTCTTGGCAAATATACTGTTAATGATTTGCCATTTACATCTCCAGCTCATTTTACAGGTAAGAGAACTAAAGTAAATGTGGTTAAGTGACTTGCCCAAGGTCACAAAGCCAATAAGTGGATTAGAACTCAGGTCCTACAGCACCAATTAGCTACCCTATTGTCACATGTTTGTTAGCTTATTGAATTCATTGTATTGAAACAGCTGTTAATTCAATTTATTACTTGTCATTGTCTTTTTTTTTTTTCCTTTCCTTTTTATGGAGGAGGGAAAGCCAGTCACATAGTTGTACTGCGGTTAGGACCTCTCTTTATAGTGGTTATTGACTCAACCTTGGAAAGAACACTTTTCAGTCACTCCCATGGTAAAATGGGAAATAGAGGGATCATTTCATAATCAGTTGTCTTCCTAAGATTGTTTCCAACACAAAACATACTATCCATGATTTCATCCATTTCTGCCTAACCTGATTTTTGCTTCCTTCCATACCTTTGCAAATTTACAGCATTCTTTTGGTGTGATGTGGGCCCATTTAAACAGGGCACTACACCAGCAGGTAGTAAATTAGTTAAAGCTATCCTTTTCTCTACTCCCAGCCACTGTCCTATAAGATCAAACATTTGAAAACACTGGTCTGAATTTAGACCATTTATCTTATCAATGTCTTCTTTTCCTCATCTACCCTACTTGAAATCTTAATATGTTATCTATAATATTATTAACATATATGGAAACATTCCCTTTTCTCAGAGAGCTTATAGTCTAATGGAGGATATACAATATACAACTATGTATAAACATTGTGTACAGAATAAATAGGAAATCTCACAAGGTACTAATATTTTGAAAACTGGGAAAGACTTCCTAGAATGTGGAACTTTAACATAAAAGTCAGGAGGCAGAGATGAAATGAGATTTCATGCTAAAAAATTTAAAATTCACTTTTTCCCCACCATTTTCCTAGATTCTAATGAAAGGCATTGCTACCTTTTATTCTGACTTGCTGTATTTCATACAGAAAAGACAAATTTAGCAAGATTAAGATTGAAAGATATGCCTTTAATGTGACTTGTCAGTGCTAAGTGTCCTCTTGATAATGAATTTTTATATTTGTATTTAAGGCATTGTCCTCATCATGAGACTTCACAATCTTCAAATCAGCCTAAACTCATCTTTCTTTTTTAGTCAGTTGGCAAGTTATGAAAATTCTGCCTCTATAAGCTTTCTTGCATTTGTTACTTGTGATTTTCTTTTTCTTCAAGACATTTATCTCTCACCTGGACTATTAACAAAGTCTCCTAATTGATCTTCTAAGTGCCTCAGTTTTTTTTTCATATAACTGCCAAAGTGATATTACTGAAACATGCTAACTCAAAAAGATTGTCTCCCTTCTATTTGAAATACAATAAAAATGTGTCTTTAACTTCTGCTTACCTTCCAGATTTATTAGATATCCTGTTCTCCCCAACTGTTTAAGTTAGCCAGATTGGCTTCCTTGCTGTCCTTTACATCTCACACTTTAACTGTGTCATTGAGGAATTGCTTTCTACTTCTTAAAAGCCTTAGCCTTCTCTAACACTTATCTTAATCAGGACTTCCTCCTCAAGGTTTTTCCTGATGACCACTACTCCCCTTCCAGTATTACCTTGTACTATTTATGTGAATAACTCACTCCCTTTTACTAGAATATAAGCTCATTGAAGGCTGTGATATATATATATTTTTTTCAATTCCCAGTTCTTTTCACATAGTTGGTGAATAAATACTTGTTGATTGATTAGGAATTAAATTACTTATCTATCTAAACTCTTTTTTTTAATTTACAGAATTACATGCTGAGAATTTGAAGACTGAAGATGGCGTAGAAACTGGTTTATTAGGTATGAACAAAATAGGTAATTGGCTTGATTTTTTTTTCCTTTTTCCCTAGATGTGAAATTTCCTGTCCAAATAAATAGTTCACACACAAATTAATGGTAAGTGGTAAATATACCAAAATGGTAAAACAGGAGATTATACCAAATTATCTAATAAGGATTAATAGGATTCAGTCCCAACTAATTTATTTTCTTTCTTTGGTATTTACCTCATATTTGAAAGACATTTTATAGTCATGTAAAAATAAATTAACATATTTCTCCTTCCTTAACCAAATAGAAAATCCCATTACTATTCTATCACTGAATGAGAAATTATTCAATATACTTTTGTTAGTTGATTTTAAGAAAAATTCGATAGAAACATTTGCGAGAGTAGCCTAAGTGATCTAAAACTACAACTACTTCCACCATTTCCACCATGTACCATAAATAGTGGCTTTTTATCTGCCCAAGCTCCATCTACTCTTTTTAAACTTTTGAACTGCTGAATGCAACACTGAAATGGTCTCCTAAGCTAATGGGGATGAGGTTGTTTATCTTAAACTGTCTTAAAGGAGATGTGAAAAAAATTGACATGCAGCCAGAATATTTAACCAAATAAAAACCCAATAGCTAGGAAAATCGCCCTTTTCTTTCCAAATTAAAAAACAAAACATTTATTACTATATAGACAAAGATTACTAGTAGATTATGAGTGCTATTCTTCTGAACCTTGTTAGCATTGGATGCAAAATTAAAAAGAAACATTGCAGGAAATGTAGGATCTTGATGCTTACTAAGTCTTACAAAAAAAAAAAAATTAATCTTAGAATCATTTCTTGGCCTGTTTATCCAAAGATTTCTTTTGGTTTGAGCTATGCTGCTCAGGTTTACTAAAAGGTTGTTCTTCTTTCTAGCTGGTTTCATTAAAGCTGTTTTTCTTCAACATTGGATATATCCCTTTATCTTTTCTGAAAAGGCTAACTTATTAAAGTTAGCCTGAAGCTTATTTGCTAGTCATTTTAAGACTGGTTCTAATCATGAGGGAAGTTAGTTTTAAGCTTTGATGATAACAAGCTAACAGACTTTTAAATTTTAGCTAGTTCCATATGTCTGGAACCTGTTTTTATCAATTTCACTCATTTTCTAGTAGTTAGTCTTTTGTCTTGTTGAAAAGTTTTCCTCTTCTGACTTTTACAAAATTCTTTGATGACTGGGTTATGCCTTTACTTCTTAGGTGATTTGTATTACTAGAGCTGTTTCGCATATCCTGAAAATGAAGAATTGAAGCCTCTCATCTGAGGCCCACTTCCCATATAGCCTTACTTAACTCAACTCCAGGAAATGGTCTTTCAAAATCTTACCCTTACTATTTTGTAATGTAATATTGGAAATTAAGTAGAAGCCAAAAAGTAACAAAATTTATTTAGAAGAATCATGCATGGCAAACTCAAAATAAGGTACAATGCTGTAAAATATATATTGGTAAATGCTGATTCAGGAGATTAGAAATGAAAGAAAAGTTAGTGAATATAAGGTACCTTCTAAATTCCTAAATTTGTGTATATGCATATACTGGAGAAAGGGATAACTGATTTATAGACATTTATTCCTGCAAGAAGGCAGTAGCATTTTAAAGCCGGAACTTCAGTCATAATAATGTTATGCTACTTTTTAAAATCATTTGTGCCATTTGTTTTGGGTGGATTTTTTTTTTCTAACAGTTTATATCACTATGCTAAGCTTAAATGAAATACCTGTTCGTGCACAAAATTGAGGTCCTTCAGTTTCTAGTATTTTTTCCAAAAGCAAAGTCTTCTAACTAGCCACTACTATTGCTTCATGGGTATCTTGAATATTTTTGGGAAAAGGGTTTTACTTTTAGAGTTTCTTCTGGTGATAAGTTTAACTAAGACTTTTAACTTAGTGTTTATTTTGCTCCTCAGAAGAAAAAGCATCTTCTAAAGACTTTCAGGAAGGTGCATCCTGTGCAGCTGTTAAAGTAGCTGAGAGTCTGTGATGGAGCAACTATAGAGATTCGAGATTGTTTATCAATCCCCATTTCGACATCAGTTAAGGGGAATGCCCTGAGCAAAATTTCAAATCCATAAGATATTTCTTTTAAATCAGAACTTTTCAAACTCTTTCTTTACTCTACCCTTTTTTTTTTTTTTTTTTTTTTGCCAGAGAAATTTTTGCATGACCCTGGGTGTGTGTGTATGTGTGTGTATGTATGTGTGTGTATGTCTAGGTAGATAAAATAGGCATACAAATCAAACATTTACTGAAAGCACATCATAATTTCATGACCCCCATACTCTGGCTTTGCAATTCACAGTTTAAGAAGCTTTGCTCTAAGTAGTAAGGTCCTCCAATTAGTTCTGTTTGTAGATACCATTATACTGATTGCCTAGAGCTCCAGAGTACTATAGTATCTGCAGTGAATTCTGTGGTCATCCAAGAGATTGGTATATAAACTTACATAGGGTAACCTAAGTAGATAAAGAATAATAGTGTCTCAAATTAATCAATATGCTACCAATTTGTTGGATAGATAGCAACATATAGATTTTTGTTCTATGATCTATTGCCAAGAATGAATAATCACTTAAGAAATAGTGTAAAAGATAATTAACAAGGATATGCATGACTAGAAGGGCCAGAAGGTAATAAATGGGCAGTCTTAATAATGGTAATAATCATTAATATATAAATTGTAACCTTTAAGAATTAAAGGAAGGCTGCCAGCATATTAGGTGAGTTTACACTATAAGGCATAAATGAGCTATGACGTATACTAGTAGAAGTGGTTCAAAATAGTATCAAAAATACTGTACCATATCATCTTTATATGTATGTTTTCTTAGTCCCTTCTTTTCCTTAAAAAGAGTATCCTTTTGTCTTACTGATATTGAGAAATAGTTTGTGACCTTGATCTTATTTGAGGAAATTCTCTCTGCAAAGGAGATCAGATTCTTCTACAACAAGGTTTCTATCTATGTTGCAAATTGTAAAATTATAAATACAATGTATTCATAGAGACTCAAACTATGGCTATTTAAAGGCAATACTTAATTCTATTAGATCAGGTATGCTAATAATTACAAATAATAGATATTACTTGTCACCATCAAAAAGTTTCTGGCTCTTTCTACAATGTTATTGAAAGACACTGTAAAAAGATTCTCTACAGTATAACAACTTTCTTATAAGGAAATATGCTTATAGGGGAATTGTTGTGGGATGTATATCCAAATTATTAAAAATAGCCATCTATACTATTTATCAGTTGTGTGAGTTGAAGATTGGATTTTACATATTTATTCACAAGTTTCATAATTTTTCAGATGCTTTCACTATTTAAAAACTGTGCTTTCATAGTAATTTTTGTAGTCTTATTAACCACTGTTTTAATTTTATTAGACTTCAAGCTAAAACTAAACAGTTAAATAAGTCTCTAGAATGGAGCATACTTTTTCAAGAAGATACATGAAAGAAAAAAACAAGATATTCTAGGATGAAATGTTATTGTTACTATTAAAATTGAAACAAGAGTTTCAGAGGAGCTCTTCTTTTCCTCTAGATAACCTAGGTGTCCCACTTTCAAGTGTCTAAAATTGTTACCTCTCCACTACCGTCCTGAACTTCTCAAAATTTTCTTCTTCAGATTAGAATTAGAAGGGTTAGAACTGAATTGAATCATAAACATGTGGTTTATTTTATAGTCAAAGGTACAGGCCAGAGAATTTATTTGTCTGAAATCATTTAGGAAGGATCTAAGATTCAGATTATCAAAGATATTAGGAAGATTTGAACTGTTCTATAGGGAGCTATTTTAGGTGGTTCAATGGGGAATTGAAATTATGTTTCAGGATTTTATGTAAGTGATTAGAGATTATTTAGGTATACTATAAAAGACTAGTTTCTGTTTTAACGTGGTAACAGTCTGAATTGAGATAAAGGGTAAATCAAAGATGCATTTCAAAGAAAAAAGGTACACTTAGTGATAGATTAGACTGAATAATTTATCAATGACTAATGAGTTCCTTTTTCTATTACCCTTTCAATTTAACTGGATTATAAATAGATTTCTAATACAGATACCTAGTTTACATCTAGAACCATTTTGTAAAGGTCTTGTATAGTTGGGTTTTGGAACAAAATTTAAATTGAAACACTAATTTGGAGTTGTAGAAAATTAAATTCTGGCTTTTCATTCATAATATGGAAGAACAGAAATACTTGAAATACTGGATAACTCAGTATTTTTACTGGAAACCCAGTAGATGCCTCCAAATAAAATCACTTATACATATGTATCATACACAACTGGTTGTCATGTACCAGAAAGGAAAGAACTGAAAAATTCCTAAGAATGTCAGTGGATTGATATAAAAATCTCTTAACAGCTAAAGTGGACATATTTCTGGTTTTAGGAAGTGAAATCATGTGTGGGACAAAGAAGAGATAATAAGTTTAGTAACCCAAAAATAATAAAAAGTTTTTATTAAAAGATTAGAAAAAATAAGAAATTGAAAATAATAGAGATGACATGATATAAATTTTAAAACAAAACTTGGCCTTAGAAATTGTGGGCCCCAGACCCTTCATTTTGTAGATGAACATTTGAGACCCAGAGAATTACCTAATCTCTGGGTCTCAGACTAATTTGATAAAACTAGAAAAAAATTGCATAAAAGATTCATTATTTTAGAAATAACTATTGGAAAAATTTGTTAGTAATGTGGAAAGATAAAAGCTTGGAGTCCCTCTAATACATTAAATTTCAGCTACCTACATTGCAAAATATGCTTTAAAATAATGAGGAAAATAATATAACAAACATTAAAGATGGGACAACATAGCAAATATATAAATATCAAAATTATAGGGGACTGGTAAAAATATAGATAAAGTTCAGTTCCTAAAGGAACTGTTAAAAGGTTATGAATTGACAGTTTACAAAAGGAAATGTTTTTCATTAAAAAAAAAATGCCTAGCCTTAAACATAATGTTCATTTATGTCTGATTTCATGAATAGGGGCCATTTCCTCTCATTTTAAAGATAGATGAAGACATTGAGGCAAATGATTAAGTGTCTTGCCCAGGGTCACACAGTAAATGTCTGAGGCCAGTTTTAAACTCAGGAAGATGAATCTTCATGACATATCAGGGCTGGCATTCTATTCAATTTGACATACAAAATTTGATGGGGCAGGCCACCAGCACATTTATAGTCTGGTCTAATAATTTTGTTATTGATATCTCCAGAGTATTATCAGAAAGTTTAAAAAAAGTTGTTTATATAGAAACATTCTTATTAAACAATATGTTTTTCCATTTACATAGAAAAACAATTTTAAACATTTTTTTTTTTATTTGAGTTCCAAATTTTCCCTTATCCTCTTCCCTAAAATGATAATTTGATAGATTGTATGTGTGCAGTCATGTAAAACATTCCTCTACTAGTCAATTTTGTGAAAGAAAACAGATTTTTTAAAAATTAAAGTCTTGGAATTAAAGTATTGCTGAGAGTAGTTGAATCATTCAGAATTGGTCACTCTATGATATTGCTGTACAATTATACAACGTTTTGGTTCTGCCCCTTTGATTTTCATCAGTTCATTGAACTTCAGGTTTTTGTTAAAGCATTCTGTTCATAATTTCTTTTTAGCACAATAGTATTCCATCATAGTCATAGCACAACTTGTTCAACTGTTCCTCAATTGATAGGCATCATCTTAATTTCCAATTCTTTGCCACCCCCCAAAAAACCCTATAGCAACATTATTATTATTACAAAAATTAAAAATAGCCAGTGTACCAATGTACACAAGTAAAAAATGGCTGAACAAATTGTGATTTATAATTAAGATTGATATAAAGAATTTGTGTAACTATCCATATGAAATTGTGATTGTAGAAGAAATGAACCAAGTTTGTTAAATTTATTTTATTTCCAGGACCCAGCATAAAACCTTGGAAATAAGTGCTTAATTAAGACAATAAATGTTAAGTGCCTCCTATTTACCAAGTATTGTAAAGTATTGAGAATTCTAGGAAAAGGAGGAGGCAACATTTAAACAATGATGTGCAAACACCATATCCAAAACAGACTATTAAGACTACTTTTTATATAGAGAGATGAATAAGAACATTTGTAGACATTTACAAAGTTGATTTAGCAGTATTTCAATGTAATTATAACATTACATTATGTAATTACAAATAATTGTAAAGATATACAGCAAAAGTAGTTTTAAGATAGCAGATTTAGGTTAAAGGAAATGAGACTCAATATGTGATTTCATTGATACAGTTCCCAAGTCTCATCAATCCAATCAGATTTGGTATTAACACCTCATGAAACTCTCTTGTTCACTTGTTCTTTTTCAGCTTTCTTTTGTATATTCATTTCATTCCTTAGATTTCGAGTTTTTTCACAGCTGGAACTATTTTTTGCCTTTATATTCTCAGCATTTATCACTGTGCCTCTTCATTGACTTTTAATCTAACTCTTTTTGACTTTTTTATTGATTCTAAATCTTTCCACTAGATCACTTCTCTACTAAATTTAGGCAGTCCCAAGTTTAAAAAAAAAAATCCCATATCTTCAAATTTCTGTTTCAAATGTACAAGTGCTACTGTTCTCCCCTTATATCTTATAACCATGTACAGAAAATCTTAGGGAGAGGGTGGGAGGAGACAATTGGAAAAGAAAAGTGGGGAAATTAAGAAACTTAAAGTCTATATATTAGTTGATTTCTAGTCTGAGAAAACCTAATGTTTTTCAAACCTGACACCTCCATTCATCCAGATTCCAGAATTACGGTAGGAAGAAATGCTCTTTTTTAGAATGTAGCTATAATTGAAAGGGGATTAAGCATTGTCAGTCATTCAGACCAATAATTCCTACTTATTTTGGATACACTTGAAGAGATGGATGTTTTGATTGGGTTGAGGGGAAATCATTTTGCAATGCTGAGATATAGAACAAGTATGTTGGGGGATCTAAGGAAGAGGGAACAGGAACCCTTGTGGAGGGATTCAAGGTAGTTTAAAAAGGTAAGTATTAACTTAAGTTAATGGCCAGCTCTGATCCTGATGCTGGGAAATAAAACATTTTCTGCCTCATTAGATTGCACCCATCCTCTTTCCCTTCTCAGAACTTTGATAATTTTATAGCTTAACTGTATTAATAATAGATTTTTAGTATTGTTTCTTTGGGGATACATTTTGAAAAAACTAATTTTGCAATAGTTGATAAATGGAAAAACATTTTGTAGGTTAGCAACTGCATATTTTTGAATATGGTTAAGCTTAAACTTAAAATTGATTTTAATTACTCAGCTATTAAAATATTTAAAGGTGAAAAGGAAAAAATTCTTAAATCTATTAGTATGAAGGAAACACTAGATAACAGACAACATGGAATGGTAGATAGAAATTTTCTTGGATTTGATATCAGAAAAATATGGGTTTGAATCTGTAGTGTCATTTTGCAATGACTTTGAACCTCACTTATTGAACCAATTCCCTTAGCCTTAGCAACTGAAGTAAGAGGATAAGAAGAACTATGAGAGTTATAAGAATCAAGGAGGTTAGTATATGAAATACCCAGCAAATCTTTTAAGTGCTATTTTCATTATATAGTATTCTATAAATTGTAGGAGTTACCAGACTTTATCACAGAAAGTGTTAACTGCATCCCACTTAGTGTGGTATGGAAAGAGTCCCACTTCAAAAAAAAAAAAAAGTGACATGCTAAGGAATAATGGGACCAACATTTTTGCTGTCTAAAGCCATAAGTTTCATTTTTGTACTTATTTTTCTATTGCTCTTTCATGGCTTCAATTAAATTTTATACTGACATGTCAGAAGAAGAAAAGTTTTTAAATTTGATATTGATTTGAATAAAATTGGTTGCCTCAATTTTACATTCAAAGGTTTTGATAAAGGCCTCATTTCTAAAATATATAGGGAATCGACTCATAAGAAATCAAGCCTTGTCCAGTTGATAAATGGTCAAAGGATATGAACAATTTTCAGATGAAGAAATTGAAACTTTCTAGTCATGAAAAGGTGCTCCAAATCAGTGTTGATCAGAGAAATGCAAATTAAAGACTACTCTGAGATACTACTACACACCTCTCAGATTGACTAAGATGACAGGAAAAGATAATGAGGAATGTTGGAGGGGATGTGGGAAAACTGGGATACTGATACATTGTTTGTGGAACTGTGAATGGATCCAACCATTCTGGAGAGCAGTTTGGAACTATGCTCAAAAAGCTAATCAAACTGCATACCCTTTGACCCAGCAGTGTTGCTACTAATATCCCAAAAAGATCTTGAGGGAAAGGGACCCACATGTGCAAATATGTGGCAGTTCTTTTTGTAGTGGAAACTGAATGGATGCCCATCAATTGAAGAACGGCTGAATAAATTATGGTATATGAATGGCATGGAATATTACTGTTCTGTAAGAAAAGACCAACAGGATGATTTCAGAGAGACCTGGATGCTAAGTGAAATGAGCAGAACCAGGAAACAGCAACAAGAAGAGTAAAGATCATCAATTCAGATGGATGTGGCTCTCTTCAACAACGAGATGATTCAATTGAGTTTCAATTATTCAGTGATGAGAGCCATCTGTACCCAGAGAGAGGACTGTGGGAACTGAGTGTGGACCACAATATAGCATTTTCACTTTCTGTTGTTTGTTGCATTTTGTTTTCTCTTTTGGGGTTTTTTGTTCCTTCTTGATCTGGTTTTTCTTGTGCATCAAGATAACTATATGTATGCATATATAAATATTGGGCTTAACATATATTTTAATATTTAATATGTATTGGAATACCTGCTATCTAGGGGAGAAGGAGGGGGAAAATTATCCATCCATATATTTTGTAAATGAAAAGCTTTAATAAAACTTGTTTTTAAAAAAATTGGTTTTCTCAGTTATTGTCAAGGATTTTAAAATTTACAAGTTTTATTTTTTTTCCCCTCTTTTTTCTCTTTTATTAAGGATTCTGGACTTTATTCATTATATCCTTAACAGCAGGATTCTCATGTTGCAGTTTTTCTTGGACAGTGACTTACTTTGATTCTTTTGAACCTGGAATGTTCCCTCCTACTCCTCTTTCACCAGCAAAGTTCAAGTAAGTATTTTTGTTTTTAGATATTGCCTCTTTAGTTCTTTGTGAAAGAAATAAGAATAATCAGAAGCCTGTATTATTTTTTTTAAGCGATTTACAGAAGTAAATTGTCTACCCACAAAAGAGACATGGAACAAGTTTTTAATTTTGCCTTTAAACAGAATCTGTTATATTCATTTTAACTCTGTTGAAGATATCCACTTCCATCAGAATACATCCTCATACAGTATCATTGTGGAAGTGTATAATGATCTCCTAGTTCTGCTCGTTTCACTCAGCATCCGTTGATGTAAGTCTCTCCAAGCCTCTCTGCATTCCTCCTATTGGTTATTTCTTGCAGAACAATAATATTCTATAACATTCATATACCATAATTTACCCAACCATTCTCCAATTGATGGACATCCATTCATTTTCCAGTTTCTAGCCACTACAAAAAGGGCTGCCACAAATATTTTGGCACATACAGGTCCCTTTTCCTTCTTTAGTATTTCCTTGGGATATAAGCCCAGTAGTAGCACTGCTGGGTCAAAAGATATACACATTTTGATAACTTTTGGGGCATAATTCCAGGTTGCTCTCCAGAATGGTTGGATTCTTTCACAACTCCATCAACAATGTATTAGTGTCCCAGTTTTCCCACATCCCCTCCAACATTCATCATTATTTGTTCCTGTCATCTTAGCCAATCTGACAGGTGTGTAGTGGTATCTCAGAGTTGTCTTAATTTCCATTTCTCTGATCAATAGTGATTTGGAACACTTTCATATGAATGGAAATAGTTTTAATTTCATCATCTGAAAATTGTTCATATCCTTTGACCAATAATGACTCCTTATTGCCTCTAGAACGAAGTATAAACTCCTCAGTTTGGTTTTTATTTTACAGTCAAACTGGTCTTCTCTATGTTCTTCACATAAGATAATTACATCTTTATTTATTGTGCCTTTATTCTAGCAATTCCCCATGCTTTAGGATATTCTTCTTTCTTAACTAGACTTCATAAAGTTTGTCTTCCTTCAAGATGAAATTCAGGCTCTGTCCTACATGAAGTCTTTCCTAGCTCTTTCACTTACTAGTGTTCTTCCCTTCAAACTGACTTGTACTTATATACATTATACTTTTGTATTTATGCTATTTACTTACATATATATGTATGTATGTATGTATGTATGTATACATGTTCTCTCTCACTCATTTGTTCTCTTTCACATCTTTTCCCTAAATAGAGGAGATAAATTTCTTGACAATAAATTGTTTCATTCTTTGTATTTGTGTACTTCATGTCCAGCACAGTGCCCAGCACATAGTAGATGCTTTATAAATGTTTGCTGATTGGTTTATTAGTAAATTCTTGTTGATTTGACTATTGAAGAAAAATGTTGTCAACTTGTATTAATTGTAGAATCTGTAAAGGCTACAGATTCAGAGATAGCATAATGTGATGGAAAGAGAATAGGTAGGATTTATAGTTAGGAGAGGTTGGAGTTTGAGCCCTAGGTCTAAAACTTTCTAAACACGTAACCAGTGGCAATTCAATTCTCTTAGAACTTCAGCTTTCACTTCAATAAAACATGAATTTTTATAACCTTGAAGTAGCATGTGTAAGATATGAATTGTTTTCATTATAATAATGAGGATATGTTTAGCAGTCCTTTATAAGCAAATGTTCAAGGAATGAAATGTTACCTAGTTATTGACTTTAAATTGATGAAACTTTTTTTTGGGGGGGGGGCTTAAAATTGGTTTAATCCCCAACAAATACCAACATCCAAGTTGAAATAGGATAAAACCAGGTATCCCAACTAAGGGAAATATGATTTCTAGAAGGCCTGGGCCAAGTTGAGTACTTCTTTTTCCTTATAGCCAAAAAGTTTATCAGGGTAAAATGATAGAAGACATGTAAAAATGAGTTAAAGGGGCAGCTAGTTGGTGTAATGGATAGAGCACCAGCCCTAAAGTCAGGAGGACCTGAGATATTTAACATTTCCTTGCTATGTAACCCTGGGCAAGTCACTTAACCACAATTGCCTCAACAACAACAACAACAAAATAAAACAACCCAAAATAAAAATGAGCTAAAAAGATGTAGAACCATTTATTCTCTTTTCTACAACTTGGGCAGAGGCAGTGTGGAAGTTCAATCAATATGAATCCCAAGGTACATGATTTAATATTGAAACTTAAATGTATTATTTTACATATTACAATCAAATAATAAATTATTAAAAAAAATTACAAAGCATCAAGATGAAATTTTTGATTGCTGTGGGGAACAGGTACTTGGAGATTGTCAGATTTGAGGAGATCTGATAATTAATGAGAATTAGCCATCTATTTAGTAATCCTTTCTAGGATTTTATTAGGGATCCTTCTCAGAAAAGGAAAAAGGACTTTACTGTTTTCTTGCATTCTTTTTTTGTATTATTCAGTTTTGCTGTGAATATTTTGCTATTTATAAATTCTTTCAGGGCTCTGAAATATACAAAAGATAGACAATAACAACAAAGTAATTACCATGGTACCTTGGTACTTGTTAATTGGTTCCAGATAGAATTGTACGTATTTTGAACAAATTTTCCCTGGAAGGAGTACATTTTCAGTCTGCAGACTTAACCATCCCTCCCTACCCAGTTACCCAAAGGAGCAAATGGAACTTCTTGGAGAAACAAGCCAGCTGGGGACTTTTTTTTTGATTCAACTCACTTTCTGGGAGAAAGTTGACCCTTGACCTTTATACTCTTCCCCACAACCCAAGCTTCCTTGGTGGAAATGGGAAGGTGCCTGGATGTTTTCTGTCTTAGTAATATACTTCTGTTTTATCATTCCTGAAGTTGGTCATTCTTGTTAATGTGAAACATTTATACAAGCTATCCTTTATCTCCTGTGTAGTCTTCAGCTTTTTTGGAAGCCTCTGATTTTTTGGCTATTGGTCTTCCTAGCACTCACTGGTTTTCATTTCCATTCATTCTTGTATTCTGAATATGTGTTACCCTTTCATCTTTATGCATGTCCTTTTTTTCATCAACTAAACTAGAGACACTTGTAGGTCTGTTGGTTTCTTTAGATGTGTTCTTCCTTCATTAGAATTAGCCATCAGAGTCTTTCATCAGTCTTGAACTAAATTAGTTTTACATTATAAAATTTAAGTTACTGAAATGAAATTTATTTCTTGAAGAGTTGAAAACATTTTTAAGTAGAAGATAGAAGCAGGTGAACAAACCAATTAATTCTTTGTTGCATAGTGGTTACTTTCCAGTAAATCTCATCCTGATAAGTATCTTTGGGACCCTCAATATTATTCTCTATTTAAGACCATGTCAGGAAAGCCTCAGAGACTTCTCTTCTTCCTCAAATCATCTGGGACATCTAAACTCAGTCCAGCATCCAAAATGCTGATACTGAACTATTTGGAGAAGAATTGTGAGAAGCTTGAATAGAACTATATAGTTCCATGAATCCATTTTCCTTCTCTATATTTATCATCTACTATTCCATAAAAGCTACTTCTCTTTGAGGTCAATATTTAGGATTCTAAAGCTGAATGAAGCCTTATCGAACTTTTCTACTCCCTGGTTAAAAAAAAAAAAAAAAAAAAAAAAAAAAAAATCCTTTCTAGAAAGCCACTACAAAATCTGCTCTGTATATTTGTTTTATGGCCACTAGATGGAGATATTTATTTGAGTTTTCTTTTTACCTTTCCTAACCTGATTTTGGCAAGAAAAATGGGACTTATTTTTTGAAATTTCCTTTGTGCAGCTTTAGGCGCTTAGAGCAGTGAGCTATTTGAAAGTATTAAAAAAGAAGAATATTTAACATGTTCCCCAATTCTATGCAAAAGCAAACACGTTTTTTGTTTTTGTTTTTTTCTTTTTTGGCATTTTGAAAATGTTTATTACCTTTAGCAACAATTTTGGTTGTTTAGGAAGTAAGGATAAAATTTATCTGATAACATATTTTCCCTAAAGGATGAGGTGAGAGAACTGCTCAATCTTTTGATCAAAATGGAGAATTAGAGATTTATGATAAAAAATAAGCTGATAATGTGAGAAAATCTATAGAGAGCTATTTGGGAAATATTCCATCCCTGTCCTAGATACTTTTACAAACATAGATGTCATTAGTTTAACATAGGACAATAACCCTCCTCGATATCAGATCCAATCTTTTCTTGCTGTGTATCTCCTCCCCTTCCCCTCCCCATTTAGAAGACAAGCAATTTGAAACTGTGCTTCAGTCCATATTCACACACCATCATTTTCTTTGGGATGGAAAGCATTTTTCATCATAAGTCCTTCAGAGTTGCTTTGGATCATTCTATTACTGGTAATAGCTAAATTGTTCATAGTTAGATCATTGTACAATCTTGCTATTGCTTTGTACACAATACATTTCACTTTGCATCAGTTCCAATAAGTCTAAAAAATAGCAATTCAAAAAGAGAAGTAGTAGTAAAATCCATAGCTTTAAATGTCTATACAGACATATCCAAAGTTTAGACAATAAACAGTAGGAGCTAGAAATCCCAATATATTATAATTTCCTGTGTATTACCGAGATATGAGAATGAAACCTAGTACTTGGCCAGTACTGGTAAGTGTCAGGTAAGTGAAGGGTGATTAAGAAGGTATACTCAAGTGAAGAAATCTAGGAACTAGACAGCATTTGCGTTAAAGGTTCAAGAAAGAGAAAAATAATTTTTATAATTGCAGCATACTACAGAATATTTATCCAAGAGGGTGATATTAAAAATAAAGGCAAAGAGAGCCAGTGGAAATAAGTGACAATCATCCACCCCATCTCCACACACAAATTATGCTAACGTAACAGAAGAAGCATAGTCCTATGTTCACAGCAAAAGTTGGAGGAGGGAGGAGTCATAACTTAAAAAAACAATGTTGCAGACAAATGGAAGAAAATATAAATTTAACTCATAACTTAAATGTGAATGGATTAAACATTTCAATAAAATGAAAAAGAATGGAAGCTCTGAGAAGTAATTAAAACATTATGTATAAGAAATACATATAAAATTATAAAGATGTACACTAAGGTGATGTTAAAAAAAAAATTACCTCACATCAAGTGAATTTTAAAAAGCTGAAGTTGTCTGCCTGCTACCTGACAAAAGACTGCTAGAACTTGTTTTTCTTGGTAGTAAGATGGGAAGGGGAACCAAGATGAACTAGAATGGAAAGAGAGAGTACAGTACTGTATAGTAAAATTAACATAGGTTTCAGAATTCTATGTGTAATGTAAATTTTACGTAAATTGAGAACTATCTGTATACAGGAAAAGATTTGAAGGTTTTAGTGGACTGCAAGGTCAATGAAATCTCTCTGGTAGCCAAAAAAGCTAATCCTTTATTGGGCTGCATTAAGAAGTATATAGCTGCTAGGAATAATGTGATGATTGTCCTTCTGTACTCTGACCTATGCCAGACCTCTTCCAGAGTCTTTTAGTATTCAGTATTGGAAACCATAGCCTAAGAAGGGCATTGAAAAGCTGAAGAGTACCAAGAAGAGCACAACTGGAATGGTGAAGGGCATTGAATGCGTGAAGATTAATTTTTAAAATAGGACATGTTTGACCTTAAAAGGAGTAAACTAGGAAGGGATTTCTGTATTTGAAGAGCTGTCATGTGAAAGAGTGATAAGAATTGTTGTGTTAGTTACTAAAAGGCATAACCAAAAGTAATAAGTGGAAATTGGAAATAGGTCATTTTAGCCTTGATGTCAGGAAAAATTTCCTAACAATAGATGTATCCAGAAGTGGGATGGACTGCCTGGAAAGCTGGAGAATTCTTCCTCTTTAAAAGTGTGCAGATTGAGGCTGGATCCATTTATTTGTTGGATTTGTTCCTTTTTTTAATATTTGGATTAAATAGTCATTTAGTTCATCCTTTTAAGCAACCAGATTCTGTGACTTTGAATTTCATTATAGAATTGGGATGGTGCCAATAAAAATTTTTGAGTAAAGGAGTTATATTAAAATACAAATTTGAACATTGAATAGATTTACACAAAACATTTCTTATATTTGTGCCTAGGAATTAGAGTTACGAGGAAATAAGGTAGTCCCTGCCCACAGGGACTAAGACACATATATTCAGTCATTAAGCATTTACTAATAGTCTGCTATGTGCCAAATACTATGAGGATAGAGAAACAAAAACAAAGCATCTTTCCTCAAGCATATTATTTCTACTGGTGAAGCCACACACTAGGTAATTTCTCCAGCTTAACAGTTTTGTCTCACATGATATATAAGCAGCTGGAGGCATCAGGAGTAATCTCATATAGAAGATAGCTTCTGAGCTTAGTTTGAAGGAAAATGGAGATTCCAAGATACATAGGTAAAGAGTGTGTTCAAGCATGGGAGGTAGTATATATAAATGAACCGAAATCGGAGATGTAATGTCATGTGAGACAAAACTGTTAAGATCAATTTGATCCATAGAGTGTTTGAAAAGAAGCAGTAATGTAATAATTCTAAGCAAAGGGGTTTATATTTGATCCTAAAGGGAATAAGGAACTGGTGTCAGTTGTTCACTGTCACAGTTTTACTATCTTCTACTTCATAAATTTCACAAGACTACAAAAAAAATTAAGAATTTCTGGCCTAGAGCATTGAGTTGAATCTGGCAGGGGAATGACACATTCCAACCAGTTATTTTTGAGAATATCAGTTTGGTAGGTGGATAGAAGATGGATTGGAAAGGGGGGATTTTAAATCGGGAGGCCAATTAGGAAGCTATTACAGTCTTAGTGAAAGATGTTAAGACCCTGAACTAGAATGCTGATGGTGCAGAGTAAGGAAGAGATCTAAATGATGTAGGAGTAAAGATGTCAGTGTGGCAACTAATTGGATGTGTGAAGGAGAATGAGGTGTTGAAGGATGTGAATTTAGTTACCCTCAATAGGTGGGCTAAGTGGTTTGGCAGGAAAGATAACTAATTCTGTTTTGGGCATGTCAAATTGGAGAAGATAGGTATGGGGATATCCAGTTGGAATCTAATAGATAATTGGTTGTATGGGATTAGAACTCAGGAGAGAGACTAGAGATCATGGATCTGGAAGTCATCTGTTTAGAAATGATAATAGAACTCTTGGGAACTGGTGTAGTCATCAAGGGAGAGTGCAGACATTAAATAGAGTACACTAGAGTTCATTCACAGCTGTAGAGAGATGAATGGTAGTCTAATAGGAGTGGTCAGAGAGCCACAGTAGAAAAACCTGGAAAGGAGTATTCAATAGGGAAGCATTAGTTAGATCTTGCACAAAGGTCAAGTAATTGAATTATCAAATGACTATAAATGAAAGCAGAATGTATTAACTGCAAGATAAATTGCTATGAAAGATTTAAAATGAACCTGATGATTGTTCTTTTTGGAAGGTGAGAAACAATGCACATAAAAATAATTTGGAATTTTTGCTCTTTTAAAAAACATTGCCAATGGTTCATCTAATTAGTAGAATTGCTTCATACTATTCTCAAACATTAAGAACTTGCACTACCACTTATAGGGGAAAAGTATCTTTAGATAAAATATAATTTGACTTTTCCACATTTATAGTCTAGGAACTTTTATAATCACCTACATTTTCACATTGTAAATTTTTTTTTAATTTTATAATTATAAAATTAAAAAAATTTTTTGAGAGTATATATGCATGAGTAATTTTTTATAACATTATCCACAATGTAAAAATTTTAACTGCTTTAGCATACTTTTATTCCTAATAATGAAATCATTCCATGTTAAAATTTTTCTTTTTAGTAATGAGATTGTTGCCAGTTTAAAAAGATCCAGAATCTTTCATAATGTAGTGAAATAATTTTAATTATAGAAAAGAAATTATTAATCATTTTCACATGCCAGGCTGAAGTTTTGAGTGATTATAAACATCAGAAAATGAATGTAGTTAGACCTTCAGATAAAACACATCATATGTGATATTCTTAAGTGGGTTATATAATAAGTAGGGTTTCAGATTAGATTGTGAAAATCCTGCCATCTCTTGTCCTTTTTGGAAAATACATGGTATTTTTAAAAATGGTAGATCAAGCAGTATGTACTTTATGATGCCAGCAGGGTGAGTGCTTGCACAGTGAAACAACTTTTTCAATTTTTTGTAGAATGACAGCCTTTAGGCTTTATTTTTTGTTGCATCTTATTGGTGTAGAACAAAAGATTTTTGTGGGTGTTAGGACTCAAACTTGCCTATGAAAACACATCAGCTTCTTAACATGTTTACATCAAATAATTTTTTACATTTTCATTTTTAAACATTTGTAAGAACCTTGGATTTTTTTCTTAATGTGAGGAAGAGACTCAAGTATTATCTAGATTCAAATATAATTTTCCAGAAAATTAAAATTCTCTATGTATAGCAATTTTTTAAAAAGGGGGTTTTTGTAATGACTTGAGCAATTCACCGGTCTGGACCTCTATTTTTTCATCTAGGAGATAGGAAACTAAATCCTATGTGTTGTTGCCAACTACAGTTTGTTAACTAGAGGGAGGTGGTTTTTTGGGTTTTTTTTTTTTTTTGTTTTGTTTTTTTAAGACTATTTGCAAAAAAAATGTTTTCTTCTACTTCTATAAACATGACATTCAGACCATAGACAGGCATGCCTAATTTGTCTGAGAGCAATTGGTTAAGTATTCAGTCTATTGATAAAAATTGAAAACTCCTCAAAGGCAGGATTCCGATAAACATTGTGTGTGTACACACATTATATTTAATAAAGGCCATGCAAATGACTTATGGTTAAATATTGCTAATGATAATGCAAAGTGTTGTTCCTGTGAGTCAGGGTATAGATTGTGTTTTTTAAAAAAAAAGATATAGTTGAGAAAAGGTGATCCGCTTAATAGTTTCTAGAAACTTGTAACCTAATATTAACATAAGCTGGATTTAACTACCAAGTCTAGAATCACTGTTTTTTCCATCTTTGTGTTTTTAGTGACATTTTAAATTCCTTATTGTCGTACTTTGGTGAAGATTATAAATTTATTGGCTACGTTGTCACTGATAGAGTTTTAAACATCTTTACTCATCTTTACCATTTATCATGAAACTTTTTTATTTCATCCTTAAATACCCTCAAAATGACTTATTTTTAGTTTTATTTTATGCTAAGTTTTCATTAGACTTGGTTTTTTCTCTACTTGTTTTATTACTTGATGCTACTCATCTTCCACATCATCCTCTGTAAGATCTCAGAAATGAGTTTGTGTTTTAAATTGGTGTTGTCTTGGCAAGAAGATTTAAGTTTCTGCTGACTGAGATGGTTTCTAAGTTCTTTAGAACTCATTAAAATGATGAATTAAGTATTTGATTAAACATTTAAGGAATGATAATCGTACTTGCCAATAAGTGGTCTTAATATCCATTTCCCATTTTTCTTTGTGATAAATATTTGTGAAATTTGTTTTGTCTACAAGTCTTTGACCTTTCATTTCTTTTTCCTGAGCCATGTTTTCTAGTATGTATTTTTTGCTTCAGCCTCTGAGCTTATTCACTTTACTTTTCTTATTGGCTTAGCACAAAAGTCTTTTCTATAAGAGCAAAGACCAGTCATTCAATTTATGAGAACATCTTTTTGCTCTTCTAATATACCACCCTTTACATTTTATGTACATTTATTTCCTATATAGCGTAAGGAAAACTTTTAAAGATTGGAACCCTACATCTGCCTTGAGTTGGGGGTTTAAAATTAAAACTATGTAGCACAAATAGAATTGTAAAAATGGAATTCAGAGAAACATGATTGGTCTTTTAACTAAGGGGTTGGCATGCTCTGGAGCATAAGAATTATTTTTAATATTTGACTTAGAAATTTCTTTTCCAAAATACACTAGATTTGACAGTGAGTTCAATGCATTGTACTCTTTATAGCACTTTTGGAGGGTTGCCTCTTTGTATAATCAGATTCTTTATTGCTATGAACTAGTGAAACAGATGTCAGATGGCTAATTGCAGTAGGAAAGAAAAAGCTGCTGACAAAAAGAGGATAGATTAAAAAAAAAAAAACTTGGCCTTGGTGTTTGAATATCATGAACTTTTCATTATCTAGTGACTATCTTTGGATTCTCAATTCTAGTGCTGTCAAAACTAATGTAATTTATTCAGAAGTTGTAGTTTATAATATCAGAGGGTTAAAACATTCAAATCTGAGATTTGAGCAGGATACATAGACACATATAGTCATATTTAAGTAGGTTAAAATATATCTCATGGGAAATAAAAGAAGACAAAACACACTAATTAATTCTGGTTTTCCTTTCTTTTTGTAAAGTTGTCCAGATAATGAAAGTTTACTTTTCCTCCTGTTTGTTATGACTTTTAATTGCAGATTAGTAATTGAATAATGACAATTAGGGTTTTATCATAAGGCATCAAATTTAGAGGGTTTTGATCATAGTGATAGTCTTAACTCATGTGCATGTAGAAACAACTGAGCTTGGCACTTAACTAACAAGAATAATTCATTAAAATAGGGAAAGTTCCAGATAATAGGTTGTGGGTAGACTTTACCTCTTTGTGTAGCCACCTTATACTGATATCTAGTCTTTTGTCTTCATCTCATAAAACATGGTCCCCTCTTTCCCTATATATCTGTGAACATATGAACATCTGTAAGCAATATTTTGATTGCTTAGCCAGATGCAAAAATTCCTACTTATACTTCTGCATAACTATGTTAATTGATAGTAGAAAAAGTGAATTAGTGTATCTATTACAATTGGAAGATCCAGAAAATTGTCATTGTTTTGATATTCTCTTAGTACTGAAGGAGGAATGTTACTAATAGGTAACACTAGCACTTTCCTCCTTTTAAACTTGTTCTGTTTGTTGTTCTTCATTTTCTTTTAAAAAAAAAAAATTTCCATTTTTTTCTTCCTCCTTTTTTCCCCTTTCCCCCTCTCCAAGGTGGAATTCAATCTAATATAAATTCTATATGTTCGGTCATACTAAACATACTTACACATTAGTCATGTTGTAAAAAAGAATTGGAGCAAAAGGGGGAAAGCATCAAAAAAATGAAAATAGTATGCTTCAACCTGTATTCATACTCCATAGTTCTTTCTTTGGCTATGGATAGAATTTCCTTTCATAAGTCTTTTTGAATTATCTTAATCATTGTATTGTTGAGAAGAAAAAGTCTTATCATCCACACAATGTTGTTGTTTCTGTGTACAAGGTTTGTCTAGTTCAACTAGACAAACCTTGTACACAGAAACAGCAACATTGTAAGTCTTTACAGGTTTTTCTAAAATTTTTTTTCTAAAATCTTCCTGCTTGTCATTTCTTATAGAACAATAATATTCCATAACTTTCATATATCACAATTTGTACACAGCCAAGTGTACCATCAATCATATCATCTAGAAAGTTTTATTTCTTCATTGTCTTCTAATTCCTTCGATTTTTTTTTTCTTTTATTGCTAAAGTTAATATTTCTAGCACTATATTGAATAAATAATGGTGATAATAGGCATCCTTGCTTCATCCTGATCTTTTTGGGAAAGCTTCGTTTGAGCTTGTCCCTTTTATATAAAATGCTTGCTGATGGTTTTAGATCAGGGGTTCTTAAACTGCGGCCCGCTTAGGACATTTATGTGGCCTGATGGGTTATGGCAGATGAGCTGAGGGGTAGAGACAGAGTGTGAGTTTTTGTTTTTACTATAATCTGGCCCTCTATTTTAAAAGTTTTAGATAAATAGTCCTTATCATTTAAGGAAAACTCCGTTTATTCATTTTATTTCTATGTTCTCTAGCATAAGAATGGATGCTATATTTTGTCAAAGGCTTTTTCAGCATCTGTTGAGTTTGTTATTGCTATGGTCAGTTATATTGATTAGTTTTCCTAATATTGAACCAGTGCTGTTTGTACTTGTTCTTAATGGTTCATGGGTTTTGAATACATACAAAATGGGAGTGGAGAGTAGTAGTGGAACCATATTTTTTTCTGTCTATAATACTGTGTGTGTGTTTTTTTTTGTTTTTGTTTTTGTTTTTTACCCTAAAATGAATCAAAAGGCATCTAGTAGTAGAGTGGATAGAGCTCTAGATCTAGAATCAAGAAAATGAGTTGAAATTGTAACATAGACACTTAATAGCTTTGAAACAGCATATGTTAGATCTTGGCAAACTATGTGAATTCTATTATGCTTATCACCCATAATATGCAGTCTTTAAAGGAAACTTCATGACTTCCATATTTCACTACCTATAGAATGAATGAATGGGGGAAAAAAACCTGTTTTTTATCATATATATTATGTTGTGTAAGAAGTCATCCAATCAAACAGCAAGTAAATAACCACAAAAAAAGGCAAAATACTATGCTTCTGTATTTATTTGGTCTTTATAGTTCTTTCCCTACATGATGATTGCAGTTTCCATCTATATTGGAATTGTGTTCGATCACCACAATACTAAAAAGAGCCATGTCTTTCATATTGATCATTATATAATCTTACTGTTACAATGGAGAGTGTTGTCTTGGTCTGCTCATTTCACTTGGCATCAATTCCTGTAAATCTTTCCAGGTTTTTTAGCAATCAACTTGCTCATTATTTCTTATAGAAGAATAGTACTTCATCATATTGATATGCCATAATCTATTTAGTCATTCCCCAATTCGTGGGCATCCACTTAATTTCCCAATTCCTTGTCACTACTAAAATTGCTGCTGCAAACATTTTGTACATATGGACCCTTTTATGATCACTTTGATAAATAGACCCAATAGTGTCACTTCTAGATCAGAGTATGCCCAATTTTATAATCCTTTGAGCATAGCTCCCAATTACTTTCCAGAATGATTGGATCAGATTTTGACTCCACCAACAATGTATTAATGTCCCAGTTTTCCCACATCCCCTCCAATATTTATCATTATTTTTCCTGTCATTTTAGCCAATTGGATTAAAATTGTACCTCAAGGTTGCCATAATTTGCATTTCTCTAATAGAGCATTAAAATATAAATATTGAGTACTATGTGTAAAAAGAGTATGCTAAGTGTTGGGAGATTAAAAAAACAAAACAACAACAACAACAACAACAAAAAACAGTTCTTGCTTTTAAGGAGCTCACGTTCCAATGGGAGATACAACACATGTAAAATTTTAGCTGCATGTCACCCCGAGGCCCCGAATGGTGTCATGTCATCTTTCCTAGGGAACAAAGAAAATGGTAATGCATCTTCCTTGATAGTATTTTCATTGATAATATCATATTCAGTTCTATTTTGAATCTAATGTTGACACCCAGCACTTTGGTAGCAAGAACTTTTGTTTTCTAGATTTTCATTAGCTATGGAAGGCAGACTGTTACTCTAGAAGATGCTATTCACAAGGCCCTTGGGCCAAGTATTGGGCCTCTCTATGATGGTCTAAGTAAGTGGTTTAACCTGCCAGAAATGTAAAATTTCCTTTCTCTTCTTTGGGATGCCTAGGCTGGCTTGCTTATCCTATGAGAGGCAGTTGGAGGGAATGACTGCATTCTTCTCCGTGAGACTTGCTCCCTTGGACAATCTTAGTGATGGCTACTCTTAAAACAGAGCCAAAGATTTATGAGATATTGCAGTTCCCAGGATTCTTGCTGGCCTGCCTGCAAGTCATTGGTGGCAGTGGAAAAGATGATGGGTCCATTCATTAGAAGTTTGCTTCTAAAGAGGTTTCTTCTATTTCCTTTTTTGAATGTTAAACGGCATGCCTCTAGTAGGTGGCCCCTTTTGAAACACTTTTAGGTATACTAAGTAGTCAAGTCACTTCCATAAAACTTAGGTAAATATAAAACCCCTTTTCCTGGTTTCTATGAAGTGTCTGCTTTCCTAGTATTTAATAATGTCTTTTGAAACTTGTCCTTTTTTTTTTTCTTTTTTCTTTACTATTCTATATGAGATCTGAACAACTTTGATGAAAATCTAGAGGTACAGATAATTAAGTATTTAAGTACTCTAGTACACTCAACATGCTTGTTATCACAGGGAAAATATTTTTAAATGTTTGGTTTCTGTTCCCTAGAAATTCAGCATTAGAATAGAATACTATTGATAGATGGATCATTTTTAGCTTAGGAAGTTATATTGAATTTAATTGTGGTTTTTTCCTTATCAAAGAGTAAGGAAATCAGAAGATCTACATAGGAACCTGATCTTTTGTCATTGGAGCTGGAAGAGATGACAAAATTGTAAAATACTATTGAATAATTTTTAAATATCTTTTTGTTTACTGTTTCAAATAGTAGACACTAATTGATTCATACTTTTTGCAAACTCATGATTAAAATTAGATATTTCAATTATTCATAAGAATTGTCAATTTTTTTTCCCCTTTGTCTGTATAAAATATATCTGAAAAAACTACTGAGAAATTTACCATTCTACCTCTGATGAAGAACAAGTGTTTATTCTGACTAAAATTTAAGTTTGGGTTATGCCTTTACTGTTCTGCTTAATGCAATATCATTTAATCTTAGCAGTTATTTAATTTTAATTACTTATCCTTGCTGACAGGTAAAAGCAAAAAATGCCTAGAAGGAAAGGGAAAAATATATACCTGCTAAAATAGGTCTTATCTTTGAAGGTTTCCTTATATAATATATAGAGAACACTAGTTTAAAAACTTAAGTTATTTAAAGTGGTTTTAGTAACTAAGTGAAAATCAGCTGAGATTGTTAATAAGTTTTCTATTTTAGTTGTGAATTTACCAACATGAGTATAAAAGGATGAAGGTTGAAATAATAATATACCAAATAATACTTGAAGGGGCTATGTAGAATGATGGGAAACATGAAGACTTAAGAAAAAAATAAATTTATTTCTTTCAGGTTTCTTTGTATATTGCCTTTTTAATGTTATTTCCACATCAGCTCTTAAGAAATATTTCTCAGGAAGAACTAAGAAATAGGAAATAAGGAAAAGCAAAAAATTATAAACAAGAAGACAAAATAATGTTATTTTAGAAATAGAAAATTCAGAATAAGGAAATAAAGAAGTTTTGTTGCAAGGTATAGCAAAATGAGTTTCAATACAACTTCTGTATGTTCATGGAGTAGAAGAGAAATGTAGAAGAGGTAAGAGTTTAAAAAAAAAAAAGTAGATGAGAAGATAGAGCAAGGCTTTTAATAGTTTTCCCTATTCTCTCATTCCCAATTAATATGTTAAGTTCATAGTGAACATATTATTTGGAGCAATACCTACTGGTGATCCATTGTCCATTCTCTTTATGTCTTATATCAGCTCAAGAGACCCTGCCAAATCTGCCCAAAACATATTAATGAAACAATCCCATTAACTTTCTGGCTCTTTTTTAAAAGGGTGACTTCTCAAATATTCATGCAACAATGAACATAAATGTATTTTAATCTTATAAAGTTGAAGTACCAGTGTTGATAAACAGTGTGGCAAAATATGTAATGAATGAATGAATGAATAGATGAGCTGCAGAAACACATAAAAATGGGCCTGGGATAGTAAATGAGAGCTGGGGATAGGTCAGCAGTAGAAAGAACAGAAGTTTCTTTCAGTGGTCTGACTGAGTCAACTTCTCTAAATTTGAAGTTTGGAAAATAGCTAATTTTAAGCGCCTATGCCACAGAGCTCTGATGGACCAGGATCCTCATGTTTGAAATTACCTAAGATTTAAACATGTTACTTTGCTGCTGAGAAATGAGCCTACTGTTTACCTTTGTATTTTTGTTACTTGAAATTTGTTTACAAAAATTAGAAGAGAGGATTTATTTAGGGAACCTGCTGTGCCCAAGTGAGTCCATTAATTATCACTCAAATCAAAGAATTAGGGTGAAAATAAATGTCAGCAAAGATGCAATCTAATTTGCTGATTATTTTTTTTAGTCATGTGGTTGTTTTCAGTTGTTTCTGACTCTTTATGATTCTATTTGGAGTTTTCTTGGCAAAGATAACTGGAGTGGTTTGTCATTTCTTCCTCCAGCTTATTTTACAGATGAGGAGACTCAGGCAAATCAGGGTTTAAGTAACTTGCCCAGGATCATAAGTGTTTGAAACCAGATTTGAACTCGCTCAAGAGGATGTCTTTTGCTGACAGGCCTAGTATTTATTCTATTCATTGCTCCACCTAACTTCAGTTATTGTTGGGCATTTCTTAATTTTTGTGTATAAGTATAAAATGAGTTTCCTTACTATGAAGTATCTTAAATTTTATTGCTGGCAAAGCAAATTAAGAGAAATAAAATGTATCTTTATATAGTTGGATCAAAGCAAGAAAAAGAAGGCACAGAGAAACACAATTTTTAATAAGGAACCAGTGGATGAACAAGATTCTAACATAATTAAGGTATTAGCCTGTATTAACCATGTATCTAGTCCAGGCTAGTCCAGTATGTGGCCACAAAATAAGAGTTAAGTAGCCTATTTCATTAATAGAAAAGGTTTGGAGAGTAAGTAATTCCCAAATTTTAAGATTTTTAAATGAATAATTATGTCTTGTTGCATTAATTGACATTTTGGTTTGTTTCTTCCCTAGGAGATTGACAGGTCATTCCTTCCACATGGGCTATAGCATGGCAATTTTGAATGGCATTGTGGCTGCTTTAACTGTAGCATGGTGCCTCATGTGAATCCACATTGGCTCCTGGGTAAAAATGCAGAACATCTGGTTAATTTTTTTTTTTTTTTTTTTTTTTTTGATGACACAGAAGAACATCATTTCCCATTTCAAAAGAGACTGGATTATCTGTTATTCATTAAATGTGTCAAATTCATCATCGCCAACAATAAACCACCACCTTTTGAGTGCTGGTGTAATGTGTATTTTGCTGTCTTAAACGAGAAGATTCGTTGGAGTTTCAGGTGCTTTCATATAAAATTTGAGAATTTTACCTCACGATTTAGCATTTATATGTTTATATTTTTTGTGGGTTTGTTTTGTTTTGTCTTTAAAGAAAGCAATCCTAAAACTTGAATACAGGTCCTAATTTTGACAGTATGCTTATGTATATATACTGTTCCTCCATTAAGAAACACCAAAATTGCTACATAACAGAATTATGACTCTTGTTTTTATATTAAATTAGTGCTATTAGATTAAATCAGTAAAGGAAGCACCTGTTTCCTACTTTTACATTTCATACTTTTAAAATTGTTGGTGGCCTGTATGTACAGTCAGAATTTTTAGGCTTTGAATTACTCACTCACTAAAAATTTATATTTTTCTATTTTAATATTCATTTTTATATAATGTTCTTTGTATATTTAAACTTATTTTAAATTACTTTTAATATAAATGCCAATTTAAGAGATTTTCAAAGTTAATAAGTAATTTTAGAATGCCATTAATTGGTTCTTAACTAGTTCATTAACACTTTGTTTTGTTTTGGGTGGTTTTTTTTTTTTGTGGGGGGGAAGCACACTACAGCCCTAAATTTTTACAAAAATAACCTTGTTTTATTTGTAAGAATAGATTTTAAAAGTAGTGAACATTGAGATTATAAAATAATCTCAATTCCAGAATATGAAATTTGAAATAAACTGTTCTTTCTAACACCACAATTAGATTAGGAAAAGTTGTGTTTTCAATTCTCTTGGCATAAGATAAGTGAAAATGGAGCATTTTCATTTTATTTCCCCAATTTTGGTTATTTTGCTATGTGATTTAATGAACAAGTTTTCTAATAGCATGGAATTTGTGTCTATTTTCCTTTAGAATCTTTAAAAGTTCTCTTAAACAAAATTATACAGAATACTTTCATAGATTAATGAGGTCTGCAGTTCATATTTAAATCAGGATTGATATTCATCATTCATGTTAGTGATTGGTGGCTAGAATTCTTATGCCTTATTTTTGAAAGACTCTATGAGTCTTAGTCTATTAGGAATAAATGTCTAGAACCTCAGATCATCTCTTTGCAAACATGAAAATGCCAAGAGTCTTCATGTCACTCAATAGATCCTTCAAGTCTATTGCTAAAGTGTTATTTCTTTTCACTAGGATATCAACACAGACATTCAGATGGTCAATACTTACTGTGACAAAGAATGATATATCTAGGAAATTTTGTTTAATGTAGTTGGCCCATGGTCTTTTTTTCCCCTTTTTCTGGTTTGACCTCACTTTATGTGAAAGCCATTAATATTGTTTCATTGTACTTAATCTCTTTGGAAGGACACATAGATGATACTTTTGTGGTCATAACCAAGAAATGGACTCAGTGATCCCAAAATGCTTTAAAGCTTACTAAAACTCAATTCTGTTTTTAATCTATGTACTACTTCTTTAAAAATTGGTCTGTGAATGAAGGGGAAAAAATGTTATTCATCTGTTCATCAATAAGTACATGCAAGAATGATAATATATTTATAGAGTGCTTTAAGATTGGAAAAATGCTTTATAAAAATTATTTTATCCTCACAACAACCCTGGGAGGTAGGTGCTATTATCATTTCTATTTGACAGATGAAGAGCCTGAGACTGAGAAAAGCTTAAGGCTAGTCAATGTATAAGCCAGGATGCAACCTCAGGTCTTCTTTGGCTCTATGTTCAGCTCTCTTCATCATACAACCGCATTCCTACTTAAGAAAGTAGAATATTTCTTCTAGTTGAAGTAATGTAGGCTTTTTTTGTCTTGTGGCAAATTTGTTTTTGCTTTTGATTCTATTTTCTTCGAGGGATGAACCACTGTTAACTTATAAAAAGCTCCTTTTTAAGGTTTTGATTAATTTATGATGTTTCTTCATGTGTACATGAAGCAAATAACTAATAATAAGAGAAATAACAAATCAAAACAACTCATTGTTTCACCTGACACCCAGTCACTTGGTAATGAAGCAGTCAGACACACAAAGTGCTCTAATTCTTCTGTATTTTAGAATTATGTAAAGAAACTGAATTCATGTCCTCTGAGCAAGTAACTGCAAAGACAGAGTATTGATTCATACTGTGATTATATATGTGTGCCTAATAGATGCTAAAAAAATAATACTTGGCTCTCATTCATCCCCAGAATGTTATTGAGACTAATTTTTTAAATGAAATGCCTTATCTCAAAACTCTGCTTAAAGAATTTATACCAGGAATTTCATAAATATTTTTCATCCATTTGTTTAAGGTCACAAATTTGAATTCATTCAAGGTCAAAAGCCCCTCCTCTTCCTTAGTACACGTGTACACACATACACACATGTTTGGAAGAACCATAAAATCATCAAACTGGAAGAAATTTAACGATTATCCCAGTCAAATCTTTAAATTTTATAAATGAGGGAACAAGGCAGAAAGTGAGTTACTGCAATTATTTTATCCAATTGAGAAAGACTAGAACCCATATCTTCAACTTCTTAGTCCTTGTTGTTTCCTCTCACTCTGAATTTTCTTTTCACTTTCAGTTTTGGGAAGAAAATGGGGGGGAAAGGGATTTCCTCCCGCATCAGGAGCCACTCAGAAGACTTGGTCAGAGCAGAACCATATAAGTGTGGTAGCTTTATCTTGGTCTTAAAACTTGTCTTCAACATTTATTCTTGTTGCATTTATAATATTCTTAAGATCCTGTTTTACAGATTTAATTTTTTTTTTTACTCTTAAGAACTTGCTTTTGTAATATGTAACTGCCATGTCCTTTAGTATATTTGTTTACAATATTAAAATAAACTTTTCACAGCCAATTTTCTGAGATTTTTTAATACTTTGTGTGAAGATTTGAACTCATAAAAATATTTCCAGATAACAATTTTTGGGGTTTTCCTTTCTTCTTGAGTTGATTACCCCCCCCAAAGAATTTTATGTTGTAGATATCTTTCCTTTTTCTGAAATGATTGAAATATGCTCTTTAAAAATATAGAGATTAATACTGTAGATCACTAGTAATACGAAAATACAAATTAAAGCAACTCATTATTTCAGTTGACAACCAATCATTTGTAATGTAGCAGCCAGTACCAGAGGGCTACAAGAAGAAAATTACACACTTAAGTCAGTATTGGTGAAACTATGAATTTGTCCAAATGCTCTAGGAAGACATTTTGCAACTATGCACTCTATTGGTTAACTTACTGTCCTTTGAACCAGTAATCCCACTTATTTCTTCACTTTTCATGACCTCCTTTTCCCTATCTCAACACAAGAGACAATGGCTTTGATCTTGCAATCACCTACAAATGTATTATTATCATGTTAATGAATTCAGAAATGGTCAGAATTTCTGACCATAATCTATTGGCTTTCCATCTCTAGTCTTCCTTCCCTTACCATATCCTAATCTTAATCCACTTCTATTGTTTTCCAATCCATTCATCCCTCCCTCCCTCAGTTTTCCAGGCCAAATTTGATTTGAATTGTTTTAGGAAGATTCTAAAGATCACCTGCTAACTAGACACTTAGGTCCTTTCTTGGCTGAACTGCCAAGCATTTAAACTCTACTGCAAAAAGTGCAATTAATATGGGCTGGCCATGTTTGAATGCCAAACAAGTTTGTCTAAAAGAATATTTTACAGAAATCAGAAACAAGGCAAGTGCTCAGATGGAGATAAGAAGAAGTGATACAAGAAAACTTGCGAGGTCTCTAAAGAATTATGGAGACATGGAAAGACAATGGCACAGGACCACCTAGTATGGCATACTTGTATGGTGTGCTTTATTGCAGTAACTCAAAGCAGTATTACTAAAGCTCAAAAGAAACAGATGTGCAATTTTAGAGCTATCTCCACTCCAAATATTAACATGAACTATTTGTGCCCAATCTGTAATAGAACTTTCCAAGCTTGAGCTCTATTGGTTTGACCAGCCACAGTCAGATACACTGTATTTGGACCCCAACATAGTGATGTCGTTTTGATCCTCTTGGAGCACAAAGACAACAATTGCCATCAAGACCATCTTTACTAGCCACTTTCCTTTTTTCTCTATCTTTATCCCTTAATGAATCAGTTCAACTCCACATTGTAATGTGTGGTCCCCTTATACTGCTGATTACTTCCTTCCGATCCAAGGAGTTTAAAGATATAAATAAAATACAAAGCAGCACTTTATTGTGCTAACAGAACTGGAGTGTGCTTATCTGGAAAATTGTATATGACCAATGAAATATTGGTTAGTAGATATTAATAAAAAACAGTTCAGAACTGATGAGTGACAGCAAAATCAACAGAATGGAAGGGATGATCACATATAAAAATGTAAATAACACTAAAAACAGACCAAATTCTGAGCAACTGCCAAAACAAGTTGGGCCCAGAAAATCAGATAATGCAACATAATCTATTCTTTTTGGCAGAGGCAGAGCATTATATGCACAGAACAATACATTGTCATATAATCAATTTTTACATAATGACTTTTATAGTTTCCATTCCAGGGCAAAGGTAGCCAGAAATAACTGCCACGTTTAAAAAAAAAAAAAAAACTTGGAAAATCTGATATGTTAGATGCTGGAACTCTGTCTTCCCGGAAATCAGCCGGTATCAGGCTAATCTTAAAGTCTTTAGTCTCTTGAGCTCACTGTCAGGGGATTAGATCTAGTAATCTTTACACCACCTCCAGGAGAATGCCTCAATTTCCTCCTACTCCACCCACACGTAGTCACTTCCCCCTCTTTGTCCCACCAACCAAGTCAGCACAGAACTGCTGGGGAGGGTCAACCTTCAAACATGTTAATGAACCATCCAATTGGCAATTAGTCTCATGTGCTCCATTATCCAAGTGCATTTGCTCAGTTCTACCCTTTACATCTCCTGCTTTCTTTTGTTTTAGAACACAGATGGTCATGCCATCCCTGACTTTCAGGGAGGTGACAACCCCAAAAAGGTGATCACATCCCCACATCCCCCCCCCCACTTCTCAGGAGGAGAGATGAAAGCACTAAAAAGGAGATAATCACGCCCTCTCTAACATCTCAGGAAGGGAGATGGAAAGCACCAAAGGGAAGTGGGGATTGCTAGTGGGTTTTGGGGTTGAAGGGTCTTATTATGCACAAACCCATCACCATGGGAGTTATTACACAAGCACAGAATAACGCAGAGGCTATTAGTATGACTCTCCCCACAGTCAGTGCGGGCTCAATGTGGTGTAACAAATATGAATTGTACATGCAAATAGTGATATAACAAACAATATAAATCAACACGGTTTTGTAAAAGATTTCCAGAAATCCTAGAAGGGGAGGGTATGTAAACATCAGTCACACATGCTTTTTTCAGCATCCAAGAGATAGTCCAAAACCAATCTTTTGTCCATTGATTCATGTGTTAGGGAATCCAATGATCCCCACAAGTTTTTGAAGTCCTGCAACAGTCTTATGATGCTTCAGAGAATCCAATGATTCCTGAGGGTTTTCAAGTCCAATAATTTTTGATGTCCATGAGTCAAACGCCATAACTGCCAGGTTCTTAAAATAGTGGGCACAGTCAGCAATGGAAGGAAGAAAAGAAGGCAGGAAGAAAAAAAAAAAGGAAGGAGGGAAAGAAGGAGGCAGAAGAAAGGAGGGTGAGAGCAAGGAAGGACAACCAGAACTGGCCAGTTGGGTCCCCAGAAGATTAGCCCTATTTGTTCATTGAATGCCTAACTAAGTGAGATTGCATGGGTGAATAAGGGTTTTTGGTGAAATGTTGGAGGTTTTAGTGAACTGCAAAAAAATAGGAGTCAACTTTATTATTGTAATCATACTACATTTAGAGGTGTAATGTAGAGAAGAGCAAGAAAAATGATAGTATCCCTATCATCAGGAGATAAGTATGGAAAATTGTGAAGCTTGGTTTACTATGATTGAACTTCATTTGTCATCCTGAATCTGCTACAGTATTAAGTGAATGGCTTTGAGCAAGTAGTCTGACTCTGAGCTTCAGTTTCCTCACTTGCAAAATGAAGAAATTGGGTTAGATGACCTCTAAAATATTTTTCAACTCTATATCTATAAACTCAACTAAATAGCTTACTTAGCTGCTTCTTTACTGTTCCACTTAACCCATCTGTAGTAGCAGATTGTGATAATAAACTGATAGAAATCATTTTCCTTCTGGATCTTCATGAAACAAATTATATAAGGTTTTGTAAACCTGTTTAAATTCTCTCCAAAAAAAGTAAAGCAGATATTAAGATATAATTGTAGAATCCAAGGGGAAAAAAATATTTTGTGTTTTCCTTTGTTAAAAAGTTTAAAAAAAAAAAAAAAAAAAAGAAAAGCTAAGTAAAAAAACAAAGTCTTTAGGGTTGACTCATCCTTACAGTAGGAAGTAAAGATTCACTTTGGAGTAGTCATAGTAATTTTTAACATTTCAGTGCAAATAAAGCTCTAAGTTGAGGCTGGGTAATACAATACAAAGGAAAAACTAAGGAAAGTCTCTAATATGGAATAACAGCAGTGTGAACATTTGAAAAGGTCATAGAAAAGTCTAATAGAAATAGAAAATGAACAGTCTTGTAACTGTAAGAAAATAAATTAGTCAAATTTGACATGATAAAATAAGTTCTTAATAAATAACTAGAATGTTGCTAAATGAAATGAGCAAAACCAGGAGATCATTGTACATAGCAACATCAATATTATATGACGATCAATTCTGATGAACATGACTCTTTTCAACAGTGAGATAATTGATGTCAGTTCCGATGATTGTGTGATGAAGAGAGTCATCTATACCCAGAGAGAGAACTGTGGGAACTGGATGTGGATCACAACATAACATTCTCTTTTTGTTGTTATCTTGCATTTCGTTTTACTTGTTAGGGGCCAGAACTCTGAAACAAGGATTCTTACAAGGTGTTAAGTCAGTGGAATTGATAAAGATAATGGTTATCAAGTTTAGCATGGTGCTTAGTAGTTCTCTAGTTCAGTACGTGTACTTAGTACTTAATATAGTTCTGCAAGATTCACACCTTTGATAATGTAATTATAATAGAGTATATAACAGCCAGCAAGGACTGGAGGAGATTCATTCCATCTTTGGTCAGACTCCTGCTGGCTCTCCTGGCTCAAAGACAGAGCCAGAGAAGACAAACTGACTGGAGGAGGGAGCTCAAGCTCTCGGAGCCCAAGAGAGACAGATTCATTCCATAGTCCACCTTTGTGGTGGCTAGAGGCTGAAGCATAAGCCCTGGGATTCAGAAAGATTCATTCATTCCATCTTCATTAGCCACATTGTGGTGGCTGACCTGGCCTCCTGCACTTCTCCACTGAAACCAAGACTCCAGAAAGCCTCTAAGAAAGCCCCAGGCAAGGAAACTAGATTGTGAAGGAGATAAGAAAGGATTTGGACTTTAACATCTGGCTATTCTTGTGGTGATTAATATGCTGAAAGGAAGGCTGCTCCAAGACCTCCAGAAAACCAACAAGAACATTATACTTACTCATTTACTTAATCTTTTTTTTTAATCTGAATTTTCTTGTGCAGCAAAAGAATTGCATAAATATGTTTATGCATATTAGATTTAACATATATTTTAACATGTTTAACATATACTGGATTGTCTGTCAAGTAGGGTAGGGGGTAAGGACAAAATCCAAAACAAGGCTATGCAAAGGTCAATGTTGTCAAATTATGTATGCATATGTTTTGAAAATAAAAAGCTTTATTTAAAAAAAAATAACTGGAATGTTAAAAGCCCACCAAATTGTGCCTCTTGCCCTTTCATCAATTTAATTAATATTAAACACTTTTTAATTTTCATAATTTCATTCATGGATATGGTATAGTAACCCCCTTTCTTTTTCTGCATCCATCTGTATCCTTCTACCATTGCAAATCCCAACTCCTTCCATCCCTTGGTGAATGGGTTTCCATTAGATTGTAGTGACTAAAAATTCATTTTCTGATAGCTAATCATAAATCTTTTTTAATATAATTAACCCTTTGGGATGGGAGTGAGTTGAGGGTGGGGGTAGGAGATTGAGGAAACTCTGAAGTTGAAGAAACTCCTTGCACTAATGCAAGTTGGCAAATTTTTTTTTTTAACTTTACAACCTTTAAGAGTTGATTTAGCTAATTCTAAGGAATGACTGGAATCTTCTTAGTAAAATGCTAATAAACATCAAAATGACTCGAGTTCTAAAAGACTGACAAGGGAATGCAGCTCCTGGGAGATCCTGGAAAGGCTTCATCTGAGGATTGACTGGGTTTGATTCAGTTCATTGTCAGAAAGTTGGCCATCAGGTGATGAATATTTTGTAGCCACAACAACTCTGAACACCAATATACCAAGATGTGAGACAACTTGTAATATGTTGTCATTTAGTCATTTCAGTTATATCCAACTTTTTATGACTTTTTGGAAGTTTTTCTTGGAAGAGTTATTGGAGTGACTTGCCATTTTCTTCTCCAACTCATTTTACAGATAAGGAAATTGAATCAAATTGACTTGTCCAAAATCACATAGGCAGTAATGGCTGAATTCAGATTTGAACTCAGATCTTTCTGACACTAAGTCTGGTCCTCTGTCCACTGTGCTACCTAGCTTCCTTTTGCTGTATCTCTCTCTCTCTCTCTCTCTGCTCTCCTTATGGGTGGGTCCTATCACAAAGCTTCAAGAGCTCAGAGGGGAAGGATCAAAAAGCTATGATATGTGTGAGGGTGGAGGAAATAGTTCCAATCAGAACTTCTGAAATTGAATTTCTAGAATATAACTTAATAAATGATTTGTCAATCATTCACTCATTTGTTCATTCATGATAAGGTTGTATGGTACAGAAAAAAGTCAGAATTCCTTAGTTCTAGTCCCAGATCTCTTCACTTATCACTTATGAAGTCACAGACATATCACTTTACTTACCTAAAGCTTCAATTTATCTTCAAATGAGGGGATTGGATTGTCATTAAGGTCCTTTCTAAATTCTGTGATTCTATAAGACAATACAAATGTATGATCAACAATAAGCCATAATTGATTAAATGTGGAAAGAAGGGAAAGGGAAGAGAAAGGCAGGAAACAAGCATTTGTTCAGCATCCATCAGCCAGGCACTATGCTAAGCACATTACAAACATTATCTCACTTGAACCTCACAGCTACATGGGAAGTGGATGCTATTATCCCCATTTTACAATTGAAGAAGCTGAGATAGAGGGTAAGTGATTTGCCCAGGATGTGAGCATCTAGAAAGTATCTGAAAATTTAAGTTGAGTGCTTCCTAAATCAAAGCCAAAGTCTTTATCCATTGCCCTAACTGCCTCCAAGTTAAAAACAAAACAAAACAAACAAACAAAAAAACACAGGTGTCAAGCATTAAGCAGGCAAAAATGACATGTCTTCTGGAGTTCCTAGAATTTTCCTCCAATAAACACACACATGTTAGTCCAGGGCATGATTTATTAGATACATATTCTCTATACTCTCTTGACAAAAGAGGGAGAAATTTTTGGAATAAATCTAGAAATTGATTTGATCTGTATTATTTCTCTTATACCCTTCCTTAGATTTTCTGTTTGAAAGAAAGGAATTTTTGAGTAGCTTCCTATGATTCATTCAGACCTTAGCAGCATATGATACCCTTCTTCACTTTGGCAAGTTTCAAATGCCCTAGAGCAACATCAAACCTTAAATACTCATTCAATATTTCTTTATGTTGTGATTTGACATATGAACATGTCATTTTGGAAATCATTCAGTAAATGTTTTTTGAAAGTCTTCTTTGGTGATTTTATTCACAGTCAGTGAGAAGTCCTTATTCAATTCTAGGAGGAAAAAAGCCAAGTAAGGTACTGAAAAAATATGAGTTCTCAAGGTGGGGTGTATCTACCTAACAAAGTTGTTAAAAGTCATTGAGTTACTCTTCAGTCTCTTCATACTTTAAATCCCTGCAGAATTTTGAAGAGGATAGCTTTAGTCCTCAGCCCACTTTCCTGGTTTTGTGTGCTATGTATCTTCCTCAATACTTTTTCTTCCTCTTCCTCTTCCTCTTCCTCTCTCTCTTTCTATACCCTAGGACCAGAAGTTCTCGTGTCATCTCCCAATTGGCTATAGATTCTAGTGTAGAAACTTACATAGGACTTACAGTAGTACTCCATGATTCTGTGGGCCTTTTTCTTCTCCATAAGGTAATGCTGGAGAAACTGAGGCAAGATAGAGATTAGAAAGTTTTTAATATTTTATTTGAAAGGGAGAGATTTGCTGGGACCAAATGGATCCATGGTTTGGTCCTAGGGCTGAATGAGACTGTTATTTCCAAGAATCCATCAAACAATGTGAGTTCTCAATGACATGTATATATATGGAGTAGACAGGTAGCAGGGGAGGAGTCATAGGGCTGAGAGTGGTAATGGGATTAACAATTCAGTTCTGACAGGGTGGGGGGAGGCATTCTGATAAATTAGGATTACAGAATGGGGAGAAACTCTGGACATTCTGATGATGTCTAAGATAAAAGGATTTTCTCCTTATCTGGATCATCATGATTAGGAGGCAGTGATGGTTTTGCAGTATTAAGTAGAATAATTAGGAACTGAGACAGAATAATTAGGAAACTGAGTCAGACAATAAAAGAGCACTGTGGCACAACATTCCACACTCTCTCTCTTCTGAATATTCAGATCATTGAATTACCTTCCTTTAGATACCTAGAAGGTTTAGCACCATAATTTTGACCAACCCTATGTGAAGCAAATAAACCAAAGTAAAACTAGAAAAATGTAAGGACTTATGGCAAGGACAAGTCTCTCCCTGATAACCCCAGAGTTGATCAGCAATATGCAGGCTCCCTATTGCAAGCATGTCAGGTCCTCTGCAGTTCTGAAGCATCTCAGCTAGAGAATCCAGTTTGAGATGGACAGTTCATTGAGTTAGGTCTTTGTCATTTGTGCGTTTAACTCAGCCTCTGCTTATAGAGCAACAGGGATCAAGACACATTCAGAGGGGCAACCCTCTCCAGAGGAGAAGGGTGAGGCTTGGAGTAGCTCCACCTGTCCCCACCAGAGGAACAGACAGGGCTTCAGAAGGGATCAGATTTCTGAACAGATTATGCACACTTAGACCAACGCAGACAAATCCAAACTTTTCGAGGCCTGATACAAACTGCAAGGTCCTTTGAGAATGCTGAAATAATAATTAAGGAACTGGGGTTACAGAAATGGAAAAACAGTTCAGAGAAACTGCCAGTCTCAAACAGGTGTTTGATTTCTGGTTATTTCTAAAAAATAATAATTCCCAAAACTGAGTCTGTTCAACAGAATAAGAGATTTCGAAGTTAAAGCATAACCAGAAAATTATAATCCAGTAAATTTAAGGGCTTCCAATTCAATCTGAACTAGTGAGATAGGGGGTGAAACAGCACTGCCTAAGGCAAAGTGAATAGGAACTAGAGGTACCTATTTTTTCAGGTATTTGGAGAAAAATCCACCACTTTCCCCAATTTCCTATCTCTTCCTCCCTTTTTTTTTTCTCATGGAAAGGAATTATCAAATAAACATCCCACATATAAATCCCAAGAGTGAATCAAAATTCCTATACATAACAGACTAGTACAGTAGGGCTTCCTGAAAACACCTCAAATATAACAATAGTTATACAGTTTTAACAAATTCCATCCCAAATCTTAAACACACAGTAATAAATCTCCTAATCAATCATTCATCAACCATTCCCAAATTCCCCCATATCAGTCCATCAGGTATAACGTATGAAGCCTCATTCAAAACCGCTTCATGCTGAGGATGGGTCCAGACACTCAGTGCAGGGAGGGAGATGTGTATGGCCTGGCATGTTGACAATCAAAGCTGATCTAGGTCCCAGAAGCAAGTTAATACCTATAATTTGACCAAAATCTAGAAGAAAAAAACACAAATTTAACAAATAAAGATTAGAATAGTCTGACATAGAAAGACTGGTTCACAAGAACTGCTACAAGATGTGGAGAGGCCAAACTAGATTGGCCAACAGCTTCCTATGTAAAGAGATGCTTGTCTCACAGGCAAAAGGCTGTCAGCTATAGTTTCCATAAAAAAACAGCAGTTACGTCTCACAGACTACTGTTAATGGTCTTCTTATTAGTTAGAAACCTTTTAAAGAAACACTTGAATATCATAGATACAATATCCAGTAACAGATAGATGACCAGGCTAAATACTTATTTGCCCAAGTATTTAGGATATAATGATTACATATAACCAGATTGGAAATAGCAAGGTATGACATAATTGAAGTGCATTAACAGTTTCTATTGAACATCATTCTGATCATAGAAATCAGTCACAGGAGGGAAAAATACAGGGATATGACTATAACAATATAAGCAATCAAAACTGATGCCTAAGTTCATATAGGATAACTAGCCATTTTAATCCAGTTTTACTCCAGATAATTGTCCCAATGGAGCTTTAAAATTCCCAAATAATATTAACTATAAGCCCAAGAAATTTTACCTCCAATAACAAATCCCATTAACCAAGGTTTCAGATAAATCCCAAACAGGTAATTATCATAACCTTATATTTATAATGGTAAGAATTTGTCTCAGTAAGTTCACTTCTTTCATATCTAAGTAGACAGTTTGATAAGTGAACATTATACATACAAATCAGTTTGCTTTTAAAATACCTTATACATAGGCAAATATCCCAAATTGCATGTTGTCCAAAACAGAAACATTTTCAAAAGAACAAAGAAAAAAAAAAACTATTATTTTCAGAAGCTCTTTAAATGACCTTAGGATGACCTAATATAATCGAATTAAAACTTAGATAGAATATCCTATACAGAATATCCTAATACCACATAAAAGAATACAAGAGGTTCTTAAAAATATTACACTTTTAGAAATAACCCTACCAAAGTATGGATCACATTTATGACTATATTCCTTAAGCAAGGAAACTATTATGTGTCAAAGGAAACAATTCAATAATTAACTTAAATCACAGTTTGCTCTTCCAGGTGGCTACAACTTGATAAAAAATGTCTGGAACACACTTAGTGGGGAGTGGAGGAAAGAGAGGATTCCACATGGCCACCTTCCTCCCCACTTCCATCTCCAAAGAGGCAAGGGAGAGGGAAGGTGAGCTAAACTGTTCCCCTGGACAAAAGATTCCCTCCAGTTTCCCACTCAATTTTCCCCACACAGAAATCCTTTCATTAAAAACTTTCCTCTGCCTTTTCCTTATACAATTCCCAGCCCTACAATTTTTCCAACTAAATGCTCAATCACTAAAGTAGCAGAGAGCAGTGGAGGAGGTGAGTTTTAATCTTCACTTTTGAAGACAAAAGATCCAGTTTCTCCTTACCTCACCCAACCTTTTTTTCCACAAGCAAATTTTCCTTCTAGTCTCTCCTACATCACCTTCATTCTCTTTTTCTTCAAAATTTAAGATTCACAATACAGTGAATGACTCCATTAAAACCCACATGTCCAGCAGAGGGGGATTTAAAGCATAATTTATAATGTTAACAAATTACCCAAAGTGTTTTAGAGGGTAACATACTTTACCTAATTAGAGGCCCTTTCAGACAAGTTAACAGAACTTCTCTTTAACAAGCCATTGTTCTTGTTCTTATACTTATAGCTAACAAATCTAGCCTGCATAGTAAAATTATTTCCCACAATTTAAAAACTGCTCAAAAGAATACTCAGAACAAATTTAGCATGCAAAGGCAATAGTAAAATTTCCCACAATTTCACAATCATCCTAAAATTCCTAATCAAATGTTTTCTCCTGCCTGAGTTTCAATCAGGTACGGTTTTGCAAGAGGTTAAAAAGTTTAAAATCACAAGCAAATTTTGTACTAAGTACACTTGCAACACTGAAAAAAGCAATTCTTGTTCTTAAACCTTTAGCAGAGCTCTTTAACCAACAAAACAGAGAAGTCACACAGAGCACAGAACACAAATCACACAGACATAGACTGCACAATTACAGCATTAAAACATTTAACACATAGTCAGACCAGATGTGTCTTAGAAGACAACCAAACCAGAGGGTTTGGCATCCTGGAATGATAGATACCCTTCTCAGAATTTAATGCCCGTCAGCATTCTATTACTCTGAGAATTCAGAAGCTAGCACAGACAGACAGAACAGGCAAACAGATCAGATTATGTCCTAAGACATCCACATTTACTCTCTAGTGGCTGAAATGGAGCAGCTGAAAACTGCTCTTTCCCTGGAGACTCTGGGAAAAAATACAGAGGGCCAGCCTCTGCAGGTCAAAAACCCAGATCCTCAACCACCCCAGGCCCAAGGTGGAGACCCAAATGTCTCCATTCTCTAATCCTGTTCTCATTTTCTAATACCATGGTGGGACGTCTCCAATATGTAATAATGGAGAAACTGAGGCAAGATAGATATTAGAGAGTTTTTTAGATATTTTATTTGAAAGAGAGAGATTTACTGGGACTAAATGGATCCATGGTTTGATCCCAGGGCTGAATGACTATCATCTCCAAGAATCCAGCAACAATGTGAGTTCTCATTGATATTATATATATATGTGGTTCAGCTACAGGGGTAAACCGAGGCAGGGGTGGAGTCAAAGTGCTGAGTAACAGGACTATCAATCCGGTTCTGACAGAGTGGGAGGAGGAATTCTGATAAATTGGGATTACAGAATAGGGAGAGGCACTGGACATTCTGATAAGTTGGAATGGGGAGAGGCACTGGACATTCTGATGATGTCTAAGATAGAAAGTCTTTCTCCTTACCTGGATCATCATGATTAGGAGGGAGGGATGGTTTTGCAGGATTGAGCAGAACAATTAGGAACTGAAGCAGAACAATTCAGGGAAACCTAGGCAGGATAATTAGGAAAACTGAGTTAAGACAATAAAAGAGAACTGTGGCACTAGCAATTCCAATTAAGTGTATTTTTCCCATGGTCATATCCCTTTCTGCTAATATGAGAGTGGTAATCAGATATGCAAGCTGAAATCAACTTCTTTTTTTTTAATAATATTTTATTTTTCTGCCAGTTACATGTAAAGACATTTTTTAACATTCATTAAAATTTTTTTAAAATTAATTTTATAATTATAACTTTTTTTTTTTTTTTGACAGTACATATGCATGGGTAATTTTTTACAACATTATCCCTTGCACTCACTTCTGTTCCGAATTTTCCCCTCCACCCCTTCCCCTAGATGGCAGGCAGTCCCATACATGTTAAATATATTATAGTATATCCTAAGTACAATATATGTGTGCAGAACCAAATTTTTTGTTGCACAGGAAGAATTGGATTCAGAAGGTAAAAATAACCTGGGAAGAAAAACAAAAGTGCAAACAGTTTACAGTCATGAAATCAACTTCTAATAGCTAGCTCTGTGAGTCCAATAATTTGTTCTTTATGGGCTTCACTTTTCTCACCTGTAAAGTGAGAAGGTTGGATTAGATCAATGGTTCTCATGGTTATTATTATTCTTTTTTAAACATAAAATGTTATTCTTTGCCATAAGGAATCTGGGCACAATACATGAAAGTTGGGAAATTCATACATGTGTGTATGTGATTGCACCTGTTAAATTCTATGTAATTCCCAAGATAATCCAGTCAAAATTTCTGTGGCACACACCCCATTTGAAGGCCCACTAGATTAGATGATCTCTAAGAGCCATTCCATCTAATCTGGACATTCTATGCTTCTAATCTTTTGGCTAATGTTACTTTTTCTAGGTAGTACAGAATTACAGAATTTAAAGATATCTTAGAAGCCAAACTAGTCTAACCTGTACCTGAAACTTGACATTCTGTGTATCTGTGGCTTTTTAGAATTAATGCTTTAACCCAAAGGAACAACTCTAATAGTGGGATATTATGGGCCAGAACTCTGAACTTGAAACGAAGGATTCTTACAAGGTACTAAGTCAGTGGAATTGATAGAGACAATGGTTATCTAGTTTAGCATGGTTCAGTATGGTTGATTTAATCCTATAAGGAGATGTTATGGGCCAGAACTTGAAAAAAGGTACTAAGTGGAATTGAGGAGACAATGGTTATTTAGCCTGGTGCTTAATTGTTCTCTAGTTCAGTACATGTACTTAGTACTTACTATAGTTCTACAAGATTCACTCCTTTGATAAGAGACCATATAAGTTCAGACAAACTCAGCCAGAATCAGAACTAGGGAAGACCAGAGAAGTGGTGGCAGGCTCTCCTCCTTCGCTTCTCCACTGAAACCAAGATCCTGAAGGCCTCCAGAAAACTAGCTGAGCCCCAAGTGAAGGAGATAAGACTTGGAAAGAGATAATTAAAGGATTTGGACTTTAACCTTTGGCTACTCTCGTGGTGATTACTGAACTGAAACACAGGCTGCCTCTAGAAACCCCAAGAAAAACTCAACAGAGAACATTACATTTTGGAAAGAATATTACAGTGGGATTTCAGATATTGTGGTGATTTAGGTAGAGATAATAGCGTATATAAAATGTGCCCTTCTTTGTCTCCAAAATGATATCATATAGGTAGCAAAACCTTGTGCTCCAAATTTTTCTCCCTCTTTCCCCCTTTCTCCTCCTCAAGAAATCAAACAGTTCAATATAAGTTAGACATATGCAGCTCTAAACATAGTTCCATATTTGTCATGCTGCTCAAGAAAAATCAGATGAAAAGGGGGAAAAAAAACCCACACACACAAAAAAAAACAAGCAAACAACAAAAGTGAAAATACTGTGTTTTAATCTACATTCAATATCCCTAGTTCTCTCTTGGGATGGAGATGGCACTTTCCATTCCAAATCTAAACAAATATTCATGAAATAATTACATTGAACAAGGCTACGTGTTTTATATTTGAGGATATAAAGGTTTCTAGGAATGTGATACTGTTCTCAAGAAGTTTATAACCCAATGGGGGAAGAACAAATATACATATAATAAAAATACCAAGGAGGTGAGATAGGTACACAGGCAAATCATTCAAAAATCTTTATTTTCTTTCTTTTTAAACGGTTTCTATCTCCTCTGAGTTTAGAAATATAACCAACAATTTGAAGGCTGATACCACCATTCCTTGGTACAGAAAGAACCACTTGTTTCATTTCAAACCTGATAATGCCCAGTGTGTGTGTACATATTGATACTAAACTTAATGAAGACCCAGATCATCTTAACCCACTGAAGTTCAGAACATCTAAAATCAGAAATCCAAACTTCTTAGTAACTGGAATTACAGGAGCATGCTACCACACTTAATAGGTACCCTAATTCTTAAATAAATGAAAATGGAGTAAATTCTGATCTTAGTTAATTTTTTAAAAATTAATTAACGTATTTCATTAAACTACTTTGCTAGCAGACTGTCTGGGTTCTTGAGGAGACCTAATTCTAACCATATTAGACTGAAAACTGAACCACTTTCCTAAATCATCCCCAATTCCATGCTGAAAGCAGTTGACTAAGAAAGAGTACACCAAAATGAACACTGGAGAAATGTAAAAAAAGCCTAATCGGAAAAAAATTAATCTCCTATTTTGGGGTCTAATGTTAGATGATTTGCATATCATTTGTGCTACTAAATATGTTAATTCAGATGACATTAATTTGCAATACATTTTAGTATATTTGTCTTTTTGGCATGTCTTTTATTCACAGGTATTCATAATTCTCTACCATTCTATAGGAAATTCATTATTGGCATAAACTTATGTAAAAAATCTCCTGAGTCTTAGGATTCTAACTTGTCAGTACCCTCTGGACCTTAGATTGGGGGCTGGGACCATAAATTCCAAACTTCTATTTAGAGAGAAAACTGCTCAGGAAATCTAATTTCTCCTCTGCTTGCAATATTCTGGGACTTGGACTTTTCGATCAAGGTACTTTCCTTGGTCACTTCCTTATCTTTCACTTCTCCCTTCCCCCCACTTCAGTTTCCTTTTATGTTTTATCTTCTCATTAAATTGTAAGCTCCTTGAGGGCAGAAATTCTCTTTTTTCAAATGTGTATCTCCTGTATTTAAAACAGTGTCTGGGTCTTAGTGAATGTTTATTGTATGGAATGATTGACAAAGAATTCAAATGTGCCAGAAATATTTAAATAAAAGTGAAATGTTTACATATTTTCAACCCCAGCTATCCTCTAGTATCTATTTGCATATAAATCATATGGCTAGACAGTTTACTGGGGTGTGGCCATTGCATATGCTGCAGCTTTTTGAAGTTGGGTTGATGGGTTGGATGCCAAAAGGGAATGAATAGTCCTGAAAAGAGCTCATATCAAGATGCCAGTCCTCCTTTGACATCTCATACATTATGGAAAATTGACTAGATATAGATTAATAATAATAGTGCTATTTAACATTTATGTGGCACCTACTATATGCCAGGTATAAATATTATCTAATTTGAACCTCACAATAACCCTGAAAGATAGCTACTATTATTATCTCCATTTTCCAGTTAAGGAAGTTCAGACAGAAGTTAAATGGTTTGCCTAAGGTAAAAAAGCTAGCTACTATTTGAGGTAGAATTTGAACTCAGACCTTTCTGACTCCAGGCCCAGTGCTTTAGCCCCTTTATCAGTTCTCTGCAGATTCATTAGAGATTGTGAGTGACATAGGGGACAATGGCTGAATTCCTTAGTGACAAGGTCCTGACAAAGAAGTAAAGTTTCTAATAGAGAAATCCCAACAGAGAGATATAAAGTCTCATTAGGGAAATAGGTGAGAATAAAGAGAGGGTAGCACTGGAAGAGAATATTTCAGCGGGCAGAGCTTGCTATGCCAGGAAGAAAAATAGTTTCCTTGGCATGACATATTAGCTCCTCTGTGAGGATTGCGTTTAAAACTGTCATTTTTATAATAGAAGCCTTTGGCTACACGCCTAGGCCTGCTCCTGCTCTTGATGAGGCTGGTGGGGGGAGTTTGAGGTGGAATTGAATAGAAAATCTTCAATTGAATAGGGTTGGAATTCTCCAGTTTAGGACTCAACCAGCCCCATCTAGATAACAGAATAAAGCTATTTGTCCTCCAGCAGGGTCTTTACAGTGGCAGGATTCAAGGAGAAGCTGTCCTTCAAGGAGTTTCGGGGCTCCCTTGTCAACTTTCTCTCTTCAAAATCTACATTGAACTCTTAAAGCAGAATTTGAATCTTAATATTAAACTTTATGACAAGTCTGTGGCCCTATGTGAGTTTTTGAAAAATAGATTATTTTTATAGAAGAATGGGTATATTCAGCAATACAATTGCTATCTTCATTGTTTTTCTGTTTAGAATTTTTTTAAAGTTTATATTTTTATGCCCCCATATCTTTATTTAAAAAATTAAGTTGAACCAGACATTTATTGTTAAGATATTCAGTAGAGTTTTTAAGGATAGAGACTTTTGTGCCAATCGTTAGACAATTGTTACAAGCGCATAGACAGTCTGTGGATTGAACCTGGATTAAAGTTCCCCTGAGAGTATCCAATGATGTCAGAACTCTGAGAATAATTTGAGTATGAGTGCATAACGACTCCCAGGGAGCATCAGCAACCACTGGGGCATAAATGTTGATCATGACACATATCTCCTATATTAATTCTCCTCTAATTGGCTTTATAATACATTTTCTACTTTCCACAGTGATTTCCAAATGTTTGCTTTCCTCAAGCTCCAGATTTTATTTCTATTTCCCACTCCACTCCTAATACCTGTGTGTTATACATTACTGAAAATAAAGATTTCCCTAATTTATTTTCCTTCCTTTTTATATCTTCATCTACTCTTCTTTCCTTGTCCTTGATCTGAGAGGATAACACTTGATTCTGATTCTATCTTCTTTCCTCATTTTGTTGCAATCACCATTCCCTTTCTCTCTCTTTTTCTTTCAATATGGGGAGAATTTTCAAAATGGCACATTTTAAGACACATCAAATTTGAAAATAATTCTACAACTCTATGCTGTGAATTTTGAAAAAAAAATTAACATATTTTTCTTAGAAGTAGTGTCAAAATTGTTCCAAAAAGCGCTTTCTATAGTTAACATCTTGGTATTCTTTTATTTCCTATTGTCTCTTTTCTCTTTGGTCAGGTAGCCCAAACAAACAAAAAATTCTTCCTTTTGCTTAAATAAACAAGATTCGGGATCTTTAGAGGAGGAGAGACCATAGAAAGGATAGAAGTGTCTGAAAGAAAAACATAAAACCTTCTCTGAGTTGGCAGCTGTTTGCAGCTACTGTTTTCATTAGGGGATTTGTAGGAATGTACTAATTGTAGATCAAATGCACCAGAACACCTGAGCAGGTTGCATTGTGTACTATGTGAAAAGTTAGGGAAAGCCCTTGAACAAAGCTGGCCAGACAGTTATGAATAAAAGCTTTTCCCAGAAGCCTGCAGCACCCTGAATGGCTAACAGATGTGGCAAATGTGATGTAGGCTGCAACAATTAGCTTGAGATTTAGGAGTAAGAGAAATATAATACTAAAAATTTTCATTTCAGCAAATTGGGAGAGTAAAGGAACTATTCTAATGATTGGCAGAATTTTTACTATGTTAATGTTTATTCTGGTTCTAAGTATAGTTATCTTTCCACAAAATGTAGGTTTATTTATCCACTAGAAAATTAGGTAATTTTTCTTTTTTGTTATAACTTTTTATTTACAAAACATATGCATGGGTAATTTTTCAACATTTATCCTTGCAAAACCTTCTGTTCCAACTTTCCCCCTCCTCCCCACCCTTCCCCTAGATGGCAGGTAGTCCAATACATCTTAAATATATTAAAATATATATTAAATACTATATATATATATACATATATATATATATATATACACACACACATATTTATGCAGTTATCTTGCTGCATGACAAAGATCAGATCTAGAAAGAAAGAAAAAAAAAATCTGAGAAGGGAAACAAAAATGCAAGCAAACAATAACAGAAAGAAAGGAAATGCTATATTATTGTCCACACTCATTTCTCATAGTTCTCTCTCTGGGTGTAGTTGATTCTCTTCATTACTGAACAATTGGAATTGGTTTGGATCATCTCATTGTTGAAGAGAGACAAATCTATCAGAATTGATCATCATATAGTATTGTTGTTAAAGTGTATAATGATCTCCTGGTTCTGCTCATTTCTCTCAGCATTAGTTGATGTAAGTCTCTCCAAGCCTCTCTGTATTCATCCTGCTGGTCATTTCTTACAGAACAATAATATTCCATAACATTCATATACCACAATTTATTCAGCCATTATCCAATTGATGGGCATCCATTCAATTTCCAGTTTCTAACCACTACAAAGAGGGCTGCCACAAACATTTTTGCACATACAGGTCCCTTTCCCTAAAGAAAGTTTTTTAAAGGATTGGAGAAATGCAAAAAAAAAAAAAAAAAAAAAAAGACAAAAAAGTACCCAAAGAGACCAAAGGAGTTTCTTCATCTGACTTGTGGATTAGAAGAATGTGAGAGAAAGCAAAAATTCTGCCGTCCTTGGAACAATGTGTTAATTTTGAGCATCTGCTGACTGAATGGAAAGATCAGTTCATTGAGGAGCAATGTGTTGCATTCCAAGGAATGATAAATTCCATCAGCAGAAAGGGTATCCAGTACTGGAGAAGGAGGGAAAAGATAAGTCGTCTTGGTTGATGGCCCTCTAACAAAGGTTATCTACTAAGATAAATATATGTTGAGTTAATATGGACAATCAGCATGCATGGTATCTTTCTAAGATTTATTTTCAGCAGTTTCCTGATATTTTTAAGGTGTATAATTTTTTCCAACTTCCGATAACTCCTGCTGAGATAAATGAGCTACCAGAAGGAATTTAGAAAACATCAGAACAGATTTTGAAGTCCTAGGTTGGCAACTAAAGATAGGTACTTTAGAAGAAAGAAGATAGATAGATTTGTAAGATTTAACAGCTTAGGTAAGAGGAAATGGCTGAGAATGGCATTTGGATTTTGGACCAAGGTCTTAGATATAAGAATAGTGGGCTACCTTTTGCCTGAGTTCTCCCCAAAACTGCAGAATCTCTGACAGAAAAATCATGTCTCTTCTTCTTCTATCCACAATAAATAAATGGCACATTCTCATTCAGTCTATTTGTGAAAACGAAATGAGCTGGAGCTGTTTTGGGATAATAGGGTAGGGATGTTGTTGCATCACACAAGGCTGCCTGGGCCTGTAAGAATAGGAACTGATCTAATGATCTTGTAATGAAGGAGCCATCTAAATCCAGAGAAAGGACAATGGGAACTGAACATGGATCACAACATAGCATTTTCATTTTTTTTGTTGTCTGCTTGCATTTTGTTTTCTTTCCCATTTCTTTCCCTTTTTGATCTGATTTTTCTTATGCAGCATGATAACTGTAGAAATATGTATAGAAGAATTGCACATGTTTAACATATATTGGATTGCTTGCCATCTAGGGGAGAGGTTGAGGGGATAATTTGGAACCCAAGATTTTGGAGAGTCAGTGCTAAAAAAGTATCCATGCATATTTTTTGAAAATAAAAAACTTTAATTAAAAAAAATAAGAATAGTAACTGAAATCTATCTGAAGACAATTCTCTTCTTTTAGGGGACAGACAGGATAGTGATCCAGGCCAGAATATCCCTCAATATTCTATGAGAAAAAACAACATAACTATAAAGCCCAACTTTGGGGATTTACACTAAAACAAATGGAGAACAACCACAAAGTGAATGAAAAAGCAATTCTTAAACATCAAAGTTTTCAAGAAACACGTTTCAATAAAAACCTAGAACTTTCAGAGACCTAGAAACCAATGGGCATGGGAAGGAGAGAAACAAAAACAAAGAAGTATAAAAAAAATATAAAAGGAAACAAAGGGATAAAGATATAAGCAGAATTTTAAAGGCTTGAAAAGGTAAAGGAGCTAGAATAAAATATCATGGAGTAGCCCTGTGATTTCTACTTCCCACGAGTGAATCAGATATTAAAATTTTCAGAATATACTGGAAGACAAGAACTAGACTAATGACAAGAACATGGCAAAGGAAAAGAGACAGACTAAAAAAATTAATAAACATGAAATTTTGGAGGATGGAAAGAAAGGAGAAGTATGAAATAACTAGTTAACTAAGAGGGATAATAGGAAAGGGAAAAAAGAGGATGAAACAGACAAAGAAAAACAAATAATTTAAGTAAAACTTCAAATCAGATTAAAGGTAAGTAAATGGAATGAAGAAATGCTGAGAGAGCATGTGGGAAAAGTGTTGCATCAAAGTATTTAAACAATACTAATCAAAGGGACAAAGTACAAAATTAATAGAGGAAAGAGATTAAAAAAAATTATTAAGTAAAAATACTAAATGAACCAATGGAGAAAAACACAAGTCTGACTTTCCTAACTTTAAAATTATGTATGAAGGTACAAAGAAATTATAAATTTTTAATATTACATTTTAAGAAAACAAATACTAAAGACATTCCTTACAAATCATCACAATAAAATTAGCCATAAATGGAAAAAGCACAAGTAAAAGACAAAATCTAAATGAAGGCTTAATGTATGGGATAGTGACCCTTACCCAAATTAAAATCAGAGACTTTCAAGGTAAAAAGCAAAAAAGGATTTATTGGATCTCCCGGGAAAGGGCAACTCTTAAAAGACAAGGTGTCTATAAAAGCAAAATACAAAGTGCAAAACACAAGATTATATATAGTGTCTCCATCCCCTTCTGACTTTTTCTCCAATTAGCTGTAGAGTTCTAATTTACCCAGAGACTTAATATCAATCCTAAAACACATTTTACCATATTAGGTATTTAAATACTAATGAAAAGATGGGAAGGAGAGACAAGAGGAAAATTTTATCTAAAACAATGGAACACCTACAGCTTTTAGCTACAGCTCAACTTGCAAAGTCTCAAGTCACTATTAGAGCATAGGTCTCAGTTTATCTCATTCAGTAATAACATATTGAACAATGAGTGGATAAAAGAACAAACCTTAGTAGCAATTAATAAGTATGGAAAAAGCAATGATAGAGATGAGATAGATAACATACTAAAATTTGGGGAATTTAGCTAAAGAAATCCTCAGAGGAAAAGTATATGTCCAAGAAAACACAAGAATAAAATTAATTAATGAACTGAATATGAAATTAAAAATTAGAAATTCAAAAAACAAACCCAAAATAAGCACAAGGTGGGAAATTTTACAAATTAAAGTAGAAATAGATGAATTGGAAACTTCAAAATACTACCTAAGTGATATAGCTGGTTCTTTGAAAAAAGTCTAAAAATTGACAAACTTAACTAATCCAATTAAATGAAGAGGGAAGGAAATAAAATTAACAAAATAAAATGAATAAAGGGCAATCATAACAAAGAAGAAATTAAATAATCAGAACATATTATATATCATTTTATACCAACAAAATTACAAAAGAGAATATCTACAAAAATATGACACCTAAATTAACAGAGAATCAAACACAAATTTTAATTAATACTACTTCAGAAAAGGAAATTAAACTCTAAGAAAATACAAAAGAAAAAACACCACTGGTTCAAATGGATTTACAAAAGAATCCTAGCTATTTTTGAAAAACAATGAATAGGTCAATTTTACGAATTATAATCCAAAGCTGAGAAAGAAAACACAGGGAGAATTCCTTTTGTGAGACAAATATTATCCTCACACACATTCCAGAGAGAAAATAAAGCAAAGAGTATCATAAGCCAATATTATGGATGAATACTAATAAACATTTTCAAAGAAGATGTCAGATACAATAGCAATTTATTTTTAAAATCAATTATAATGGATTTATTCCAGAGATATAAGAAATGGTTTAACTTTAGAAAAGCAATTAACTACATGAAAAGAAACAAACAAACAAACAAACAGAAACAAAAACATATCAAAAGATTCTGGGAAAGTCTTTGAGAAAGATTTCTGTCAACTAATGCATTGTTGGTGGAGTTGTGAACGAATCCAACCATTCTGGAGAGCAATCTGGAACTGTGCTCAAAAAGTTATCATACTGTGCATACCCTTTGATCTAGCAGTGTTACTACTAGGCTTATACCCAAAGAAATACTAAAGGAGGGAAAGGGACCTGTATGTGCCAAAATGTTTGTGGCAGCTCTTTTTTGTAGTGGCTAGAAACTGGAAGATGAATGGATTCCATCAATTGGAGAATGTTTGGGTAAATTGTGGTATATGAATGTTATGGAATATTATTGTTCTGTAAGAAATAACCAGCAGGATGATTTCAGAAAGGCCTGGAGAGACATACATGAAATGATGCTGAGTGAAATGAGCAGAACCAGAAGATCGCTGTACACTTCAATGCTGTATGAAGATGTATTCTGATGGAAGTGGAAATCTTCAACATAAAAAAGATCCAATTCAGTTCCAATTGATAAATGTGGACTACTTGCATTTTTGTTTTTCTTCTCAGGTTATTTTTATCTTCTGAATCCAATTCTTCTTGTGCAGCAAGAGAACTGTTCAGTTCTTCACACATATATTGTATTTAAGATATACTATAACTTGTTTAACATGTATAAGACTGCCTGCCATCTAGGGGAGAAGGTGGAGGGATGGAAGGGAAAAGTTGGAACAGAAGTGAGTGCAAGGGATAATGTAAAAAAAAATTACCCATGCATATATATTCTGTCAATAAAAAGCTATAATTTATAATTAAAAAAAAAAGATTTCTGTCAAAAAGTTGTACTTTGAACAGATAATTCTTAGACGAAGAAACTATTTCTAGCTATATGAAAAGATGCTCCAAGTCATAATTAATCAGAGAAATGCAAATTAAGACAACTCTGAGATACCACTATACACCTGTCAGATTGGCTAAGATGACAGGAACAAATAATGATGAATATTGGAGGGGATGTGGGAAAACTAGGACACCGATGCATTGTGGGTGGAATTGTGAATTCAGCCATTCTGGAGAGCAATTTGGATCTATGCTCAAAAAGTTATTAAACTGTGCATACCCTTTGATCCAGCAGCGTTACTACTGGGCTTATATCCCAAAGAGATCTTAAAGAAGGGAAAGGGACCTGTATGTGCAAGAATGTTTGTGGCAGCCCTCTTTATGGTGGCCAGAAACTGGAAACTTAATGGATGCCCATCAATTGGAGAATGGCTGAATAAATTGTGGTAAATGAATGTTATGGAATATTATTGTTCTATAAGAAATGACCAACAGGATGATTTCAGAAAGGCCTGGAGAGACTTACATGAACTGATGCTGAGTGAAATGAGCAGGGCCAGGAGATCATTATACACTTCAACAACAATACTAAATGATGATCAATTCTGATGGATGTGGCCCTCTTCAACAATGAGATGAACCAAATCAGTTCCAATAGAGAAGTGGTGAACTGAACCAGCTACACCCAGTGAAAGAACTCTCGGAGATGACTATGAACCACTACATAGAATTCCCAATCCCTCTATTTTTGTCAGCCTGCATTTTTTATTTCCTCCACAGGTTAATTATACACTATTTCAAAGTCCGATTCTTCATGTGCGGCAAAATAACTGTATGGACATGTATACATATATTGCATTTAACTTATACTTTAACATATTTAACATGTATTGGTCAACCTGCTATCTGGGGGAAGGGGTAGGGGGAAGGAAGGGAAAAGCTGGAACAAAAGGTTTTGCAATTGTCAATGCTGAAAAATTACCCATGCATATACCTTGTGAAAAAAATCTATATTAAAATAAAGAAAAGTTGTACTTTGACCAAGTACATTTATTTATTCAAAAACCCTAAAGAACATAGACATAAAAGTACCTTTAAAAAATTAATCTTTTCAACAAACAAGAAATTGATTTTCTCTTCCTTCCATCTGTCCTTTTTTACTGGGGATTAAGGAATAGTGGGAGAAACAAAACAAAATTACCTTTTAAAATATGTTAAAATTTTCTAGATTTTTTTTTCTGATAAATCAGACTGGATTTTGATCTCTACTTATTGCCAGCAGTTGTTTTCTCTGTGAAAAGCTAACAGTCATCTCTGTTTAATGGAGCAAGGACCTCAGAATATTTGGAACTCATAGGTCACCTCTAAGCCTGGATATATCTGTCTGAGGAACAATAAAAATAAGAGGTAGATCAAAACCAGGTTCAAGTTTGCCCACATTTTTTTCTAGTGTAGGGAAAGTGTTTCCTCTTACCATCTTTATAGAACTGTTACTTGCCACTTTTCTAGAGAAGAAAGCCAAAGACAGTCACTCACTTTTAAAAATTCTATTATGTCATCAGTTTTTCCTGTTTATTAGCCAATAATTTGACTAATATATTTTGAATGAACCAATTCACAACTTTGTCAGCACTGTATCATGGCTTTAATTTTTCTAGCTCTTGAATTTTATTGTTTTTTATTACCTTTACCAAATGAATAAGGGGCAAGAATACAACAGATTTATTTTAATTTTTATTAAAGCTTTTTATTTTTCAAAACATATGGGTGAACAATTCTTTAACATTAGTCCTTACAAAATTCTGTGTTCCAATTCCCCCCCTTTCCTCCATGCCCTCCCCTAGATGGTAAGTAGTCCAATATATGCTAAACATGGTAGAAATATATGTTAAATCTAATATATGCATATTTATTTATTTATTAACAATATTCAGACTTATTTTATTGTCAACAATACAGATGAAGTCACAAAAGATAAGATTCACATAAACCATGTCCTGAATCTTGACCTTAATTTTAAGGTCAATTAAGGGAATTTTAAATAATACTAAGAGATTCCCATGGTATACTCAGGTTATTTAGTACTTCACATTAAAGCAAGAGATGGATAGCCTGCTCCATCACCATTCCTTTGTAATTTCATGACTTACTTCATTGAACAACTTTCAAAATAGTTTTTCTTGACAATATTGTTGTAGTCTATAAATTGTTCTCTCAGTTCCATTTATTTTTTCTTTTCATTTTTAGATTTTTTTGTTTTGTTTTTGTTTTTTGCTATTTTGAATTAGTGGTTGCTACTTCTTCATTTTTGAGCTAATCTGAAATTGATTTTACTTCAGCCCTTTATTTTAATTATGTGGATCTACAAAATCTACAAAAAAGGCATATTTTTTATTATATGCATATATATTTATACAATTATTGTGCCACACAAGAGAAAAAATGAAACAAAACAAAATGCAAGCAAAAAATAACAAAAAAGAGTGAAAATGCTATGTTGTTGTCCATACTCAGCTCCCACAATCTTCTCTCTGGGTGTAGATGGCTTTCTTCATCACTGAACAATTGGAACTGGTTTGAATCATCTCATTGTTGAAGAGAGCCATGTCAATCAGAATTGATCATTGTATTATCTTGTTGTTCCCATGTATAATGATCTCCTGGTTCAACACAGTTATTTTAAAGAAATTTCTCTGACTAATAGAGTTTGAAGACTTTTTTGTAAGGTTATTTATCATTTATGTATATTCTTTTAAGAACTGTCTCTTCATATCCTTTGACCATTTATAGCCTGGAGAATGGCTCTTACACTTGTACATTTATCAGACCCTTGTAGATTTTAGATGTCAGATTTTGATGGATTTTACGCAAAATTTTTATTTGTATTTTATTGTTTTTTTTTTTTTTCATTCCTTTTTACTCTGTATTGATTGCTTTTCATTGTGAGGAAAAGTTTTTATTTGTATATAATCAAATTTATTTTATCTCATAATATTTTCTAAATGATGAATAGTTAAGCATTTTTCACTTCACAGGTATGAGAGATATATTTAATCTTAATTTTATATTTAATTTTTTTTCTATCATTGATCCGTTTGTAATAAATTATAGCATTTGGAGTTAATAGTAAGTTTACTGTCATTTTTTCACCAAACTGCTCTCAATTTCACTAAGAGTAATTGTTGAACATTGAATTCCTTCCTCAGTGTTTTATGATCTTGGCTTTCTTAAACAGTAGCCCATAATTTTCATTTCTTTCTAGATCATGATGTTACATGTTGTTCTTTTAATCTATTTTTTAAAAATTCAGCACTAGTTAGTTTTGACAATTACAGATAAATAGTATACTTTGAAATTATAATGTCAAAAGATTTAGAGATGGAAGGGTCATTGGTGTTCTGCTTATTTTTCTGGGAGGAAGCTGAGGCTTAGAGAGTTTGTGATTTGGTTAGTGTTACACTAAGCTAGAGGTGAGATTTAAAATCAGCCATCCTGCTTCTTTTGTTGAAACCCTTCCCCTGCTTTCTATTGGATGAAATCCTTCCATTCTTTCAAGGAGTCAGATAACAATTTGTTCATAATTTCTGCCTCTCTCCATTTCCTAGATGGAATTTATCATTCTCTTCAATATTTCAATGCCGGGTGTATAAACCTTATTTTAGCATTCATTGCAGGCAACTTAATGGTACAGTAAACAAAGCAATAAGTCTAGATTCATTAAGAAGATGAGTTAATCCTGTCAAGTTATTTCTTCAAATGTAAAATACAGATAAAAGCATCCACCTCCCAGCACAAAGTACTATAAAGTACTTTGTATAGTGCTTGGTATGTAGTAAGTTCTTAATAAATGCTTTCTTCTTCCTTATTGTTTAATTCATAGATACAGACATATGTACCTTGGTTATCTCCCCTGTAAACTTCTGAATAATAATTGTGTTGGATTTCATCTTTGTATTCTCAGAATACAACATACCATTTTCTTCACTTTGTACTTAATGTTTGCAGAACTTGATTTGCTAGTGTAAAACTCTAATTTTTCACTTAAAAATGAGTTGCTTTGTTTCCAGAAGTATTTTTTAGAACCTTAAAATTAAATTAGCCTTTTTATTATGAAATATTGGATTTTCTTTTCTCAAATTTGGTTAAGTGTTTTTTACTCCTTTCTCTCCCTTTGTTTCTCTATCTGTATGTCTATTTCTCTCAATTTTTTTTAACCTGAGGCTGGGGTTAAGTGACTTGCCCAAGGTCACACAGCTAGGAAGTGTCTGAGACCAGATTTGAACTCAGGTCCTCCTGAATTCAAGGCTGGCGCTCTATCCACTGTGCCACCTAGCTGCCCCTTATTTCTCTCAAATTTAATGCAAGCAAGCATACAGATAAAAATCCTTTATAAGCTTAGAATAGATTTAATTATCTATTTACCATCTCTTTAATATTATAAAAATATCCTTATTCTTTTCTTATGTTTTTACTGTGTGTTTAATTTAGAGATCCAATAAATATATATATCTTAACTGCAATGCAAGTTTTCATATATTCAATAAAAAAAAAAAAAGAATAAAGAAATCATTATTTAGGAGTCTCTAGCTAATTAACCTTAGTACTTACTATGACTGTTTCTGGAACTGCAATTGTATTTTGCCTTACTACAAAGCTTTACAATTTTGTTAAATTCAGCAGCATTCACAATTACTTGTTTAAGAAAAGGATGAAACTTTGAGTTTGAGGTGTTTATAGACAACTGCTCTTACAAGTACATGCTTGATTAGTAGGCCCAACACAAAGATTTCAGTTTTTGATACATTATCCTTGGTCAAAAGTAGTAAGGTTGTTTTTTTTTTTTTCTTCCCAGGTATTATTAAAAACCTTAAGAATATGGGTACTTTTCTTTCTAAATCTGATTTTTCTTGTGTAGAAAAACAACTGTATAAATATGTATACATATATTGTATTTAACATATACTTTAACATATTTAACATGTATGGGACTGCCTGACATCTAAGAGAGGGAATGGAGGGAAGGAGGGGAAAAGTTAGAACAGAAATTTTTGCAAGAGTCAATGTTGAAAAATTACCCATGCATATGTTTTGTCAATAAAAAGCTATTTAAAAAAAAAAAAAAGAAGAATATGGATACTTCTGAATGGTGTCTAACACATTGTCTAATTGCATTTGACTTAGTTTGGTCAGTATTTGATTTAATGATGACCTAGAGAAATGGCATGAAGTTTTTAAATATCACAACCTTAATGTATGGAGAGTCACTGTTGCATTATGAACAGAGCTTCAATCCAGGAGTCAGTTTTCCTTATTGAGCTCAAGTTTGACCTTTGTCACTAACAAGTTTCTTAACCCTGGACCTCTCAGATACTTAGTGTCCCAGCAGTCTAAGTATATAAGTAACTGATGTACATTAATGAAAGGAATAGAGAGTTCTGTAGGAATAGGGATTAGGGTAAGCATAGGCATAGGGATGGAGGCAGGACCTATGATTTCCTTTTGTATGTGGAAGTTCCAGTTTTTCAAAACACCCTCTTCCAATGTAGGTAGAGATTTACCGATAGTAATGGTTCTCAAGCTATGGTCTAAAAACCCCTAGGAGTCCCTGAAACCATGGGAAACCCAGAAGTCAAAGTGATTTCCATAATCATCCAAGACATTATTTGTCTATTAAAATACTCCTTCCTTTTCCAACTTCATATCTGTGTGAAACCATATTTTCTTCTTACACTTTAACCAAAAAAAGCATACGGCCCATAGAAAGCAAAAATAGATGAGAATCCATCTGTCTTCTATTAAGCTAGTCAATTAGGAGATTTGTAAAAATAGATAAAACAATGCTATTCTTTTCATTAGATTTTTTGTTTTGTTTTGTAAAATAGCTATTTTTCATAAAATGTTATTTTAAAGTAAATATGATTTTTATGCTTTATTTTTCTATACTGTAATAGTAGAATTCACATAAAAAAGCTTAATAATTTTTAAGAGTACAAATTTTTAGAGTATAAATTTAAGGGTATTTAAGATTATAATTTTTAATAGTATAAAGGGATCTTGCAGAGAGAGAACTGAGAAGTTAATTGAATGCAAACAAGATTAGAAGGGAAGTAACAAATTGAGAAAATATTTTTACAGTTAAAGGTTCTGATAAAGGCCTCATTTCCAAAATATATAGAAAACTGACCCTAATTTATAAGAAATCAACGCATTCTCCAATTGATAAATGGTCAAAGGATATGAACAGACAATTCTCAGATGATGAAATTGAAATTATATCCACTCACATGAAAGTGTTCCAAATCACTACTGATCAGAGAAATGCAAATTAAGACAACTCTGAGATACCACTACACAGCTGTCAGATTGGCTAAGATGACAGGAACAAATAATGATGAATGTTGGAGGGGATGTGGGAAAACTGGGACACTGATGCATTGTTGGTGGAGTTGTGAAAGAATCCAACCATTCTGGAGAGCAATCTGGAATTAAGCCCAAAAAGTTATCAAACTGTGCATACCCTTTGATCCAGCAGTGCTACTGCTGGGCTTATATCCCAAGGAAATACTGAGGAGGGGAAAGGGACCTGTATGTGCCAAAATGTTTGTGGCAGCTCTTTTTGTTGTAGCTAGAAACTGGAAGATGAATGGATGTCCATCAATTGGAGAATGGTTGGGTAAATTATGGTATATGAAGGTTATGGAATATTATTGCTCTGTAAGAAATGACCAACAGGAGGAATACAGAGAGGCCTGGAGAGACTTACATCAACTGATGCTGAGTGAAATGAGCAGGATCAGAAGATCATTATACACTTCAACAACAATACTGTATGAGGACGTATTCTGATGGAAGTGGAAATGTTCAACATAAAGTAGATCCAACTCACTTCCAGTTGATCAATGATGGACAGAAACAACTATACCCAGAGAAGGAACACTGGGAAGTGAATGTAAATTGTTAGCACTACTGTCTATCTACCCAGGTTACTTATACCTTCAGAATCTAATACTTAATGTGCAACAAGAAAATGGGATTTACACACATGTATTGTATCTAGGTTATACTGTAACACATGTAAAATGTATGGGATTGCCTGTCATCGAGGGGAGGGAGTAGAGGGAGGAAGGGGAAAATTTGGAAAAATGAATACAAGGAATAATGTTATAAAAAAATTACTCATGCATATATAATGTAAAAAAATGTATAATTATAAAATAAAAAAAGAGAAGTTAATTGAATTTCTCTGTCATACGTTATTAGATGTGTTTTAGATCTGATCATATCCCACCTCACCTGAAAAATACTTATTGCCAGACCATCAGAATTTGCCATTTATGTTCTACTCAATGACAGAAATCCCCATTTACCATATTCAGTCCATATGTGTTATTTATTTTCCAACTATATTTTCTTTACCTAATTCCCATTTCTATCTGAAAGGACAATGTTGAATGTGCCTATCTTGAGTATAAAGGAAAGAGAATTGTTCTTTCTTTTCTCTTTCATTGGCTTATGGACGCCTATTTCCAATTTCCTCAAAGTTTATGTGACACCAGAGAAAAGATCCTTACTGAACAGTTTTCAATAATATGCGATAAACCTTGGATAAGGGAAGCCAGAGAACACCAACAAAGCATATTCTGAAGAAATTCTGATGGTTATGTTTTTGGACCTTTTTTACTTAATCCTTCCTCTTAAATCTATGGACCTGTGACTGCATAAATAAGGAGTCCTTTAATGCTTGAGAGATTGGAACTGGGAACAAAAGCTCTTCCCCACTGAAAATTGATCATTACTATTCTCTTTCATTTAGAGGAAATATCCAGCTTATTAAATTCTGAACATAGGATTTGGATATCACAGGAAAGACAGAGTCCCTGACCTTGAAGCCATCTGTTCAATTATCTAAGACATCCTTGTTTCTATTTAGAGTACTCTTAAAAGATAAACACTAAGACTGGGAAAAACATGAAGATATTCTTTCATGAAGTGGCTTCCAAGATACAGGTAAAAATTTGATCCCTCAATCTTTCTATGTGTGAGATACATAAGAGAACACCTTTAGGATGGAAAGTAGGACATTTCTATAGAACAAGAGACTGGCTAATTAAATTCTGTTCCCCAGAATTGAAATGCTTTTAGTCTTGTTCATTTCTGATTTGGAGAGAAAGCTTAGGAAAAAAAAAATTTTTTTCCTGATGCAAGAAGACTACTGAGTGGTTTTAGTTGAAGACTTAATATAGGTTATTAAATTTTTTTACTTAAGCCATACTAATCTCCAGGCCTTAGGGTCATCAGTCCACCAGGTAAAACATATGAATCTATTTCCCTGCTCTCTTCCCCAGCTCATTTTCATATGTGAGAAATGAGGTTTAAATGATCAAATAGAGTCTGGAAAACATTTAGGTTAAGCTGAATGTCTAAGATGGAGCAGCTTTTGTGTCTAAAGGGAAAGGACCAGCTCAGTATTTGCCTTGGTGATAATATTTTTGGGGGAAGCAAAGAGGCTGAAAGCCCTAAAATCGAACGGAATACAATCAGTATAAAGACTCTGGAATTTGTTGCCACTCATTCAGCCCAGGTTAGCAGGGTGTAGTGAATAATGCTGAGAACTTGGTATCAGTAAACTGGGTTAAAATGCTCCCTCTGACACTAGTTGTTTGACCTTTAGGCAAATCCCTTTATTTTTCTAACTTCAATTTCAGTATAAAATGAGGATAAACAGTGGATTAAGGCAGTACAAAATGAAAATAATTAAGACCTGTTGTACTTTATGACACCTTACATGTTGTTGTGAGGTTCAACTGTGTGTGTGTGTATATATATATATATATATACACACACACACATATATGTGTATATGTATATAAAGTATTGTGAAAGCCATAAAGCAACAGTAAGTTATCACTATTAATATTTTATTGTAACCTGGATTTTTCAATAAGGCCTGGTTTGTAGCAATTTTGAAATGGCTGGTATTTTGAACTCTAGTTAGAGAGCAGGCAGGATACTCTATTAATGGGCAGGAGTTTTTAACTCTCAGCCTTGTTTTCTCTCTCTGTTTCTTTCTGTCTCTGTCTGTCTCTCTGTCTCTCTCTCTCGTACCTGTCAATGTTCTTCCACAGTCTCAAATCACACTGAATGCCTGACAATACTCCCCTGTTAAGGGACAGGTCAATTCTCCAAGAGCCTTCACAGCTGAGGATCATATAATCTGAATGAGTTGCAAGGCAGCCTTTGCTGATGCAGGTGTTGCAGACTAGAAATTAGATAAATTGGAGGCAGAGGGAAGAGGAGAGAGGTCAAAGAATGCAATGGCCTCTCAGTCAGAGAGGTCAGAGAACAGCAACTGCCTCAGTCTCCTTGTATCATCCTCTCACAAGAGGAGATCCATTCTTCAGGGTCTGGGTTGGATCTCCAGCAGCCACTGTCAGGTGGCTCCCCAATTACAAAACCCTCCCCCCCATAATCACACAAACTGTTTCCATCAAATGACCACCACCTCTCCACCCTTCTCTCTTCCTTTGTCTTTGCATCTTCCACAGTCCATTTCCAGATGTAATTTTTCATTCTCCATAGCCACATTTAAAGGCTAATCTCACATTAGTTTTCTTTCTTCCCAAATCAGGAAGAGCTTCAAATCTCAAAGGGCATTGTGACCATCCTATTTTTTGCCCTGTGTGGTTACATATGTATGTGAATCTCAGGTCTTTTTTTTTTTTTTTAGTAGCTGCTGAATCAGTTTTTTCTCATTCTAAGTCCGTTTTCTTTAGTTATTGTTCATTGACCAGGTATTTTCTACTTATGGAATGATGGACCCTGGGGGAATTTTCTCAATTTATTCCACCCCAAGGTTGCTTCTACTTTTACTTGAATTCTGCCAAAGACTTCTAGAATTTAAGCGAAACAAAGTCAAATAATATTGGATATATGTAAGAAAAGAAATATCCAAATTATCTTCTGTCATAGGGCAGAGTTCACATGAAAACCACATAGGAATAGGTTAGAATGTTTTATTGATACCTAAACTCCAAGCCAAATGCATCACAGGAATATACAGCAAGGCATTCAAGCCTCCTTTGTCCCCATAATTCCATGGGGTAGCACTTTGTAGGGGGGACCTGGATGAAAAGTGGGAGGTATTCTTTGGTCAAAGGCACAGAGCTTCCCCAGTCATGAGATACACAGAGTTTTTTTAGATAAAAAAAAATCCTTATATCAAGGATCTACCATGGCAACTATCATGTCATTGGAAAGGCAATAGCGTCAAAAAGCCAAGGACCAATGGCAAAAGAGAGATTTCTCAAAATTAACCAGGTAGACTGAAAATCTATCCATGATGAGGTTTGATGGAATTACAATTATGCCAAGTCAGCAAGCTTGCTGGAAAGTTTCAACATCCAGTTCTAACTACAACTGAGGATGGTTTAAACTTTAAACATACCAGAGTTTGTAATAGGGGATAGTTTTTAAGAGAATAGGACCACAGCCTCCTTTATTTATTCAGTCCATCCCATGGTTCCACCCTCCTGGCCCATAAACTGAATAGGAGATTCAATTTAACCAGATACTAAATGACTTAGGTAGAATCTGTTGAATACAGCTCAGGCCATACTGGACCAACCTTAATACTGTGATAATTAAGTTGAGGATTAGGATAATTAATTATAGAAAGCCTCTGAGATATCCTTCCCAAAAGAATAGCTCAGATCAGGAGAAATCCCATGGCTCTACCTGTTGGATCTTAGAGACCCAGGTGGCTTGTTCTCTAATCTTTGGAGACTGTTTACTTCCCCATTGGTATTCTTTTCAAAGCAACAGACGTGTTGGGTGAAGACACCCCTTTGACTAGCTAGCAAATTATCTAAGGTAATATTTTCATCAAAAATCATTGGTGCCACGGAATGAGGTTTTCTCTCTAATGCACGGATGGCTTTATCTGTTCCTTTGGCTTTAAGTGGTTGGGTTTATAAATTGGCTGATAAGTTAAGGATCATGCTTCTACTCTGTTTTTTTCTAACTAGGGTAAGGAAGACCCTGACAAATCTGTGGAACCTGATTTCTGAAACACTCCACTAGGCTGTATTGACAGATCTTGAGTCAGCCAATATACCAAGGATTCATGGGAACCTTGCACCTAAGGATACAATCCTTATTAGGAACTGGTGTGGATGAGACGATGACATTACAGAGAATCATAGGTCCTTTATTCACTTGCAAAGATAGAGAACTTGCATTAAAACTAATGTTCTAGGTGGGGCATTCCCAGGTGGTTAAGGCAATGTTCTTCCCTTTGACAAATTCTAAGACTTTCACAGTTATAAAGTTGGAAGAACTTGGTTGCATAGCCAAAATTCTGAATGTCCCTAAATTTGAGGGGAAGGCATGAGTAGCAGAAGGATCCACACTGACTAGTAACATTGCTTAGTACAGCAAAGAAGCTATTTGAAAAGCAGAATTTACAAAAGACATATTCACTACCATCGAAGTATTTACTAATGATGTCTAAAATGCCTTTCTTCATTCTAAAAGAGTTGGTTTGTCTGATAACCATCAGAATACTCCCTACTTGGATGTCATAACCTGCATGTTAAATTCTCTTTTTTGGGGGGGTGGGCCCCCTAGGTAAAATTCAACAACAACAAAAAAAACTTTAGACATGTCCATTGAGTGTTTCTGAGGCCAAAGAATGCTGCAAGTTTCCTGGATGAGGCGACTAACTGATCAGTCTCATTAGTATATTTTGGTTTTATGTAGAGCCTCCTGGAAGATCCAGGCCAGGGTGGCCACCAGGAGTATTGTGATCCTTAATGCCAGCCATGGTAATATGATGATGTGGTCACAAGTGATGAGCCAGTGGTACAGGTTACAAATCAGGTAAATCAAGAGAACCCTCAGGAGAAAGAGGAGGTAAGTTGATAGTGTTTCTATCTCTTCCTCAGGTCAGGTCCAGGCTGTGTAGGAAAGCGCAAGCTGAAAAACATGCATGTACAGGGCTTGTTGCTCTATTTTCCGTTACTATTTATCTGACTCATATTTGAGGTCTGGTGGCTTTTAATTCTACCAATTTGTTTATCTTTTTCCTCTCCTTTCATTATCCACAGATTTTTGCCTGTCCCCAGCCTATCCTTTCCATAGGAAACCACCTATCACTCTCTCTAGCTTTCTACCATATTTCTTGCTCCACATCCTACAATCAGTAAAGGATCTGATGTACTAGTTCCTGTGGGTTGCCCCAGTTGCAGATAAAATCTTTAAGGGGAAAAAATCACAACTCTGGGTAAAGAAAATAATGTGGATGCTTTCCCTGTAAGACTGACTTTTTTTTTTGACCTGGAGGATTCAAAGGATTGAGGTCAGTAGCCCCAATATTTATGGAACCTGATGTAAACAAAGTCCACAACTTGCTTCTGTGGTTTTGAAGGGAAAAAGAAAGAGGCATCTGGATGTGTATTTATTCAGCGAAGAACAGCTGTCCTCCTGACTGAGTTTCAGTGTGGGTTTATGAGTTCTTTCCCCTCCTCCACCTCCTGTTAGTAGATTTGTAAGGAGATTAGTGAGTGGTGACAGCCTCTTTCTTTCACTAAGAGTGAAGAGGCTGTCTACCCAGCCTTTCAAGTTTTACTTAGAGTCCTGTATCTTTAAGAATTATTTGAGGTGACCATCCTATTATTCCACAACCTCCTCTTTCTTATCGATCACATAGGATATATGCCCATTTGATACACTGCTATTTTACCTATTTCTGGGTAATTGCTGATGTGAAAGTGGTCACTATCACTGGAGATACAGTCAGGACATCATAGCCTGAGACAAATATCCTTTCTTGGGGAATTGATAGAGGTTTAGCATCAAAATACACTTTGAATATGAGAACTCCATACTTTAAATTAAATGCATTATTATGTTAGATGCTGAGGGTGCAAAGTTCCTGTTCTCAAGGAGATCACAATCAAATAGGGGAGATAACATGCAGGATAAGTTGAGGATAATCAGAGGAAAAACACTGGAAGGAGTTCAAAAAAAGCTTTCTGTAAAAGATAGGATTTTAGGTAGGGCTTAAAGGAAGCTAAGAGGTAAAGAGGACATATAGTAGACAGAGAAAAATATTCTAATTCAGGAGAAGGAGGAAGAAAGCCAGTGTCATTGGATTGTTGAATGGGGAGAGGGGAGAGGATACTGGAGGATGTAGATATAAAAAGCCTGGCAAGGTGGGGTGGGGCAGGTTATGAAGAACTTTGAATGCCAAAGAGAATATTTTGTATTTGAATCTGGAGGTGATAAGGTGTCACAAAATTTATTGAATAGGGGAATAATGTAGTCAGATCTGTACTTTAGGATGCTCACTTTAACAGATGAGTAAGTTACATGTAACGGGGTATGGGAGGCTGAACTCCCAAAATGTATTGAGATTTCAGGCTAGTATATTGAAGTGTCTTAAAAACCTTATACTATCTCCAAAGCAAGAGGCAAAGATTTTATTATGCTATTGACAGTGGATTAAGTTCCAAAAGGGAGTTTAGCAATTAACAAGAGGAAAGATTCAGGCTAAATTCCTTAGCAGAATTCGCCATCAACAAGAGGGAAGATGCCATAATTAGGGTGGGCAAGTTCCTAATGAACTAGCTAAGCCATAAGATAGGCAAACCTCCTAATTAACTAGCCAGCAACAAAGGAAAGATGAAAGTAATGACCTGATGACATAAGGCAACGTAAGTTCCTAATGAATTAGGCATGACATAAGATGCTCAGTTCCTGATGAACTGGCTATAGGAAGGAGAAAGACACCATAATGCAGCCAAAGTACGTAGAGAGCTAACCATTGTAATGTTTAGTAGCAGGCTAAGTTCCTAAAAGGAGTTAGCAAGAAGTGGGGTACCAGTAGGTTCTTTTATAGGACAAAAATAATCTAGGCAGTTGACATCTATAAATTGGCCTTCTGGTTGAATACAATAACTGAGGGTTATAATAATTTTGTCCATGTAAGAAATTCTACTAGGAATTAAAAATTGATCCACTGCCCACTTTGGGACCACAAAAGTGGACAAGATAATCCTGTCAATCCTATTTGCTTCAGGAAATAGCAGTGGGAATTCTACTAGAACCTACTGCAACAAAGGCCCACTGAAATTCCACCTTAATTCAACAAAAGCATGCTCCCTATGGCCCACCTACCTATCATGGAGTTGGGGTCTTTTCATAGAGGTCTTATTCACCCAATCAAATGGAACTTTCCACAGCCATTTAAATATAAGAGAAATCTCTCCATAAGCTGTTGAGGAATCAAAGGAACCCTCTTTTGAATTAAAGCTGCTATGCAGTCTTATCCTGAGAGGAGGGGTCTCAGTTCTTTTAACTCATAGTCTCTGTGGCTATCATCACCATTCTTTATGAATCAGCACTCATAGATAATCAGCCCCAGAAGGCCTTAAACAATGTCTATCTTTTTATAAATGACGTTTTTCTCCCTGCTTCTGCTGACTCTCCTTTGGTTTTGTAGCTTTGAAAAGCTTTTGATTCCTTTCAAGTTCTGAAAATCTTCCTGGGAGTTTTACCTAGCAAGACTAAAAGTAGTTTTGTGGAACTAGAAATCTCATATCTGGCTTTCTTCTTAGCAACTAAATTGCTGTCATATAAACTACATAGATTATATTCTAGATTGTTAAACTGGTCTAAGTGATCTAGATCCTGAAAGAGATGGACAAGGAGAAAAGAAACAAGGCCAATAGACAGGATTCAAAAAAAAAAAAAAAAAAAAAATGGAAAGACTGAATATTTGGGGAATATTAAATATTATGGGAGGTTTTTTGTTTTTGTTTTTAAAGTTTCAAAATCTCCATTTACCAGAAGATCACAGAGTAAGGTTGCTGTTTTTAAATCAAACTTTAAAATGCAACTAACAACGAAATGCAAGTAGTCGGATATGAAAGTCCAGACTGAGATAAATTTAAGGAAACTCATATGACTTTTTAAAACTGATTAATAGTTCTTGCGATGAATCTATGCAGAAAGAGAAAGTGAGGCTAAAATAAGCCTCAACATGATCATTAAATAAAGAGAAGCAGTATTATATAGTAGAAAATATGTGGAACTTAGAATCAAAAGACCTGGGTTTGATTCCATTTCAGGGCAATGAGTTGGGGCACTGGATAAAGTACTGGCCCTCTGGAATCTGAGTTCAAATTCATCCTCAGACACTTACTAGCAGTGTGACTATAGTTAATTATTTATTAATATTGTTTGAAACTAACTTCATGTGGCTAGACATTGTTTAACCCAGAAGGTGAGTTGTGGGTAATACTGACCCAAGAGGGCTGTAAGGAGTAATTGAACCTCACCCAGCCTGGGATTTTGTATTGAGAGAAATTATTATTTTCTATTGTAACCAATTTTTAAATTATGATTGAGGTTTTTCCTTTTCTATTTCCTCACTTAGGGACCAATCCTTGTGGGCCAGTCAGCCTCTGAAGGACAAGGTTGATGATGAGATTGACAATCTTTAGGGCACATTCTCCTCCATGTAGAGAGAGACTCTTCCTCCCTCCTCCCTCCCCACCTCAAACTAGGCAAATTTACTTCGGATTAAAGTGTAAATAGAATCTTATCTAATCTAGGTGAATCCCACTTAGGCTTTGGCCCTTGAAATGTTTCCCATAGTTTTTAACTTGAGTGATCTGGGTGGAGATGGCTATCTTTGTCCTGACCGCTGGAGGCAACTGAGTCTCTAGATCAAGTCAAACTCTCAGTCTGAGGAGCCAAAGGCTTTAAACCCATCTCCTGGTCTACCAAATTACTAATTGTTCACCAATTTAGGTTGATCTTCCCTGTCAGGGGCATGTACTTTTCCATTCCATGATCTCCATAATATTGTTTTTGGCTACAAAGAGAGACTACAGACCATCAACTTATTTCCTAGCCTAAGTAATAAATTGATTGTTATTATCAAAAAGGTCCCTCTTGGGCTTTTCAGTGTCAGCATGATGTATTCTGCATCAATTCTCAACTGACATGACCTGAGCTTCAGATCATAGTTATATTACTTTATAACATGATTATGATGAAAAGTTCTGTGTGAATGTCTTTTTAATAGTTACTACCTAGTGACTGGCCTAATACATTTTGTTCATTTATTTATTATCTGAAGCTAAATATACTTAAAGTAGACAAAGCACCAAAACTGCCTGGTCAAGGACTCCTCAAGGTAATTCTTGTTGGGCAATTATTGTTTTTTATTAATTTTATAATTATAACATTTTTTTGACAATACATATGCATGGGTAATTTTTTACATTATTCCCTTACACTCCCTTCTGTTCCGAATTTTCCCCTCCTTCCCTCCATCCCCTTCTCTAGATGGCAGGTATTCCCATACATGTTAAATGTGTTATAATATATCCTAGACACAATATATATGTGCAGAACCGATTTTTTTTGTTGCACAGGAAGAATTTAATTCAGAAAGTAAAAATAACCTGGGAAGAAATATAAAAATACAAATAGTTTACACTCATTTCCCAGTGTTCTTTCTCTGGGTGTAGTTCATTCTGTCCATCATTGATCAAGTGGATCTGAATTAGATCTTCTCTTTGTTGAAGATATCCACTTCCATCAGAATACATCCTCATACAGTATCCTTGTTGAAGTGTATAGTGATCTTCTGGTTCTGCTCTTTCACTCAGCATCAGTTGATGTAAGTCTCTCCAAGCCTCTCTGTATTCCTCCTGTTGGTCATTTCTTACAGAACAATTCCATAACCTTCATATACCATAATTTACCCAACCATTCTCCAATTGATGGACATCCATTCATCTTCCAGTTTCTAGCCACTACAAAAAGGGCTGCCACAAACATTTTGGCACATACAGGTCCCTTTCTGCTCTTTAGTATTTCCTTGGGATATAAGCCTAGTAGTAACACTGCTGGATCAAAGGGTATGCACAGTTTGATAACTTTTTGGGCATAATTCCAGATTGCTCTCCAGAATGGTTGGATTCTTTCACAATTCCACCAACAATGCATCAGTGTCCCAGTTTTTTGGGCAATTATTGTAAGATCGCATAAATGTTCTCTTTGCATCCAGGCTTCCACTTCTTCAATTCTTCTTCCACACAGTTGTCAAACTGATATTTCTCAATTGTAGGCCTGATTGTTCCTGCCACTCCTCTGCTCAAGATTAGAGACTCATCATCTTTAGGATAAAATAAAAACTTTGGGTTTCTCAAATAAAATCTTTCATAATCTGTCTCCAACCTATATTTTCAGACTGATTTTGTATCATTATCCCTCATGCATACTAATATCCAGTCAAAACAAGTCTACTTGTTGCTTCCTGTACCTGATACTCCATCTGCTGTTTCCATACTTTTTCATGGCTACCTTTCATGAATGAGAAGAATTCCATTATTACCTTTACCTCTTTGAAATCAGGGATCCATTCAAAGTTCCGCTTCAGTGACTTCTTTTTTAAGAAACCTTTTTGGATTCTCATATTTGTTAATATCCTGTCACAAAATATTTATTATTTAATTTGCACATATGCTGTATGTATTTATTTCTGGATTATTGTATTGCTTTTGTAGAATGTAAGCTCCTTGAGCTCAGGGAGTATTATTTACTTTCCTGTTTGTATTCTCTGTGACTAGCATAGGACCCTACCATATCATAGGCATTTAACACATCTTTGCTTATTAATTTGAGACAATATTCTGTGATCTGTGTAAGTTATCCAGCTGGAGGAAAGGGATGGATTGTGTCTCTCCTATTCTTTTCTATGTGGGAGGAGAGGTTTCAGAGTTTTGTTACTTAAAACTCCAGGAATACTTCTTTATGCTGAATTTGATGTAGATAATTAAGCTGATGCTGAATTTGATGTAGATAATTAAGCTGTAGTCTTTATAAAATAGCTTTCTTAAGTTATATTTACATCTTAGAAACTTTAATGTAACTCTTAAAACAGATATTTCCATTTCTGCAATTTTGACATGTGAATAAAAATTGATTGCCAATAAGCAGAGGAAAGCTTGTACACCTACAGAGAATAATCAAGATAAAAGTATCTTGATTAGATTCTTCAGACTTAGAAATTCTGAAGACAAGGGTACATCAAAATACCTCCACCTAAGTTAGATAAGGCTGAGTGATTTAAAAGTGGTGAAAGCATTTTGTGGTTCATAGATTTGCAAAGTGATACTCCAAAGAAGCTGGAATCTCACTGATATCTATATTACTTCCAACAATTCAGATCACAACCCATCCATGTCTTCCCATATTGTGACTTAATGAAAAATAAATTTTTGTTCTTTTATTTGAACAGAACTCTCCCTAACTATTTTACTAAGAAATAAAATTGAATTTTCATTTAACAATGAAGATCTGCGTGTTTAATACAACAATAGGTAAACAACTTTATGGAGTCCTCTCCCTCTGAAGTGAGGAGAGCTCTAGACTCATGCATGTGCAGTCCTGGAGCACATGAAAAAAAGGGTCAAGCTTTCTTATTGTCCTGGGATCTTTACAATCCTACCTGGGGAAATTACTTAAAGCTTAGCTTTTAAGTCTTCCTAAAGGGGACAAGAAAATCTATATTTGTAAATCAAATACGAGATATCTATCTTCTGCTCTCTACATAAAGGAAAAACTTAATACCACAACTGGCAAGTAAACATCTACAAAATAATTATTTTTTAAAATTAATTTTTCTTTTCTTTTCAAAGAAAGATCAACCTTCTTTCTCTCCTTCACTCTCCCCCACCCCACTGAGAAATTAAAAAAGACAAAATCTATTACCAAGTATGATCAAACAAAAGAAATTTTTTTCATTGGCCATCTAAAATATGTGCATCTATATTGAATCCAGTCATTTCTCTTCCAGGAGAAGGGCAGCATGTTTCATCATGAGTACTTGGAGATTGTAGTTTATTATTATGCTGATCAGAATTCCCTATGACACCTTCTTTCCTTTTTTCAACTGTTTGTACTTTGTACACTCCTCCCTGCCTCATCTACCTACTTTTACTGGCATCTCATTTCTCAAGGTGCACTGGAGTTAATTTCCTTATGAGACATTTTGAACAAGTGAAACAGAAATAAATAAAAAGTATGTAGAAGAAATTTTTCACAAGACTGGGAGGCAGAGTGGGGCAGGGGAAAGATTTGAGCCCCAGCTCTGCTATCAACTTTTCTATACAAGTTCAACCAATTAACCAGCAAGAATTTTTAGATAGTTTTTCTATGCTAGACACTCTTCTTGGAGATGAAGATACAAGTACAAAGAATGAAACAGTCCCTACTCACAATGAGCTTATTTTCTAATGGGTGACCCAAACTTTGAGATTCAAACTAACTCCTTTCACACAAAACAAGTGGTCTTTTCATTTGCTCTTCACTTAGGGTCCTCAAATAAACCACATCTCCTTGATAACCATAACATTATTAATAAGAATACTTAAAGTACCTATTATTTTCCTGATGTGAGATACAACCAAGGGCAGTACCTTACTTGAGAGCAGATTATTAAATTTTCAGTGTTAACATTTGCACCTTGGAAATTAGTAAATACTACATATCAGAAGGGCAGCTAGGTGGTGTAGTGGATAGAATCATGGACCTGGAGTCAGGAAAGATTCATCTTTGTGAATTCAAATTTGGACTCATGAGCTTTTACTAGCTGTTTGATTCTGGGCAAATCATCACCCTGTTAACTTCACTTCCCTCATCTATAAAATGAGCGCTAGAGAAGGAAATGGCAAACCATTCCAATATCTTTGCCAAGGAAACCCCAAATTGGGTCAGGGAGAGTCAGATAAGACTTAAAAAAGAGTGAACATATCAGGACTTGACTTATGATGGAGAAAAAGTGTTTTGTGCATTCATTCTTTTTTTTCCTGTAGAGCCAGTCGGTAAAACATTTAGAAGTACATCCCAGACATCTGTCTACCACAGCAGATACCAACTGTTCTATTAGTCCGACATTCTTTGTAAATTCCTAGGTTCAAAAATATTTAAGATCTGTTGGCCAACCTTATCCATGGGCTTTTCAGAATTTTACTGGGCTCCTTCTTGGATGACAGCTGAAGAGACCCTCACCAAAAAACCCCCACTTAGAGCTAGTGTTCCATTTATATCATCTTTGAGGACCTGATTGATTGTTGTCTTTTACCAAAATGACATCACTATGTTAGAGTCGAGTTACAGTGTGCCTGACTATGTGTCTGACTGTGGTTGATCAGACCAATATGAATTCAGAATGCCCTTTCACAGCTCAGACACAATAATCCCTATGAACATTTGGGGTAGATTATCTAACTTTGTGCATCGCGTGTTCCTTCTGGGCTAATTCAATCCTGCTTTGTTCATAGAGCACAGTGCCTTCTCTGATGAGGGCACACCATGCTGGATGGTCCTGGGTCAGTGCTTCCAAGAGACTCCTTGAGAGTGTCCTTGCATTGCCTTTTCTGACCATCTTGTGAGCACTTGCTCTGTGTGAGTTCTCCATGGAATAATTTTTTGGCAAGAGGACATTTGCATTCCAACAATGTGGCCAGTGAAGTTGTGCTCTCTGCAGTAGAATTGGAATACTTGACAGTTGAGTTCAAGAAAGGACCTAGTGTCTGGTATTTTCTCCTGCCAGGGAATCTTCAGAATCTTCCTAAGACAATTCAAACGGAAGCATAGTGCTGCAGACTGTCCAGGTTTCACAGGCACACAACAGTGAGGTCAGCACAATGGCTCTGCAGACCTTCAGTTTGGTAATCAGTCCATACCTTTCCTCTCTCATATTTTCTTTCAGTCTCCCAAACACGGAGCAAGCTCTGGCAATGTGCGTATCAATCTTATTATCAATGTGGGCATCCCTGGAAAGTGCACTGCCAAGATAAGGGAACTTATCCACAGCATCCAGAACTTACTATTTACTGTAATGGTTGGTTCTACATATGGATGATGTGGTATTAGCAGATGGAGGACCTGTGTTTTCTTGGTGTTAATTGTTAGGCCAAAATAAGCACGAGCAGGAGAGAATTGATCCATAGTTTGCTGTATCTCAGCTTCAGAGGCTTCACTGAATGCACGATCATCTGCAAACAAAAAATCATGCACCAACACTCCTTCCTCTTTAGTTTTGGCTTGTGGCCTTTTCAAGTTGAATTTACCATTAGCTAACTTTGATTCCATGTTTGTCCTCATTGAAGGCATTTGACAACATGGCTAACACATCATGCTAAAAGGCATGGGAGCAAGCGCACAGCCTTGTTTCACTCCATTGGTGATTTGTAAGGGCCCTTTAAATGGGCTGCACCACAGCGCATCATTGAGGCCCGGAAGTAATTTCTGTGGATATTAGGACTGCCTTGCAGGTGGGATCCTGGCCATATTCGTAATGGGTGACTCTCTCCCTGATTGGCTGTGTGTGTGACCTCACAGGTCCTTTATAAACCCACTGCAGGCAGCAGTTGCTCTCTTTAACCTGGCGCTCTTCACCCTGGCTCCCTAGCCTGGGTGGCCAAGCCAAGATGGGTAGCCAAAAGAGGTAAGGATTTTGGTAGTGAACACGTGGGTGGATCTTCTGACCAGGTGTTCACTTGGGAACCAACAAGTCAGGGCATCAGCCAGGGCATTCTGTGAGTAGGTATAATAAAGGCTTTTAAGATTACACGTGGCTGTTCTTGAGTGCGCTACCGGTTATTAAGCTATAGATTCAAGAGATCGTGGCCAGAGACCTTTGAAGGCCTCAGAGGAGGCGAGCCGGGTAGAGTTCACACTGCAAAGGACAGTGGTCAAAGGTATACTGTTGGGCCTAGGACAGACTAGTAGTTGTAACTGCCAGGAGAGCATGTTACAGTGATTGGAAAGCTCGAGAGCATTGCCCACTGTCCAGAACACGGACAAGCATACCAATGAAATTGATGTACTATAGTGATGAACTTCTCTGAGCAATTGAATTTTGACATAATTTTCCATAAGCCCTCAAACTGACAGTATCAAAGGTGTTGGTCAGAGCTACAAATGTTGTATACAGACCTCTGTTCTGCTCCTGGAATTTTTCCCGCAGTTTTTGGGCCGTAAACACCATATTGACAGGTCCTTGGCCCCTATTGTAGCCACACAGGCTCTCAGGAAGATGACTTTTCTAGGTGTAGGGTCAGCCTATTAAGGAGAACTCTGGCAAAAATCTTGCCAGCAATGGCTAAGAGAGATGACTCCCCTCTCCCCCTTTTTCCCTTCCTCCCCCTTCTCTTGCCCACCACCATGATTGCTACAGAATAATTTATTCACTTTACCTTTACAAAGATGGACAGCAGAAGCATCCTTGAACTCCCCGTGGCATGACTTTCTCTTGCCATATAATCTGGAAAATTTCAGTCAGCTTTTCTATGATCAATTGACGGACTCTCCCTCTCTCCTTCCTACCCCCTAGGTAGGTCCCTCCCCCGCCCCCCCCCCCCCCAAAATCTCAGTTGGAATACAGTCAGCACCTAGTTAGTGCTTTACTATATTAAAATTGCCTAATGGCACTCAAAACCCCCTTCTTCATTTGGAATTTCAGCTAGGAAGTGATTGATTTTAACTTAAGATAAATAGTTTCAGCATTAATTGATGATGATGGTCTGTTGAGAGCCCTATGGAAGTGTTTAGCCCATCTGTCTAGGATCATATCCTCATCATTAATCAATGAGGCACCATTAGCATTGAGTAATTGAGAGGCACCATAGGTCTTTGGCCCAGAAGTAGTCTTCAATGCATCATAAAAATGCTTTGGATTGTTACTATCAGCATAAAACTGAATTTCATCTGCCTTTTTAATGAATGCATGCATCTCTCTAATTTACTTTTGATGGAATTGAATGCTACCTTCCTAGAGATCTATCTATCTATCCATCTATCTATTATCTATCTATCTATTTATCTATTATCTATCTATATCTATCTATCTATCTATCTATCTATCTATTCTATCTATCTCTATGTTTATATATAAAAAGGGGCGGGGGAGATATCAAGATACATTTGAAAAAGTATGTACTTTGATTCATAGGATTGAAAAAACAGCTCAGCTACTTATTGTCTTTGTAACCTTGGGCAAACTCTTTAAACTCTCTGGGTTTCATTTCTCTCAATTATAAAAAGAAAGGAGACTGAATTGGATGACTTTTAATATGCCTTCTAGATCTGAAATCTAGAATAGTATTCTTATGCCCTGATGACATCTTAGGTTCCTTCTTACTCCAAATCATAAGATCATATAACTCATTCTCAGTGGTTCTTTACTGACTAAAGCTTATTATTTTATCATTAAAACAACTCTGAGAGTTGGAAGCTATTATTACCTTTTTTTTTTTTAGTTGAGGAAACTGAGGCACAGAGAGGTTAACTGATTTGTTCAGTTACCAGATTTCTGAGGCTATAGTGAGTTATTAGAGGACTACACTGCAGGAATACTGAGCACAGTAAAACATCCCTCACCCCACTATGATCTTTTTTGACTTTTCAACATGTTCCTCCTAAAAGTTAAGCGAATAGAGGCTCAGAACAAATATTAAGAAAATCCAAGTTCACATGGTCAGCTGACAACAGAATTAGGCCCATTTGGACAGTGAATGCATGACACATAATTAATAGATTATAATAAACACAACAAATATATGCTAATATATTAATATAATTTTAGAAAATATATAATATAACATTATGATTATAATTTTAGATATGCAAATTACAATTTATAATAATAATACACATTATAATATTGTACATCATATAACACATTATATAATTATATTAATATTATAATAAATTAATTAATTTCTTATTGATTGGCCCTGTGCACATTTGGTATAATGCTATAAAGTTAGAGTAAGTGGAGTTAAGAAATGACACATTTCCATTAGATTAATAATTTGGCCCTGAAGTCTTTTTTCCTATCACTATATAAAAAGGGGCGGGGGAGATATCAAGATACATTTGAAAAAGTGTGTACTTTGATTCATAGGATTGAAAAAACAGCTCAGCTCAGGTAGTGATATGCTCATGAACTTTCAACAGGTGATGTCAGAGGATGTAGTCTAAACCTGTTAGCCTGGAATTCAGGGTTCTAGAAAGAGCACTGAATGGACATCTGAAGACTTAGATTTGAATCTTGTCTCTGCCTAGATATATACATATTACAATTCATGGAAATTTTCTATACCACAATCTCATCTGTAAAATTGGGGAAATGATACTACTTATTGAATAGGACTGTTATAACAAAAAAAAAGTTTTTAAACTTCCAAGCAGTATATAAATCTCAGTTTTGGTTATTACTACCCTGCTTCAATTTACATATCTGATTTTATTTTCTACTAATACTAAATCCAAACTCTCTGGTCTCCAGAGATTATTCTCCTTTCCATCCTCTCCAAAGTGTTCTCCTTCCCCCTTTACTCCTATCCTACTTATTCTTCACATTTAACTCAAATCCTCCTCCATAAACTTTTCTGGATTATTGCAACACATGCTATTCTCCCCCTTCTCTAGCCACGGGTTGCCTGCTAACCTTATTACTTAATGGCTTAATATGCATATGTCTTAGATCTTCAACTACATTATAATTTTTCTCCAAGACCAGTTCTTAAGCTTCTTTGATTTGTGCTGGAAACAGAGAGGATGCAGAATGATTATTTTCTGAATAAATGAATGAAGATTTTACAATTCTGAATGAAAAGTATTTGCGACTGTTTTGCCATAGTCTCTTTGAAGTAGTCCTACCTCAGTTACTCTGCCCCAAAAACCCAGGCTATGATCATTCCCTCTTAAAGTTCGATGAGATAAAGGTCTTTATCCATTTTAGACATCATTAGAATATCAGGAGCCCCTCCAGTACCTCCCTCAGTCATGTCATCCTAGGTTCCTCCTCCCACTAGGTCATCCCCATCCAAGTACCTCCCCCATTATGTCATTGTTCTTGTTACCCTGTAAAAGAGTCTTGCATTTTGACATTCAGGGCTGGATTCTTTGAGACAAGAGACTGATCCAGTCAATTGATTTATTCTCCAATAAATTAATAATCAAATTGTTCTCTAATCTCTATTTTGCCTCAGTTTCTCCGGCATTACACTACAAAGATCTCCAAAAAAAGCAAAACTAAGAATAAAGTGTCCCCATGTCTTGGTTCATAGTCAGTTTGAAAGAATTAAAAGAGATTTTTTTGTAGTCATAAAATGTAAAGGGCAGGAACTGAGCAGATGCACTTGGATAACCAAGCACTGGAGGCTAATTATCAAATGGACAATACTCTATTAACATATGCTTGGAGAATGGCCCAGCCAACTATCCTGTGCTGGCTCGATCTGTGGGTGTGGACAGAGAAAGAGAGAGAAATCAGAGGGTGGTGTAGGATAAGCAGGATCATTCTTTGGTGGTGGAGAGAGAGGAAGGAGTTGTGGAGATTGCTAGATCTAATCCCTTGATGGTGACCCCAAAAGACCAAGAATAAAGACTTTTGCTTATCCTGATTCCTGCTGATTCTAAGATATCCAGGGTACTAACGTGGGCACAACATTTGGTGCCCAAGGTGGGGGCCAAGCACCCTACTTTCACTGAAGAAGTCCCCTGTGACCAGGAAATTAGGTGAATATTTTTTTCCCCCCCTGAGGCTGGGGTTAAGTGACTTGCCCAGGGTCACACAGCTAGGAAGTGTTAAGTGTCTGAGATCAGATTTGAACTCGGGTTCTCCTGAATTCAAGGCTGGTGCTCTATCCACTGCACCACCTAGCTGCCCCCTAGGTGAATATTTTAATAGACAAACAGGGAACTCACTTGGTTAAGGGCTAAACTAGTAACCTTTTCTAGCTGAAATGGGGCAGATATTAGGAAAAGATTCTCTCCCCACCCCAGCCCCGCCCCAAGAGGATGCTATAGAAAGCATGCTTAAGTTGATTAAGGCGCAAGGTTTAATTATAACCTGGGAACAGATTGCTAGACTCTTGAGTACATTAGGAAGCATGTCCCCTTGGTTCTTAGAGGAAGAAGAAATAAGTGTAGATAATTGGAAACTTATTCAGTTTCCAAGGAAACATTCTATATGTACAACTTAATACAATTGCCCTTTAAAAATCCTGCAAGTTGTAGGAAAAAGAAAAGTTTTAAGAACTGCCAGATGAGGAAGTGTGAGGAAAAAGAGGAAGCCTAATGATCATATCACCAGAGGGCATGGGAACTTAAATGAGGTTCAAGACATGGTTTCACAGCACACATTAATTTGTGCATTAGTATAAAAGGTGTATATCTTGTCAGGTCTTATCCCATATAACTGTACTGCTGGCTTAATGGCCTTAATAAGATTCTAGCCACAAGCACTGAGTAAGGAGGAAGGATTGTGCTGGGAGGTTCACCCATTCTCAAGAGGCTTTGAGAGAAGTTGAACTGGTTTTATTCAATGTGGTTGAAAGAGTCACTCAAAAACCCTTGGAAATATCAGTTTTTGCTACACAAGGGGCACCCACAGCAGTCCTTCATCAAGGAGACAGTGTGATAGAATGGGTGAACAAGATATACACCTTTTATACTAATGCACAAATTAATGTGTGCTGTGAAACCATCCCAGAATGGCAAATTTTATTAGCCATGGCTCCAAATTTTTCACACGGGTCTCCATTAAAGATAAGCAGACTATTACATAATTGGTGATGGGTTCTTGAAGAAAAGTTTTCTAAAGTTCTTCTTAAAGGACAAACTATCTTTACAGATGCATATAAACATAATATTTATGCTGTATACTCTTGTGACTTAACTATAAAGAGAGTAGTCAGAACTCCTTTTCACTAAGGAATTCCACTAAGCAGAATGAATTGTATGCAATCATTCTAGCCCTTACTTATTATCCAGGAGATATAAGTATATCTGATTCGGCCTATTCAGTAGGTGTGGTACAAAGAATTGCCACAGCCCAAATAAAATTTGTAGCCTCTAATATATATCAGCTCTTTAAGGAACTTCAAGAGCAAGTGAGAAAATATCCAGGCAAGATTTATACCTTGCATGTTCACTCTCATACTGGACTTTCAGGTCCTATTTTTGATGGTAATTCAAGGGCAGATAGCCTTCTAACTATGTTGGCCAATACTCCTTTATTTAAAGAAGCCCAAGAATCTCATTTTAAATGTTATCATGCTGCTTGAGCTTTACATTTGCAATTTGGAATAAAAAGAGAGGAAGCTAGGAGCATAGTAAAAGCCTGCACAGCTTGCCTTCCTTTCCATGCTCCTACACTCCCTCCAGAGAAGAATCCTCATGGTTTGAGACTTAGTGAAATTTGGCAAATGGATGTGACCCATTATAAATCTTTTGGTCATCTATCTTTTATCTATGTTGTGGTAGACACCTTTTCAGGATTCACTTTTGCAATGCCAGCAGCAAAAGAGACAGCCCGAGTGGTCACTGAATTCCTTATACAAGCATTTGCAATTATGGGTGTGCCACAAGCAATAAAAACAGACAATGGACCTGCATATACTTCTAAACATTTTGTACAGTATAAGATTTTACATACCACTGGCATACCCTTTAATCCTCAAGAACAGGCAATAGTAGAGAGGAGAAACAGAGACATTAAGACGCTCCTCCAAAAACAAAAGAAAAAAGGAGCCACGAGTAACCCTAGAGAACTTCTAAATCTAGCCCTTTATACTATTAACTCCTTGATCTTTGACAAAGATGCACTGGCTCTAGCAGACAGGTTTTATAACCCACCGGAAGGGCAGTGTCCAGTGCGATCAGCTCCACTATCTGTAGATAATTGCCAGGTGATGTGGAGAGACCCAGAAAGTGGTTAATGGAAGGGACCAGATAGGTTAACTGCTTGGGGGAGAGGGTTTGCTTGTATCTCTACAGATGGAGAAGGAATCAGATGGGTGCCAACGAGCCGTATTCGCCTTGTCCATTGGAGAGAGATGGAGCAGACCCTGGAAACAAAGAAGACCCAAGAAACATCGGGTGGTTCTGTTGCTAACTGTGCCCACCACTGAAAGAGCATGGCAGTTATGGCGTTTGACTCATGGACATCAAAAATTGTTGTACTTCAAAATCCTCAGGAATCTTTGGATTCTCTGAAACATGGTAAGACTATTGTAAGACTTCAAAATCTGCAGGAATCATTGGATTCCCTAACATATAAAAAGACTGTTGCAGGACTTCAAAAACTTGTGGGGATCATTGGATTCCCTGACACGTGAAGCAATGGACAATAGATTGGTTTTGGACTGTCTCTTGGCTGCTGAAGAAGGTGTATGTTGATTGATGTTTACATACCCTCCTTCTAAGACTTCTGGAAATCTTTTACAAAACCGTGTTGATTTATATTGCTTGTTATATCAATACTTGCATGTACAATTCATATTTGTTATGCCTCATTGAGCTTGCACTGGCTGTGGGGAGAGTCATCACTAATAGCCTGTGCATTATTGCTATGTGCTTGTGTAATACCTCCCATGCTGATGGGTTTGTGCATACCTGCTTCTAATAAGACCCTTCAGCCCAGAAACCTGCTAGCAATCCCCACTTCTTTTTGGCGCTTTTCATCTCCCTTCCTGAGATGTCAGGGGGAGCTTGATCACCTACTTTTTGGGGTTCTCACCTCCCTGAGAAATCAGGGATAGCATGACCACCTGTGCTCTAAAACAAAAGAAAGCAGGAGATGTAAAGGGCAAGAACTGAGCACATGCACTTGGATAACCAAGCACTTAAAGTTAATTACCAAGTAGACAATACTCTATTAGCATTTGCTTGGAGAATGACCTGGCCCACTATCCTGTGCTGGCTAGATCTGTGGGTGTATACAGTGAATGAAAAGAGGCATCAGAGGGTGGAGTAGGATAAGGGAGATCATTCTTTGGTGGTGGAAAGAGAGAAAGAAGGTGTGGAGATTCCTTTGTTTATTCCCCTGACTGTAACCCCAAAAGACCAAGAATAAAGATCAAAGACTTTTGCTTATCCTGACTCCAGCTGATTCTAAGGTATCCAGGATGCTAACTCGGTTTTCACAATAAAAGATTTTATTATTTTTTTCTTTTTTTAATAGTATTTTTTCTCTCAATTGCATGTTAAGACCATTTTTATCATTCACTTTTACAAGATTTTTAGTTCCAAATTTTCTTCCTCCTTTCTTCCCTTCCTTCTTCCTAAACTAGTAGATAATTTGTAAAGTAGTTTATACCTGTGCTACCATGTAAAATATATTTCTATATTATTTACATTGTAAAAGAAAAAACAGATCAAATGGGGAGAAAACATGAAAAAATAAAGTAAGTGAAAAAATATTCTTTGATCTGCATTTATTCCATCAATTCTTTGGTGGATAGCATTTTCTTTCCTGAGTCAGTTTGTGCAAAATTTTCCAGGTTTTTCTGAAATCTGCCTGTTCATCATTTCTCATTGCACAATTGTCTCTGATTACATTACTATATCACAGCTTATTTAGTCATTCCCCAATTAATGTCATCTCCTCAATTTCTAATATTTTGTGATAAGGAAAAGAATTGCTTTAAGTATGTGAATGAAGTGAACTGTGAAAGCTGTCTCACAAGATGGAGACAGTGTTCTAAAAATTGAGCAAAGTTCAGCTGTGCCCCAGGTCCAAGTTTCTTTCTCCAGAAATCACGTGGTTTACAAAGGGATCATATAGCCCTTTTCTTTGTGATACTTTAGTCTTATCTTGGCATTAAAACTCTCACATAAGGTAATTTAGTAATTCTAAAGATGTGATTGGGTTAGAAGTTTTTCTTCATTTATGGCTCAGAATATGAGGTCATTTATCTTGACTAATTAGGGCAAAGGTCCAGCTTATATGGAGTGCTACCTCAGACCTGTATATAATCATTCTTTGCTTACTGTACCTTGCCTCTCCTTGTCTGATTGCTTGTTGGGAGGGAGGCACTCTTTCTCATGAGATTACAATAAAATTCCTTTCTGCTTTTAACTTGAGAAATCCCTTTGATTTATTTGAGCCGGTGGTCTTTGTCCCACATATATGTAAGTCCTTTTCTCTTTTTTCTGATCTCTCTGGAAGGACATGCCCAGTCTGGTTGCCCTTCAGCCCAATTCCAAATTGCTCCTCAGAACACCTCCACCAGCAGTGCATTAATGTTCTAATTCTTCCACATCCTCTTCAACATTTATAATTTTCCTTTTCTGTCACATTGGTCAATCTGAGAAGTATGAGGTGTTATTTGAGAGTTTGTTTAATTTGCATTTATCTAAAGTTGTAGATAGCTTTGATTTTGTGTGGGATAGGTACTAGTGTAATGCCAGAGAAACTGAGGCAAGACAGAGGTTAGTTTTTAATATTTTATTAGTGGAGAATTTGAGCTAACTGAAACTAGCCGAAGCCAACCAGCTGAATGGGACTTTGTCTCAAAGCATTCAGCACCAAGCAATTAATTCCAGAGACTTTTATAGGGTTTCAGCTATCAGGGAAACAAAGGAAAAGGGGGAAGAACACTGAGTAACCCATAACTTAGTCCTGACAAGTTGGGAATCAAGAAGGTGGGAACAGGAGACAGATTCTAGAGCAGGAGATAGCAATACCCAGGCATTTAAGATAAGCTAGCTGGAGTTTTATGATTCACTGGAATGTGAGAGTGGTCAGAACTTGATGGGGTAAGGAAGTGGGAGTGGCCATAATAATTTTATTTAGGGCATAGCATAATAATTCAGGGAAACTGAGACATTACACTAGATCCTTTTATCCAAATTAACTACTCAAAGGCATTGTCAAATACAAGAAGGAAGCATTTATTTGGTCCTTGCAAGGAGAGGTCCAAACACAACAGCTGAGCAGAAACAGAGCCTTTCAACTTCCATTTTCCAGCATGGTGTGCCTGGCCTAGCAAGCCGGAAATAGTGAATTCGTTAAATAGTAAAAGACTTGGGTTCATTGGATGGATTGAAAAGGAAGTAACCATTGAACAATGGTCAGCAATGCTGTCTACTTCCCGTGGGTCATGTAACTTTCTGAAACGTAAGCCTGGGGTCTGACCCATTCTATCTCATAGACTTTATAAGAAATCTTCACCTAGTCCCATTCAATTTCTTCATCTGAAAACTGCCTGTTAATATTTTTTGTCTATCAAGGGGGAAATGGATTGTATTCTTATAAATTTAACTCAGTTCTTTATGTATTTGAGAAATGATGCCTTACTGTAGAGACTGTCTCTCAGCTTTCTGCTTTCCTTCTAATCTTGATTGCATTACTTTTGTTTGTGTAAAATCTTTTTTTAAAGATATTTAATATTTTAAATTTTCCCCAGTTACATATAAACCAATTTTTTTACATTTGTTTTTAAAAATTCAAGTTCCATATTCTCTACCTTCCTTTCCACCCCCACCATCCATTAAGTGTGAGAAATGGATTTATTTGATTTCCACAGTATAAAAATTAAATTGGAGAAATGAAATTTAAATTGGAAAATTGAAACACAGATACATTGGAGGGTAGTCTGGGGTGAGGTTATATTACCCAAAAGAAAGTAAGAATGTAAATTTCTTAAGGGCAGGACCTGGGTTTTGTATTCAGGTAGTGGCCTAAGATTTGAAAAGACTCTTTTGTTCTTTGCCCCTAGCTTTCCACTGTTATCTTCCTCTCTAGAATGGAAGTTCCTTGGGGGCAAGAGACTGGATGGAGTGGTTAACATTTTACACTGTTAAACATTTAATAGTCTCAGGCTTTCTTTTTAGAAACCCCAGCCAATGGGGAAAGGAGCGAGGGAGTTGGGGAGGGGAGTTCCAGTGGAAGAATGAAAAAGGGAATACCCTTTGCTTATGTGTGTCTCTCTAAAATCTTGCTTTGTGTATCACATTTTCTCTACTTTTTCCAACATTCATACTCAGATTTCTGATTGTTTTAGTAGTTGCTACTGTCCCTCACAGAAGGCATATGTGAAGTTATGCAAAAAATTTCCATAAAAGTCATGTTGTGGGAGAAAACATAAATCCTTCTCCCTCTCCCCCCCAAAAAAAAAAACCCTTAAGAAAAATAAAAGAAAAAAGTATATGCTTCAATCTGTTTTCAGACACAATAAGTTCTTTCTCTGGATATGGATAGTATTTTTTTCATCATTCAGAAGAAATCATTATATTCCCGTTTGCTCACTTTCCCAGACTATTACTTAGCTTTTAACTCTTTGATAGGGCTCTTTTTCCAGGATGGAGGGTACATGTCCATGTACTTCAGGGGTTTTATGCAGATTCTGCTAGGGATCCTTTGTTTCAGAGCTCCTTCTAGTGACCCTGGAATTGTGAGGAGGGTCCTCACTCCACTGTGGCTATAAGTTCTAATACGCTAAAGCAACAGATTCTCAGTGTAAATAAAAAGACTTCCTGAGAGCTGAGGCCCCTGGAAGCTGGCCACTGCCTATTGCTGGTCACATCCACTCCTGATTTGCTTTTTGAAGACCCTCTCGACCTACAAACAAACCTTTCCTGCTGACCTTCCAAATTGTCTTTGATATCTCTGAGTTGAGAGGTCTAGAAACAGCTTGTATTGCTACTGATTTAGGGGCTCCAGGCTAGGGCTGGGGCTGCACCAGGGCTTTGAGCTAGACTTTTACCCTGGTGCCATAGACTTTCCTGCTGACCTTCTCATTTGTCTTTAGCTGGAAAATGTTCCACTCTGTCTTTTTGTGTTTTCTGATGCTCTAAGATTTAGAGTCATTATTTAAAGGAATTTGGAGGAGTTTGGGGGACAGCCCTTTGAGTACTGCCTTTATTCTATCTTGAATCTGTTTCTCCACAAAAGACTTTGTTACACTATACATGTAAATCTGAACAGAAATACTTTGGAGAGAATTTTGGAGCATATGGAGATATTTTATGCTTGGTTCTGGTCTGCTGAACATGTGGTTAAGCAAAATCTTTTCTTTGCTTAGCTGTAACTAGTGTTATCCCAAAAAGTCACTAGCCAACTAGAGTCTTAGGCATTTTCTTCAGCTTTTGTTTCTCTCCCCCTCTTTTCTTCCCATCCCTCCCTTTTTCTTTTTTGCCTGTGTCTTTGTGTCTCTTTAACTCTTTCTGTTTCTCTCTCCATTCATCTGTTCCTATCTATCTCTTTATCTGTCTCTCTCTTGTTCTTTTGGAAGAGGGGTGTTCACAAGGATGACAATTCTGATTAGCTAACAGTTAAGAAGAGGTGGACTTAAGGGAGAGAAGTAGGCTTACTACAAGGAGGGGTTGAGAATGACCAGAGGGGTCCCTAGCTTGGGCAATTTAGACCAAAAGGTCTGTCTCCACCCAGCTTTGATTCAGTGTAATTCACCTTAGACTAGAGATTCTTTGTAATGTTGGGTGGGGTTGGAGGAGACAGCTCAACCTTCAGAGACAGAGGTCTTGAAATAAGGATATAGAAAATGGGGAAATTTAAATCTCCCCAAATGATTATGATGAGAGATAGGAAAGGGGGAACCTCGTTTTTGTCGGTGCAAAGATAGTAAGATAGTCCCATGATGGTGCAGTGTCCCCTGTAAATGAATTTATAGGCCCGAAAACCTAGATTGATAAAAAGGTTTATTGTAGGGATTTAGAAGTAAAGTTTAAGGTAGAAAGATGCCAGGGCCAGAGGTGGTCACTGGGTGGGCAGGAACCCTTACATGGCCAGAAGGATACCGTATTTGGGGGGGAAGGGCTCCTGCAAAGAGAGAGCTCCAGTTTGGCTCTTTTTATACCTAAAAGGAGATTGTGGATGAAGTCCCAAGCTCATATTGGGCTTTCAGCCAAGGTCAGTGTTGAATAGAATTCAAGGGTTTAAACTGTGGGGGTTGGGAAACCTGAGCAGAGAGTGGGGACTGGGAAAACCCAAGCCAGCTCAGATCTGCTGGGGGCTGGGCCTGGATATCATTGGAATTCAAAAGGGTGCTTTTTGACCAGGATTTATGAATCAAAGGTCAGCCATGGGGGCTGGGGAATCAGAAAGGAATCTTAAAGGGATCTCGACCCCAATTATTTATTTATTTATCTATCTATCTATTAATTAATTAATTAATTTTTCCCTGAGGCTGGGGTTAAGTGACTTGCCCAGGGTCACACAGCTAGGAAGTGTTAAGTGTCTGACACCAGATTTGAACTCGGGCTGGTGTTCTATCCACTGTGCCACCTAGCTGCCCCTCCCCATCATTTATTAATAATAATTTCTCTCAATTCTTGTCTTGGTGTTTGTTCTTTAGTTTAGGTAAAGGAGATTAATTTGGAAAGTCCAAATTTTATGAGATTTGAAAAGTCAAATAATATTTATTAAGTACCCACTAAGCTAGGCACAGTGCAAAAGACAGCCCTTATCTCAAGGGAATTTACAATGCAAATAGATGTATACAAAGTAAGTCACAAACAGGATAAATAGGAACTAATTAACAGAGGGAAGCCATTGAAATTAAGGGCATTTGAAGAAAGGCTTCTAGTAGAAGGGGACATTTGACCTCATAGTTACTTTATACAATCTGGAGGATACATTATAGATGTCAACTCCTGGGATTATTTCTTTTTGAGACTAGCTGGGGAAGTATTGACAAGATTATCTAGTCCTTAAGTAGGCCTTTGTGGAAGTGGGCTCTACTTGAATTTCCTGCTTTGATAGGATTATCTTGACTCCACTGTTACTGTATACAATGCCAACTTCCAAAGTTATTTTGAATAACTTTTTGAGGCAAGTAACTAGCATAATTAGTATCTATAAAGGCTCATTCCCCACCCCCACCTTGTTCATTGTGGGCTCATTAGGGAATTTGCCTATATATGGAGGAATTGCACATGTTTAACATATTTTGGATCACTTGCCCACTGGGGGAGGGGAAGAAGGGAGAGGAAAAAAAATTACGACACAAGGTTTGGCAGAGGTGATTGTAAAAATTATCCATGTATATATTTTGAAAATAAAAAAGCTATAATTTAAAAAGAAAGAAAATTTGCCTACCTCATGTCATCATAATAAAGTTTTTTGACTGTTGAATAGAAGAAGGGTTTGAGTAATTTGAGTAATTTATTACTGATACCTTCTTGCACTTTTGATTTCTCATCCATGAAGACCTGTGCTGTGTTGGTGGTCACATCTGAGGAGAGAAAAGAGATGTTGTAAAGGTGAAATCAAAGTCTTGGTTACTGGTTATACAGTGGGGTGCGATGGGAACCCATATGGCAAACATTCTATCTCTATATCTGAACTTGATGCAACAAATGCTATGTAAACCTGTGCTCATTTTCACCGTAAGGGAATAGGAGAGGGTGAGCCTTCAAAGTGCAGAAGAAAGTGTTTTTGTTTTTGTAATTGTTATGATCTTTGATGTAAATATTCTTTGAAAAAGCAAATTGACACTAATTAAGTAAAACCAGAGTACTAGTCAGTCACTGACACTTAATAAGAGTAAGGTGAGAATGCAATGTGTAGAGACTGACAATAACAGCATTTGAGATATAACTTATTGCTGAAGATATACCAAGAGTCCTGAGTGAGGGAATGTAGCAGCCTGGTTCTGGAATAGAATCAGAACATATTCTCTACAGACATTTCTAATCATATTATTCCTCTATTCATTTCAAATGGCATGTCTTTCCCCTGTCAGCAATAACCTACCTAACAGGGCAGCTAGATGGCACAGTGAATGGCACTAGGCCTGAAGTCAGGAAAATTTGAGTTCAAATTCAGTGTCAGACCCTAAATGTGTGACTCTGGGTCAGTCACTTAGTCTCGTCTGCCTCAGTTTCATTACTGTAAAATGAACCTGAGAGAGAAATGATTAAGACCTCCAATCTTTGCCAAGAAAATCACAAATGGTATCACAGAGAGTTGGACAAGATTAAACAACAAATTTATATTTGACAATTCTAAACAACAGTATTTCTGAGGGAACATCGGAGCTGGGGATCAAGCTGATCACATTAAAGAAAAGACACTCTCCAACACCTTAGGGTAAGATGTAAAGAAGGACATTCTGGGCATTGGGAGGAATGAGTAAAGGCACAGACTTGGTTTGTGACATCCTTGGTATGGGAATTATTTCCATGAAATTCCTTCTCAAATTTAATAGACAGAGGCTTAGAGAAATTAAGTGATTTGCTGATGGTCATGTAGTTAGTAAAGAGGTAGTATTTGAAACCAGGTTTTCCTGATTCTGAGTCCAAAACTCTATCTACTACATCATGCTTTGGTGTGTAATGCTGGAGAAATTGGGGCAAGATAGAGATTAGAGAATATTTAATATTTTATTTGAAATTTGCTGGGACCAAATGGATCAATGGTTTGGTCTCAGAGCAGAATGAGACTATGATCTCCAAGAATCCAGCAAACAATCTGAGTTCTCAGTGACATATAAACACATGGCTCAGATACAGGGAGTATTCAGAGGCAGGAGTGGAGTGGGGGAGGCACTGGAGATGGGGATGACATAATGGGGGTAGGAACCGGAGATGGTGAGATAAAACTGTATCTGATATTCTGATAAATTGGATGGGGAGAGGCATTCTGATATTCTAAAATATAAGATCTTTTATCCTTATCAAATATTCTGATGATTAAGAGGGAGGGATGGTTTTGCAGGATTGAGCAGAACAATTAGAAACCAAGGCAAAACAATTTAGGGAAACTATCAGGACAATTGGGGAAACTGAGTCAGGACAATAAAAGAGAACTGTGACACAACAGGTGAAAAGACAGAGAAAAACATTGAATCTAAATCTCACTCTCCTAATCTGTAAACCTGACAGACTTCACCAAAACAAGCTAATTTCATCAACTTCAAAGAGAGTTTTAAGAGTCATTAGTTGTAATGAGATCTTACACTAATAACACTTTATTGCACTTATAAAATACATACTTTATTAGTTTGCTACAAAGTACTTCCTAAAAAATGAGAAAATCTAAATTTTACCTATTTGAATAAATCAAGGAGATACATTTTGCTTTTAGCATTTTTCATGTTTATGTTGTTTGTTGACATATTCATTTTCTGAATTGCAGAGTATTTTGTTATTAAAAAGTGTGATGGGTTGCTAATTTTTGCAATCATACTTAGCACTAATGTAGCACTTTCAAATATTAATTGATCCATATTGATGTTTTACAACAGCCCTGGCAAGGAAAAAAAAAACAAAAATATTTCAATTGTTTTGAGAACATCACAGTGTCCTTAAGAGACTTTTCAATATGGAGTAGGAAGGAATAGTAGTTACAGAAATGCAGTGAGGTGGCAGAGAGGACAGAGAATTGGACTTGAAATTTGTCACCTTTAAAACGGGAAAACAAAAACAATAACCTCCCAGTGTGATTGCAAGGATAAAACAAGAAAATATTGGTAAAATTTTGGCAAACCTCAAAGAGCTATGTAAATGCTGGTTCTTTTAATCTGTTTGTTCTTTATATTTCTATGGGCCACGATTCAAAGAAAGAATGTGCAAGTTTGCTCACCTAGTTAAAAAGCAAAAGTTCCTCATTGTTTTTCCACTCATTTAAAAGTCTTACTATTTACTGTGCTAACAGCTTACTCTTTCCTAAATCTTCACTGTATTTATCATCTTTAAGTGACCATTTGAGGTTTTCTTGGTAAAGATATTGTAGTGGCTTGCCATTTCCTTCCTAGCTGCCTCATTGCGTTTATTTTGACCATATTAAATTTGCATTAATATATGTCTATATTTTCTCTCCAAATAGGATGAAAACTCTTTGAGGATGGGGAGTATTTAATTGTATCTCCAGTATTTACCACAAAAAGCCTGACACAGTAAGTGCTTAATAAAAGTTTCTTGAATGATGTTATAGTTAAAGCTTTACTCTCTATAAAGATCACTATGGAAATTCAAAAGAGAGTTGATATAAGAAGTCATTTGAATTGAGGAAATGGGGCAAGAGATAGTTAAGTTTAGTAGGTAGAGAAAAATCTGAAGTGTGGGGCAACAATTGGAAAATGAGGTTTTAATAGGTTTGGATTTTTTTTTTTTTTTTTTTTTTTTTTGGTGCTGAGGGTTAAGTATGAGGCAAATTTGAACTTAGGTCCTCCTGACTTCAGAGCTGGTGCTCTATCCATTGCACTACCTAGCTGCCCTTACATATAATTTTAAATTTCTATATTAAAAGAAAGGCTTTTGTGTGAGATGGATGCTAGACCCCCTTTCCCAAATTAACAAATCAGAGACATCTTCAGGTACAAAGAGAAAGCATTTATTTAGTCCCTACAGGGAGAGGACCAGACACACCTGGGAGGCATCCCAGCTCCCACCCTGTACTCGTGGAATCTGATAAGCTTCAGGCTTGTCAGGATTTAGATAGCAAAAGACCCAAGCCTTTTCATTGGATAGACTAAAAGGTAGTAATCATTACTGACCAATGCTGTCTGCTTCCTGTGGGTCATGTCATTTTCTGTAACTTCTGTAACTTAGAGTCTGACATTTAGAGATCATATGACTTCCTACAACCCAGGGTCCAAGACCTAATCTTCTGGCTTTGGGAATAGGGGTCATGTGACTGAGGGCTAGTCTCATAAACTGAGAAAACTTCATCCAATCAGTCCCATTCACTTTCATTAAGCATTTTAGGTTTTCTTTCTTTTTTTAAGTTTCAGTAGTAACTTATCAGGGGGTAATGTAAGGGTCCACAATTCCTTGGGTGTAGAGGACTGGAACTCTGAAAAGGTGTACTTGAATCTAGGTCAGCATGGTGCTTATAGTTAAGCACCTACTCAATGTGAGATAATGGTTCTCTATGGTGATGTTTCAAGTGCTCAGTGTGTTGTAATGATGTAATCATACTGAGATACTTAAGGGAGTCTCAGACACAGAAGGCTCTCTCAGCCACAGACACAGAGAAGACCTCAGGCTCCAGACTTCAGATGCCAGACTCCATCTTTGGTCAGCCACATGGCAGCTCTCCTGCCTCCTTCAATCCTCCACTAAGACCAAGGACGTGGGCTGATACCGAGGTTCTCCAGAGCTATCCCAGACTTTGCATTTTGGTGGCCAAATGTGGGGCCTTAGAAATGCAGGGCCTTGCAAAGCAGGGCACAAAGCACTTCCACTGAGGCAATCATGAGCTCAGTGGAGAAGTCCCTGTGATCTGCAAATAGGGTGAGTATAAAAATAGACAAGCAGGAAACTTTGGTAAGAGCTAAACCAATCCCTTTCGGTTTTTAGCTGAAATAGGACAAACACTAAGAAAAGAGCCTCCTCCACCTCAAGGGAAGGGCGTAGAATGCATAGTTATATTAATAGAGAAGCAAGTTTTGTTGGTAACCTGGAAGCAGATCACTGGACTCTTAAATATATTAGAGTGCACATCTCCTTTGATCTCTAAGGAAGAAAAATTAGAGCCAGACATGTGGAAAATAATGGAAGGACAACTATTTCGATATTACAAAGTTATGGGTCCTGATTCAATTCATGAGGAAATATTCCTTATGTATAATATAATACAATTGGCTTTAAAGGAGCCCACAAATTCTAAAAAAAAAAAAAAAAAAAAAAAAAAAAAAAGGAAAAGTTCTAAGGAGAACAGCCAGACAAGAAAGTGTGAGGAGAAAGAGGAGGAGGGGGATGGTACTGACAAAGCAGCTGGAAGGCAAAGCACTGAAGCCAAAAAGGAAGGGCAGGAATACCTCTGATTTGAGAAGAGAAGCATACCCTGTGATTG